>NC_080065.1:75540207-75865808 GCF_949987535.1 Balaenoptera acutorostrata | reverse complement strand
GGGTGGAAGTGAGGAATATTATTGAACAACATTTTCTAGGTAAAAAGAGAAAGATTAAAAGAGTACAAATGCCAAGAGTGATGCTTGAGATGAAAATTAAAACAAAATATAATTTAGTACTTGGTAGATTCTAAAAGTGATATATAGAGTGGTGAGAAAAGAGAAGAAATTATGTCGCCATGAATAATTGGGAACTGAAAGGATGCAGAGTAAGTACATAGAAAATGGATATTTTAGAGCAAAAGTTGCCACTTTGGGATCAATACAATCTATAACCCATGGCAGAGATTATATTCTATCTGAGGTAATTGTCCTTTAATATGCACAACAGGATGTTACAATGGGACTCATCCTCTCAGTTTTGGCTGAGGCATAAAGACATTGAGGACTACATTCAAGAATGAATTATGAGAGTGACCCCCCCCCCCCCAATCTGAGAACTAGAGAGATGACTCTGCAACCCATGTTGAGGAACCAAGAAAGTGAGGACAGAATAGGATTTTGTGGGGAGAGTTTTTAAAGAGAACTCTGAGTGCTATGAATATCACCCCTCCTCCTTGACATGGGAGTGATTGGAGTCTTGTTGAGAGAGGTTCAGCTCAGAGAACTAGATGTGTGTATTCCTTACAATCGGGAACAGAGTAGACTGATGTCCGATTCATACCTGAGTAAGTTAAAGCAACCTTTAAAGGAAAAGGACCATATTTGCAAAGTTTCTGTATGTGCCTCTGTTAGGGGGACAAAGGTACATGAATTGTAGCCATGGGGAAAATTCAGTAGGAATATTAGCCTGAAGTCATTTAAACATGGGAATTGGCAAAAGAAGATGGTGTATCAGGGTGAGGGGACCCTAGAGTAAGAGGCTAAGAGCTATGTCACTGAGGTCAGAGACCACAGAATGATTAGGAGCAGCCAGCCATAGCATAGTCAAGGGAATTACATTTGCAGGTACCCAGCATGAAAGTCTCCAAAGAATCTGCTAAAGCACCCATGAAAGTATGAGTCTGCCAGGCCTAAAGAATGTTCCATGGTACCTTTTCCTGACTTACAGTCAAGGAAGAACTTTCCTATCTCTTTTACCTCTCCTTCCTCCCACCACACATTTGATCCTGGACGGTCAAGAAACAGCAGCTATTGAGTAAGGGAGAAAAAAAAGTGAGGGAAAGAGAGAAGAAATAGACCACATCTCACTCCTGAAGGCAGGTGGCCATCTGCTGCCAGGACTAGCTGGAGAGCAGCGGGGAAGAGTCTTACTTCCCCACTGAATGACGTTTGAGGGGTTAATTAATATGTTGGATTAAATATTGTAAATTCTGAATGAAGGGCTAAAGTGACCATAGGAATTTCTATTACCAAAAAGAGCCTAGACAGCCCCTGGGGCTGCCTAACTTTCAATCCAATGAGAAGGGTAAAACTTGCCCCTGTGATCACGTTTTAAAGGACAGAAGAAGACAGAAATCATAGAGATAACTTTTGATTATGTGCCATGAGTACTTTTTCAAATTACTGGCTCTGGAGGAAAAAGCACAGGTCCTTTCTTGAAGGAGATATGCCTTTGAGCTACAGATCATGAGCTTTAGATGCTGCTCTGTTTTAAAATCTCTGATGTGCCTTTACTTAGCTATAACCTTCAACAATTTACTTAACGTCTCTGAATCTCATCTGTAAAATAAATCAAATAATACTTAACCTTGAAGGTTGTGAAGATCCAGAGTTATGCTCAAGAAATATTGTTTTTTTCCCCTACCTTTTACTCCCTTTTCTAGATAAAATCTGAATCTATTATTTTGTAAAATATACCTCATGGAAGATGTGTGGTAAATGGTATGGGGGTATACAAAAAGAACTCTCACAGTTCTTGGCTACTGTTTGTGGATATATAATTCTCTCTAGAAAACAGATTGTAAAGTTCTTGAAGGCAAGGAGCAGTAGTTATGATGAATGTCATAAAATATGATAGTCAATGGGGACTATCTCAGTTACAGAGGAGAGATCACTGACATGGGTTATTAGACAGTTGTGAGGTGGTCAAGTTCAGCTGTAAGGATAAAATCAGACTTAGACTGGTTATGATAGGATTCTGCAGAGCATTTAAGTATGGGGGATAGTGTTTCCAGATAGAAAAAAAATAGCTTGAGCAAAAGTGGAAATGGGCAAAGCATAACTAGGGAGTAATGAACTTATATTTGTGATGGAACAGAGAACTTGCATAGTTTTGGGAATCCTTTTGTAGAAGGAAAGAAACCAGTTGGTGGAAGATCCTTATGAACTAAATACTTTTGTTGACATGTATACTATAGTCAAGGTGAAGACTCTGAAGGTTTTGGGTGGGGAAAAAGGCATTGCTTTGGAAAAATTAATCAAGTTTGGGTTATAGGATGGATGAGCTGGGAAAAAGAATAGAAACTGTGAGACTATTTACAGATGATTATAATAGCTAAATCATGAGAATCCTGAACTTGAAAGGTGATAAATAGTTGTGAGAATGGAGAGAAAGGGCTGAAATATAATGAGAGAAGAATTGACAATTCAGAAAATATTTGCATTTTTAAACATTATACATGGAAAAGTGTCTAGACCAACACTATCTGAATTTTTTCTGTGATGTTGGAATGTTCCCTGCATTGTCCAAAATGGTAGCCATTAGCCACATGTAACTATTGATAACTTGAAGTATGGCTAGTGAGACAGGAATTGAATTTAAAATTTTATTTTATGTTAATTATTTTAATTAAATTTAAATCATCCCATGTGGCTAATGGCCACTGTATTAGTGCAGCATCTCTTCCACAAGAAATAGCAACATTTACATTTGACTCAACAATTAGATGGTTTGAGAATTGCATTGGCGCTGTTGCCTCCTAGCTAGTGATTTGAGTTTGGCACTATTGCTGTCTTTGGCAATTACTGCAACAGTTTGAATATTTTATTACATTTTTCTCTGACCACTTTGTGGAAATAGAAAAATGAAAATGTTATTACTGGTCTTAATAAATGTGGGTCTCATAAATTAGGTTTAATTAAGGCATAGATAGAAATCGTTAAGTGTCCTGAAAGTGGTAAAACTTCTTCCTCAACTTAACCTGTGAAGTCAATTGAGGAGAAAATAAAGATAAAGACTGCATATAAAAATGATAGAAATATATTGTAAAACATAATTCAGGATTTAGATAATTTTCTTATTTGTTATTATCATTGTTATTATTCAGCAGCAATTCTTGTAGATGCAATGACAGGCAACATTATCATTTACTTTTCTCACATTACATTTCTGTTTATAATTTCAACAATGTATTCTACATGAATGCAGGCATTTCTTCTATATATTGCTTCTCACAACATTGAAAGTTATTACTATCTTTATTTTATTAATGAAGCAAAGTGACTAATTTTTCTACAGTTACACATCTAGTAAATGACAGAGTTAGATTTTGAACAGATCCAGCTGATTCCTAAATTTCCATTTTTGAAAGTAGATAAACATAGAACACACAAAAAACATCCTCCAACTATCATGTGCAATAGTCCATATTTTAACATTTTAAAAAACATTTATTTAAATATTTATTACTTATTTTTGGCTGCACTGGGTCTTAGTTGCGCCATGTGGGATCTTCATTGTGGCATGTGGGATCTTTAGTTGCAACATGTGGGATCTTTAGTTGTGGCATGTGTGCAGGACCTAGTTCCCCGACCAGGCATTGAACCGGGACCCCCTGCATTGGGAGCGTGGAGTCTTACTCACTGGACCACCAGGGAAGTCCTCCGTATTTCAACATTTTTAACTTTGGCTGTTTAGATCAGGTTTATTCTCTCACCATTAAAGCTAGACCTAATCACATATTTGAATTGTTAGAGATTTTATGATTAACTACAAAACGCAATGCATTATTATATTAGTAAATAATAATTGTGTTTATTAATGAAGTAAAAATTAATTTCTTTAGACAATCCATATATTTTCTCATAAAATATATTAGGAAGGTGTCATCTAGAAGAAATTCTACACTTGACTGTATCACCATTCCTGATTTTTTTCTGAGGCTAAAATGTTCCTGTTCTTCAAGTTTGTGAAAGGAAGTAAAAGAATGTTTTTTTTGTTTTGTGTTTTGGTTCCAATCCCAGTTGTTGACAAAGTACCACAAAACTAGTTCTAAATTTTTCCCAAACAATCAGCAGCAGTCTTGCCCTGGTACCTACATTTCTGAAAACCAGACAATCACTAAACTCCACACTGAAAGTCAGCCACTGCCTATATACTCACTCCATTTCTAAAATTCAGCCAATCCCTGAACTCCATGATTCCTCCAAACCCAATGCAAGATCAGGTTTTTGCTTTGTTCAGGAGACTATGTTTTGCCCTCTCTTAGCCTGGGCAATAAATTCATCACTGTTTCATATATAGTTGAGCAGTAGTCTCTTCCCTCAGTATCTCTTTACTATTATACTAGGTGAATGATGCCCTCCTACTATGACTAGTTGTGTTTGGTAGGGGACAAATGACCAAGAGGTTATCTAAAAGCTGAGCAAAAACATCTTTCTCTCCTTACCCCCCAGTTTTTGTACCCTTCTGGAGAAACTCAGAAAGATACATTGAAAGACGAATAGAATGACTAATTAAAACTAAACCTCATAAACTAATAAATATTAAATGTTCTTCTTCCGCTGTCTTCTCCGTCTCTTGGGGTTCCTCCATTACCTCCATTACTGTAAGAATGGGCTGAACTTACAGAAGATCCAAGTGATTGGGAGTTCTTTCCTGACTTCAAAAATAATTTATTAAAAGCATGATTTCTTTTATTATATAAAATACGTAATATATTTTTTTATTTATTATTTATTTATTTATGTCTGTGTTGGTCTTCATTTCTGTGCGAGGGCTTTCTCTAGTTGCGGCAAGTGGGGGCCACTCTTCATCGCGGTGCGCGGGCCTCTCATCATCGCGGCCTCTCTCTTTGCGGAGCACAGGCTCCAGATGCGCAGGCTCAGCAATTGTGGCTCACGGGCCCAGTCGCTCCGCGGCATGTGGGATCCTCCCAGACCAGGGCTCGAACCCGTGTCCCCTGCACTGGCAGGCAGACTCCCAACCACTGCGCCACCAGGGAAGCCCCTAAAATACGTAATATTTATATAAACAAACATTTGGTTGTTGATGAACACTAAATTTCATGGTTATATGATTGATCTCTATTGTAATTTATGTTACAGAATATCCTTCTGCCGTTTGTAATTCCTAATGAGAGATTCTGGAATGTCATTCCAACACTTACCACTGTGAGAATAGCACTGCCCCTACCCGATGGAGAGTACCTCATTTATTAACAGTGGTCTGTAAATGAATACATGGGCTTTGTGGTTGTTCCCTCAGGGCTACAAAATTCTTGGAGCTGCAGAGCTAGGACTAGAAATCTGACAACATTTGGTGCAATATAATACCACAAACCATGCCCAAATTAAAACCAGGAAGTTAAAATTTATCTTAATAGTAAATGAATGAGATTGCTAATGTGATTCCTATGCGGGACTAGAAATGGGGCAAGTGGCATAAAATAAAGGGTATAAATCTTGACTGGAGAGTTTTTCCAGGTCAGGTCTCCTGTAAAATGCAATCTCAACATATTTTGGCATTTGTGAGGAGATAATGATTACTTCTATCGGATCAAGCTTTTAATACATATACAGCAGGGAATAGGTAAAATAAACTAGACACTAATAGGCAGTGGTGTACTGAAGTCTACATGTATTGTTTCACCAGAGCCAACTGTTAACATTTTCAGGAATTTCGCTAGCTGGTTGACATCACATTTGTAGCTTGAACTCTGCCATGATGAGAGTATTTACAAGTTGGAAATTGACAAATACTACAAATTAAGGTTCCTTCTCACCACCCCTCATTGTGCTTATCTGTTTAATTATAGTTTTCTTTGTCTGAAGATAGATTTTTGACACCAGCTTATCTCTATGAGCCACATGGGCCCCATACTGAAAATGGCAATATTCTTATTTCTTTGTGGAAAAGGGATAACAGTGGATAATGTATTTTCTGACTAAATGGAAGTCAAGTTATTTATAAATTCTAAAATGAGGTTTAAAGGATAAGTCCTGATCCAGTCAACGTTTCTTTTTCTTTTCTTTTTGTGATCACATAAACTGTAGGCTTGTTGGCATCAGAAGTGAAGGTCTGTTTTCCATTGTGGCTGTACCATTTTACATTCCCACTGACAGTGTACAAGGGCTCCAATTTCCCCAATCTCTCCACCTCTTTGACACTTATCTTTTTTTTTTTTTTTAAATAATAGTCATCCTAGTGTGTGGTGATATTTCACGGTGGTTTTGATTTGCATTTCCCTCATAATTAGTGATGTTTCATATGCCTGTTGGCCATTTGTATGTCTTCTTTTGAAAATGTCTATTCAGGCCTTTTGCCCATTTTTAATTAGGTTATTTTTATTATTGAAGCTGAATCTGGCCTCTGTACCCTGACACTGAATTATATCTCGGAGACAGAGTTTTGGGTGAAGTAGAAAAGAATAGCTTTATTGCTTTGCCAGGCAAAGGGGGCCACAGCGAGCTAATGCCCTCAAAACTGTGTGTCCCAACCTGGAGTGGGTAGTGAGAAGTTTTATAGTAATGGTTCAAAGAGAGAGTGATCAGCTCGTGGACATTCTTCTGATTGGTTGGTGGTGAAGTAAGTGGGAGTCAGTGTCATCAACCTCTGGTTCCAACTGGTCTGGGGTCTGCATGCTTGTGGGCAGCATATTGTTAATTTCTCACACCTGGTGTGGGTTTCAGTATCTGCAAAACAGCTCAAAGATATTGTTATGTATATCCCTTGATGGGGAACCAGGACCTTGCCCCTAAACAAAAGGTTGCACTATTTTTTCTCTTGACTGTTCCTCCCTTGTCTCTGCATTCCCTCCCTTCCCTAATTAGCAACTGTTTGAACCTGCTCCTTGGAACTCAGGGAAGGTCATGGAGGCTGAATGAAGCCTGTTTCCTGTAATCAAGAAATAGGGGACACAGAAAGGCTTTTGTGCCCAGAAGCCCCACAGGGTCCTGCTCAGTATCATCATTATTATTATTTTTGCTATTGAGTAATAGTTTGGCTATTTACCCTTTATCAGATATATGGTTTGCAAATATTTTCTTCCATTCCATAGATTGCCTTTTCTCCTCTGTTGATTGTTTCTTTTGCTGTGCAGAAGCTTTTTAGTTTGATGTAGTCCACCAAAATTGAAAATAGAAATAGCATATTGTAAGCAGATAGGGTAGGTAATTCCCCAAGAAAGAGAACCAGGCATGGCTTTTCTGACATAAGAGAAGACATTTTTGGCTTAAGACATTTTGTGATCTAAGCTTGGCCACAGTGCTTGCCCTTGAACAGGTATCAGTAATTAATGATCTTAAGGGAAGTAAGGGAATGCAGGAACAAAGGAAAAGCAGTCAAGAAACAATAGTTCAATGGTAAAACAGAGTCCTAGTTCCTCCTCAAGGAATATACTTAACAATCTGACATATATCTTTGAGCTGTGCAGGAACTAAGGCGCCCCATCCAGGTGGAGGATGGAATGATGATGTTGACCTTTTCTGACTCTTGTGACTTCAGTCAACTAAAGCTTGGATTCAATCAACCTTTGCCCCAATTCTATGCAGAATTCTCCCCTGCTCAAGCCCCTACACGAATATGCACATACCCTTAGCTTAAAGCTTCCCCAGTTTTGCTGGAGGGACACTGCTTTGGGAAGGATCCCTGGTGTTCTCCTTACTTGCTGCAAGTAATATATTCTTCCTTCTCCTGATCTTTGTCTTGGTTGTGTCTTTCAGCTTGACACCCAACAAGAGTCAAACCCAGTTTACCGGTAACAATATGGTTCAGCAATCCCACTTCTGGGTATATACCCAAAATAATTGAGATCAGGATCTCAAAGTGATATCTGTACTTCCATATTCATTGCAGCGTTATTCACAATAGCCAAAATAAACAATCCAAATGTTCATCAACAGATTAATGGATAAGGAAAATATAGTATATACATACAATAAAGTATTATTCAGCCGTAAAAAATAAGGAAATTCTACCACGTGGAGGGACCTGGAAGACATTATGCTAAGTGAAATCAGTCAGTCACAGAAAGACAAATACTACATGATTCTGTTTTTCATTATATGAAAAATCTAAACTAGTCAAACTCATAGAAGCAGAGAATAGAATGGTGGTTGCCAGGGGAGGGGGAATTGGGGAATTCCTGTTCAATGGGTATAAAGTTACAGTTCTGCAAGATGAATATGTTCTAAAGATCTGCTCTTCAGCATAGTGCCTATAGTTAAAAAATATGATATTGTGTACTCAAAAATTTAGCAGGATAGATCTCATGTTAAATGTTCTCACCACAAAAAACCAAACAACCCTCTCCCCCCTCCCCCCCCCCCCACAAAAATCCCAAAGGGACGCAAGGAAACTTTTGGAAGTGATGGATAATTTTATTACCTTGATTGTGGTGATGGTATCATAGATGTATACATACATCCAAACTCATCCAGTTGTATACATCAAATATATGCAGGGTTTTTTTGTACACCAACTATACCTCAATAAATCTTTGAAAAAAGAAAAAAGAAAAAAAGTCTAATGACTACACCTTGTTTAACTCATTCTTTTCCCTCCCATCCTAGCATATTGGTGACTGTTACAAAAATGAGAAATTCTGGATATTTGAGCAAACAAAGGATTCCATTACCTCAAATAATTGTAAAATCTTAACAAATTTTCAGTAGAGATGACTGTTTCTTTTTGTAGGCTAATCTTTTAGGAAGTGCTTCTAGGGTTGTACCAGCATCATCATAATAAATTAGCAGTTAATGATTGTCTCCTCTGTGATCTGTAGCAATTTTGAAGCCAGAATCAGTCCAGCTAGAGGAGCAATGAATGAGGGAAAAAAGTTTCTTAGTACTCTGTGAAAGGGGGTTTATGAGATTGTGGCGGGGCAAAAAGGAATTGGCAACACTTTGGAAGATTCACCTCTATAGAAACATGGTTGGTTGCTGATCATTGGTAAAGTTAAATGGCAATTTGTATGAACACGTATTGTTAAGACTCTTTTAATTTTTCTTTTCCTTTGTTGTTTATTGCTGTATTCTGAGAAATTATTTGGAGTTAGATCTCATTTCCCATTTTAGTTTTTATTGTTAATATAGTACATTGATTCCCGTATCTGGCTGCACATTAGAATCACCTATGGAGCTTAAAAGAAAATTCCTAATACCTGGCCCCTATCCCAGAACAATTAAATTTGAGAGCAATTGAGAACCACTGCTCTGGAATGTAAACTTTTAATAGGGTCAAGATAACCTAATTTATTTTTGTTCCATCATTGGAGTTAATTAATTTCTAAATTGTTTTTTTAGCGATTACATTTTCATATGGTTCTCTTAACTTTCTTTTTTCGTGTATATGAAATACGTTTGATCAGATGACATCTACTGGTTAAGCTGCTGTTTTGTCCAGGACATCAGTTTTACAAGCTTGTAAATCTGATAAGCAGTTGTACATGCTTTGTTTTCCTTGATTTAAAAAAGAACCTATTGAGACATCAGCACATCTGGAGGAAAACATGCTTTTAATATTTAGATTGTTATTCACTTTGAATAAAAGCTATCAAATTGACATGTATCTTTAAAAAATAGAAATGAATCCTTATGGGTAAGGATTTGATGTGATGTTAGGAAGAAAGCCAAACTAGGCAGAGAGCCTTAAGGAGTTTTCCTCATTGCCACTTTATCACAGGAAAGGACCTTTGAGGATATTGAAATTTGACTCTTGTCTGTTGATCTCATAAGAGAAACAGCTCCTGTTAAACATGGTTGCTTTGTTTTTTGCTTTTCTTCTGCTGGCTTATGCAGCAGTTTGTTGATTTAAAAAAAAAATCCTCAAGACATGAGGTAAAATGAATGCCATGTTCTGGTGACTGGTATATACCAAACTAGAGGCAAATTCACATGAGAAAAGTGCTCGACAAAAATATTTCATCTAAGATATTTTCCAGCTGAGTTGCCTTCGCATTCTGTTCCCACCACATTCTCTGAATCGCACGGTGGAAAAGCTGAGACTTTTAACTTATGCTCTGCAAAGTACTGGGAACTTGGGCACAGAAAACCAGGTCATTTTTTTATTGCTGTCTTTCAGGGAGGGTTTAATTCTTTTTTATATTGTTTATGTAAGGGAAGAACAAATTTAGGAAGAATTTACTGTATTTCAGAACTATCAACTACTCCAGTTTTAAGTTCCCATGCTGTATAACAGTGTACCTTGTTATCATTGATAAATTAATACAGATCAAATGATAATAGCCTTTGTAGTCCTGATTTGCGTTTATATGTGTTGCAAGTATAACAATATAGGAAGCCTAATATTGTACTTAAGAAAATGTTTATTAATAGCATATGTGCCAATCAACAGAGACCAATGTATTTTATTGAGAGCACATTGCCTAAATTTTGGCTGTTATCAATGTTGATTATTTATTTCTTACCAACAATATGTTCAGATGTCTACAGTAAACATAAAGTTTCTTTCTTCAGAGCTTACTGTCAAAATTATATATTACTCAGCAGGACTATCCAGGCATGAAATGAGCATATTACTAGATTCTTCTATGTTTATATTCTGTCTTCCTTTCTAATTTAGGTCACGAACCATTTGGCAAGGACCATGCTTAATCCTATCTGCACTTATAGAATGGTATGTGAAGGAGATCCCTGCAAATTTATTGAAGAATTCCATTAGGGGAGACAAACCAACTTTACCAAAGAGATTGTACAGTTTTGAAAAATGGCTGACCTAGAAGAGTAGTTGGTCATTCATGAAATATTTATTGTCACCAGTTTTATAAAAGCCACCATCCTCTCTCTCTCTCTCTCTGTCTCCATATATGTATGTATGTGTGTGTGTGTGTGTGTGTGTGTGTGTGTATATATATATATATATATATATATATATATATATATATATATATATATTTTTTTTTTTTCCCCCTTACTCCTGGTTCTACTATTAACTGGTTGTGTGACAGCAGGAAGATCATGTAGCCTTTCTGGAACTTAGTTTCCACATCTGTAAAATAAGAGTATGATCCACTTTATCTCCAAGAGCCTTTCCAGCCCTTAAATAAACATTATTAAAAGAGGGCTTCACTGAAAACAGTCATTCTTTAGCAAGAAATTATCATTGAAAAGTTGATAAAAATTGAGTGCGTTAGTAAGAGCTAAAGAAAGCTGGCACGTGAATCAGAAGATGTGAGGAATCAGGATAAAATCCCTACCTTGGTACTCTTCTTTTTCCCTCGTGGAATGGTCTTCCCCCACACTTACCCCTGGCTGTCTCCTAATCATCCCCCAGGTCTCTGCAAACAAGTCATCTCTTCTGAGAAGCCTTTCACGATTAACCTATTCACAAAAGTCTCCTTACCCACATCTCTCTATCCCATACCCTGCTTATTTTTTCTCATAACTTTTATTACTACCTACCATTACAGTATATTTTGGTTTATATAGTTAATTACCTGCCTCTCTCATTAGGATATACGCTCTATTATGAGAGAAATTTTATTTATGTGGTTCATTGTGGTTTCACCAGCATCTAGAACAGTGTCTGGCACATGGAAGGCATTATAAATATTTATTGACAAAAAAAGTAAATTTCCTTACAATGACTCCAATTTTTGAACAGTAGCCTTTCCTTTTTTTTCTACAGTATCTGTTAATTTTCAGAAGTATTATACTAGCTAAATAGCTTACTAATTTTTGCTAGCCTTTGTAGATAAAATTTCAGTTTTATTTTCTCCCTCCCTCCCTTCATACCTTGGTTCCTTTGTTCCTTCCTTCCTTCCTTCCTTTCCTCTTTTTCTTTCTTTTGAAATGTGGGACGGAATTTGGAGTTAAGTAGTAAAAAATGTGGAGCCTTTATTTTCCTTTTTCCTAAATATCAAACTAGAAACTTTATGATATTGAACTTTCTCATGAGTTTCATGTTACTTCCAAGCTTTATCAAAACAGATTTAAGGAATAATTCTTGCAGATTGTTTTCCATTTTATTTTTAGGATAACCTGAATGTACATGAATACTAAATATTTATATTTATTTTTAATATTAAAATTAGCTTTTTGAACTTAGTAAATTATTTGTGTCTCCTCAGGTCAGAACAACAGACTGTACTTTTATTTTTGATTAATTCAAAATAAAGCATTCGTACAGTGAAAAGCTGAACTGTATCTAAATTTGGTTCCCATCATGATTCATTAGAATACTTAGACAGTTACATTGTCACTGGCTACAAAGTCGATGGGAGCAGTTGCATAGGATGAGATAACTCTATAAGGAGAATCTCCTTGGGATTCTGTAGGTGAAAAATGGTTTCTTTTGTTATTTTGGGGAAAAAATGGAGCTAAATTGCTTACGTCAAACTTCTCCTCTCTCTAAACAAAGACTGTAAAACTCCAAATAAAAGAAGTTGACTGTTTGCTTATATGAATCTAAATAATAAATGTATAGCAAAAGCTTAAATTATTTTAATGAAATAAGGAAAAAAAAAAGCAACCATAGTTATTTTATAATGGTTTGTGTTTCCAGCATAACTGACACTGATTAAGGCTTATACTTTGTATTACATCCAATCATATTTATGAGTTCTTGCTTTTTATCAATTATCACTAGTATAGCAAATGTACTTCTAACTACATAAATATACTTTTAGACATAAATTGGGGTGTTTGCATTTTGACTTCATGAGTTAATGTAGCTATGAAAGAAAATACCTTAAACAAATTGGAATATCAGTTTTCATCTTTGGATATAGTCTAATTCTAACCTCTGATACACTACATATGTATTGCTGGTCTCTGCTCAAGAAAGAAGCCAGAGACAAAGGCACTTTGTGTAATCTGGTGCTACTTGCTGCTTGACCCACTATTGTTTTACTGTGGCTTCTGGCAACAGGAGGCTTTGATGGACTATGTTCATGTGACAACTGCCTGCTATTAACATGAGAGAAAATGAAGGACTCCAGTTTCAAATAATATGGGCTCCTTAATCTTCACAAGCACGGAAAAGTCAATCAAAATATAATACTTGTTCACCATCAATATTAAGCTCGTATTTCTGTTCTTTCTGAGGCTGAGCAAATTGGATATAAATCTAGGTAGTTAGGTTTATACAACCAAAACAATCGTGTTTGTGCTGGGCAGTGACTGCACTTGTAGCTCTGCTCATTTTAAAACTGACTCATAGATGAATTACGAATGGGACATTGGCCTAGAATTTACAAAAGAAAAATTTTGTACCAGTGACTCCTGGTCTCAGCAAAGGCAGAATTTACCTGTTTTTGGACTATTGGTAAGTACAGTAGGACAAAACTATTAAACTGTTCATTTTACTAGTTAACAAAATTGAGAATTTGTACTTGGTGTGACTGAGACCAGCATAGCTAGATTTTGCCAGGTATAAGCTGAACTTAGGTCACCATGTGGCATGGCTACAGATTCCTCTGTACCCATCTGGGCTAGATTCATAAATAAACCTTCTCAAGACATCTTGGTAGCCACTGCCACATGAACCCTCTTGAGTTCCAAAACATCCTATTTTTCAAAAGTAAAGTACACAGTAGTTATTTGATACAAATCTAAATTATGCAAATGCATGCTTGGGGGTCTATAGAAATATATTTGATTTATTGAAGAGTTTCAGCCATGTGGATTATTACATTTAAAAATCTGCCTTCAAGGGTACAGTTAAGAATATTTCTGTCTAGGTTGTGGAGCCCATAGACACATCCTAGGCAAACTGTATAACTTTCTGGGCTCATTCAGTCTAGTTCAGTTAAAATCTTCAATTCATTGACTGATTTGAATTGTATCACCATGCCTGCTTCCAGAGCAGGGTTGACCAGAAGTGAGGAAGGGAGTGAGGTCTCTTCTTTCATTCTTCTCACTCTGGCATGCTGAAAGGGAGGGTCTCACACTGTGTGTTTTGAATTTCTTGTCTTCCTCCTTATGCTGGGTCTAGCTCCCCTGGCATTGTGAGAAGGAGCGGGGAGGGATGAGGGGGAAGGAGAAGGTTCGTTAATTGGTTTTCATTTAGTTATCACTGCTTTTTTGGCTTGAATTTTAGTGATCCTGGCATGGCAGGTGTCTGAAAGCTGGCTCTTTTGAGGGCATGTGTCCAACTTCTTCAAAAAGCTCTGGGGGAGGGGAGGTGCCTTACTCTTCCCTGCTCTATGGGTTCACGCTTGAACGGTAGTCTCCCTCTTGGGTGGAATTCAGGTTAGATAGCCCAGGCCTAGCTACTCCTTGTAGTGTTCACTTGAATGGTGGAAAACTGGTGTGAACCTGTCAGCTGTTCCTACCTTGCTCTCCATCTCGCTAGTTCTCCTTTTCTCTCCTGAAATAGACACTGAAGCAGACGAGCAAGTCTGCTGCCTCCGAAACTCTCACAGTGAGGAGTGGTATCCTGGTATCCTCCAAGTAGCCTCTTCTGAACTTCACGAGTGATTCTCTTGGATTCCTCCTCCTTTGTCTGGTAGGGGGAAGGCAACACTTTCCCTTATCCATGAGGAGGCAAGAGAATCTATTTTCACCTTGAAATCTGAATTTCCCATAAGGCTAATGATCCCAGTGACTCTTCCTCCTTTTCCCTGGCCATGGCTAATATAGATGGCAGAGGCAGTAGTAGGACAGCAGTAGTTAATTGGGTAGAATCCTCTCAGCTGACTCTTAGTAAGCCTTGGGGAAGACGTCTCTCTCTAATCATTGGTAAATCTCTTTAAAATTTGGAAGTATTAAGCTTGTCCCTTTCCTTACCCTTGAGCCCTAGTTGCTCATTTCAGGATTATAGAAAAACCCACATCTGTTAAAAATATCAACAATTTCTCACTTTACGTTCAAAATCTGAAGCAACTACTCTTCCTGCATTAAAAAAAATTCTGCTAACAATTCCACATTTCAAACCTGATAGGTCAAGTAGATCAAGCGAGGAACCTGTATTTTTCTTATTTCCTCCTGGAGATGACATTTAAAATGTAAACAGTAATTTTCCTATCCTTTGTAATATATGAATTATGTGACTGTTGAATTAGGTAAGGTTTTCATTCATCTTGTACATAAAATGTGACCAGTGTATATTTTTCAAGCATCATAAAAATTAGGGTACAATAGAAACAAGTTCCCTGCAATGTTTTATATAAGTAGATTCCAATGAAATGAGCATTTCAAATAGAGTAATTCCCAATCTGTATGGCCCTAATGATTCTCTGGCTCTAGCTTCAAAATTAATACTGTTATTGGTATTAATGGCAATTATTTTCCACATACTTATTCAAATATTAATTTAAAAGAGAATTTATTATTGCTTATATTTAGTCTTTGTCCATGTCATTTTAGGGCTCTGAACAAAAACAGAGAAGTAATTTGACAAAGAAAATTCAATGCACTTGAATGGGATTTATGAGGACAAAATTACATGGGGATTATTTCTTACCCATGAGTAAAATATGTAAAGAAGGTGGCAAAATATTGGTGTGTAAGGAGGCTAGGAAACTGGTTTAAGAAGGAGAAAGGTAAATTGCATTGGCCAGTGATAGAAGGAAGAGGGTAGGCGATAGAACACACAAGATGGTCAAGACCTGTATTGTAGGTGTGGGGGGCATGTGAGAAGGGAACAGAAGTCATGTAAATTACAAGTGCTGTCAGGGACTATATAGAGGGCTAGACGTGTTGTTGAGAGGTGGAGAACATGAGAATGTCCTCACTGATGAGAGAGGTTCCAGTGGGTACTGTGAAAAATCTAATGCATCATTATTATATATATGCATGATATATCATATACATACCTACATATAGGTGCACATATACATATATGAGTATATTTCTGTATTTAATATTCACGATTGTATTATGATTATATTAAAAGAACAGAATCACAAATGAGTACACTTTAAAACACAAAGATTATAGATTATATTCAAGAGAATATACTCTATCAGTGTGGGAATGTGGCTTCTTGTCCTACACTCTGTGAGAGAGAGGGGACTTGGAGCCTCACTTGTTGCCTGTTAACCAGGTCCTTTCCCATTCCTGTCTCCCAAGCAGTTCTTGTTCCTCCATCCTAGCTCTCTGTGATGCTAAAATGGAGTTGATTTGGTGGTCAGTAGAGCATCACCAGCTGCCTCGTTGTAATTCCTCCTCCGTTATGAAAGCCCATTCTGGTTACAAATTCAATTTCTTTTCACCTCACACCTATTCTGAACTTCACAGATTCCTAGAGACCTTTGTTCCTTTACACCTTCCTAAGAATGAAAAACGATCATCTCTGACCTTTGTACCATTTGAACCCCTGAGACTAGCTTAGAGGCTTGATCTCTGGAGGGTGGTGGTGGTGGGGTGGTTGTGTAGGCCTGGGGTTTCATTTGCTTAGTACCTGGCTGTAGAGCCAACCTAAAGAAAGGTGGGTGTCCAACCTAAAGAAAGGAGTCCAGTCAGTGTCTTAGGGACTGTGCCTACTGGGCCTGATCTGGTTTGGCATCTGGTTTGGTTTCAAAGTGCTCCCAGTAATCTTTGCCACTGAGTGAGGTCTGACTAGATTAAAGCAGGAGTCTGGCCAGTATGTACCCAAGAAAGGAGATTGATGAGAGATATACTGCAGTCAGAGTCCTAATCCAGTAGGACTGAAATGGCCCCAGGAAACCAAGGATGACCCTAGCCGTGAGAAAGGAAGGGGATATGGTCAGTGCTGAGGGGCTGTAGTTCAAAAGACACATGAGTGTTTGGGACCTCTCCCAGGAGCCTTTCACACCAATTTAGGTCAGAAGGACTAATCTTTCTAGTCTCAACCTCCTGGCTGAGGAAGTGATGCCCAAAACACTGCCAAAGTTTGCTGGAACAGTCAACCTGTAGAGGTGGAAGGTCATCAGTACATTGCTGGGCAGTCTAGGGATGGCAGGAACCTACTTTGCCCTTTGTTTTTGTTCACATTTGGGTCAGAGACCTTTATTTATTTATTTATTTATTTATTTATTTATTTATGGCTGCATTGGGTTTTAGTTGCTGTGCGCTGGCTTTCTCTAGTTGCGGCGAGCAGGGGCTACTCTTCGTTGCAGTGTGCAGGCTTCTCATTGCAGTGGCTTCTCTTGTTGCAGAGCGTGGGCTCTAGGTGTGTGGGCTTCAGTAGTTGCAGCACGCAGGCTCAGTAGTTGCAGCACGTAGGCCCTAGAGCACGTGGGCTTCAGTAGCTGTGGCTCGTGGTCTCTAGAACGCAGGCTCAGTAGCTGTGGTACACAGGCTTAGTTGCTCCTCGGAATATGGAATCTTCCCGGACCAGGGCTCGAACTCATGTCCCCTGTGTTGGCAAGCGGGTTCTTAACCACTGTGCCACCAGGGAAGCCCCAGAGATATCTTTAGAGGGCATGGTCTAGTGTGTGTGTGTTTTCTCATTCTTTACATCTAACTGAAAAGCAAAATTTTTAAGGTTTGTATGTGGGTTTTCTAACAACACATACAACATTTCCAAGAAGGAGGTTGGGATATGTGGGTAAAGTAATCTATGGCACAGAATCTAGCAAAGATAAAAGGTTTAACTTCTTTAAGATTGGAACATAATGTCTTTAAACGAAAAGTGGGAGTAGATTCAGAAGCATCCTCTGGTGGTTTCTTTTTTCTTAGGATGGTTTTTCTTGCCTGAGAAATTAAAAAAAGTTCCAGAGGTTTGGATCTGTATTTTATTTATAGTCGATATCTACACTTTTACTCTGAAATGCTCTGGCTCAGAGCTTGGAAGGAGGATTTGCAATAAAAAATATACAGAAGTGAAAGCTATAAAGAAAACTCATGACAAAGGCACAAGCATTTGCATTTCATGTTTGTAAATGACTCACAAAGTAATGAAACCCTTTATGGTGTTTCCCCACATGAAACCAATCAAAAGCTTCTAATCAGGTTTGTCCTTAACTGCATCCTCCAAAAATTTTATAAGGAATTTTTTGTTTTCCCTAAAAGAGAGATGGAAGTATCTATTTGGATCCATTGTAATGGTAGGGAAAAATTAGTTAATTCTCTTTATATTGCATAAAATTGGAGGTTGCTGTAAGGACAAATGCAGGCGAGTGGCATGCCAGGACTGCTGGCAAAGAAACTCATATGCTTGGGTTCAGTGTTTGGCCTCAGGCCAAAGGCTGCAACTAACAGGAAAGTGTCAGCATCTCAATATAATTGCATGTCCCAGAACCTATTATTGCACTAATAAAAATGCTTTTCAATAAATCTGAGAAAGGAAGAGGAAAAAAAAAAACCGTGAAGAAAAGAATTGCCTGAAATATTATATTTAATAAAATTCTCATTAATGGAAAGAGTAGCTTTCTGCTAAATAAATGTGCTTTAATTTTATTTTCTGATTAATTTGATTTTGGGGAAAATTCAAGTTATACTTTTTTTCAGTGTACTTTCTTAAGAGTAAAAAGCAAGTAGGCATCACTGTATGTGAATGTTTTCTCAAGGACAGGGAAAAGGTAGTAGGACCAGGGCACAGGAAGCTAAGAGTTTAGCTAGTAATTAGGTCAGTGATGTACTGAGTGACCTTGGGCAAATGATTTAACCTCTCCATCCCCCTATGTAAAATGTTAATGTTTCATGTTTACAAAAATCTTTGAAACAATAAGAATGTCAAAGGTATTTGACATGTGTACTATTATTTATAATGGGTAAGATAGAAAGCACGTGTGCCCACTAACAATGATCTTAATCGCACACAGCAGTTTATCTGAGATATTTTTCTCTTTTGGCAAATTTCACATAAATAACGAATATTCAAAACACCTTTATGAAAAAAGCCACCTGGGTATCCTTATAGGAATGAGCCCTAATAATGCTAGTATATGAATGTAATTTATAAAGAGTTTTCTTTTGTGCTTCCTATATGACAAAGAAATACAAAGAAGAAGAATAATGATAACTAAATTTTGTTGCTCACTTACTATGGGCAATGTTCATAATCACAAAGGGAAGGAAAAGGAAAGGAAATTCTTGTATATTTAGCTTCAATCATGAACCAGATGTTTATATACATTACCTTTTAGTGTTTAGGAAAATTTCTGGCACATAGTAGGTGCTCAATAAATATTTGTTGGGTGAACAAATGCATCTTTTTTAATTTTTAAAATAACCTTATAAAACAAACCTTATCTCCCATTTACAGAAGAGAGAAAGGTTAAAAAAGTATATATTTGGTTAAGAACACACAGTTAGCAAATGCCAGAGCCAGAATTTTAACACTGGTTTGTTTGACTCCAAAACGAATGTTCTCAATATCAGGACTTTGGAAGCATTTTGATTAGCTGAGTTTACCATTTCAAAGTTTTTCAATTATTGTGATGACTTTATTGAGTGAGGAAGAAGTTGACAGGATGAAAGTGTTATTGAACCAGGTTCGTTTTCCCAACATGCAGCAAGCCAAACGCTGAGACATAGAGGTTTGCAGCAGAGAAAGGGTTTCTTCACAAGGCAGCGAAGCGAGGAGCCGACATAAGGGATCTCAAATCTGCCTCCTCAAAGGCTCAGGATGTTTATGGGATAAAGCTGAGGGGTGGGGAAACCCGGAGAAAGGTAATTGGAGATAAGAAAGAGGTGAGACAATCATTCTGCTCAGGTGCAACTGAGCTGTAGACGCTTGGCCCCAGCAAGTTCTGGGGGTGGAATTCTCGGCCCTCTGACGTCAAAAGGTCACGGAGTGGACGCCGGCGCATGCCCAGTTGGAAGGTCGGTGGTCTTAACCAGTCTTGGCTGGCTGGAGCTAGAACTGGATGCTGCTGACTCCAAGTCTCTGAAAAACAACTCGAGGAAACACTTTACTGTTTAGGCTACGTGGCGCCTGGAGGACATGTAAGTTTTCGTAAAAACAATTCGCGCGAGCTTGACCAGTGAAGGCAAGTTGCAGGTGTATGGCTCTAACTGGTGATTACCCTTGGTTTCAAGATCCCCTGCGCACTTCGGACTCAAAGAATCTGGGTAATATCTTAACATGCAAGAGCTAGTTCCGAGTGAAAGTGTGAGAGAAAGGGAGGTGTCGGATGCTTCTCCCTGGTGGAGGAGCTCACCAGCTGGTATGGCCTACGTGGGCCCTTATGGGCTATAACCAGGCACGAGAGCCCTTCTTACAGGGACAGATACGAGGAGCTGGTGAGTGCAAAATGTGAGTCCTGAAAGCAAGGAAGGCTCAGGTTCTCTTCTGAGCTGGGAAGCTAGGCAGATAAAAGAACAGCAGGTGAGAGGAAGGTGGTTTGGGAAGATACTGGAAGGAAGCTGCGGCTCATGCCTGAGCTTCTCTGTCCCAGGGACTTTGGTAAATGGCCGGGGGAAAGAACACGTTTTGCCAGTTGTGAGTAGATTGCGGCCTTTGCCTTGTGTGCTAGTTATCACTGCCTCTCTGTTTCCAATCCACCGTCTTTGCCCTGCTTTGTACTCCTGGAGTGGGAACCTGTAGACATTTTTCTTAGCCCGCTGGCACAATGTGAAGCTTTGTTGGTACGATGGGTTCTTTCCCAGTGAGTTTTACCAGTGCCCCCAAAGGTAGCTTCCTGGCCAGTTTAGTCAGAAGCAGCAGTGCTTCCTGGGGGTCTCACCAGAACCCCTGGGCACAGCTTCACAGAGAGTCTTCCCTGCGTCTCAGAGGATGCCTTCCTCTTTGGCCCCCAATAGGGCTGGCCAGCGGGAAACTGCCTGTGGACACTCCAGCTGACTCCTCAGCCATCCAAGGGCCACAGCCACACCCTCGCTAATGAGCTTTGACTCTCAGCCTTGGGGAGAGCCCTCTTCCAAATTTATTCCTGCTTTGAGTACTTTTGTCTTAGCCCTGGAAGCAGCTGCTGCTTCCTTTATCTGATGTACTCATGTTCTTTACCATTCTCTTACCTCTTTGTAGTTAATCCTCTGTTAAAATCAAAAAATTCTTTATGTTACATTTTCTCTCTTAAAATTTCTGGCGTGGTTTCTGTTTTCCTACTGGACCATGATTAATACACCAGCTTACCCACCGAAGAAGAGCCTGAGGCAGAGGCCTTTGTGAGAGCTGTTTGTTTGGGGATATAATCTTAGGGAGCCAAAGACAAGGACAGAGGAATGAAACAGGAGGAAGGAAAAAGCAATACAAAGATGTGTTATCAAGTTGGTCATGCCAGCAGGCAGTGGATTTTCTTTCTTTTTTTCATAACCTTTTTTATTTTCAAAAAATTTTTATTGGAGTAGATTTACAATGTTGTGTTAGTTTCTGTTGTACAGCAAAGTGAATCAGTTATACATATATCCACTCTTTTTTAGATTCTTTGCCCATATAGGTCATTACAGAGTACTGAGTTTGCTGTGCTATACAGTAGGTCCTTATTGGTTATCTATTTTATATATAGTAGTGTGTATATGTCAATCCCAATCTCCCAATTTATCTGCCCCCCCCCCCCCCCGCCCCTGGCTTTCCCCGCTGGTAACCATAAGTTTGTTTTCTGTATCTGTGACTCTACTTCTGTTTTGTAAATAAGTTCATTTGTACCATTCTTTTTTTAGATTCCACATATAAGCGATATCATATGATGTTTGTCTTTCTCTGTCTGACTTATTTCACTCAGTATGACAATCTCTAGTTCCATCCATATTGATGCAAATGGCATTATTTTGTTTTTTTTTTAATGATTGAGTAATATTCAGTTGTATTTATGTACCACATCTTCTTTATCCATTCCTCTGCTGATGGACATTTAGGTTGCTTCCATGTCCTGGCTATTGTAAATAGTGCTGCAATGAACATTGGGGTGCATGTATCATTTTGAATTATGGTTTTCTCTGGATATATGCCCAGGAGTGGGATTGCTGGGTCGTATGGTATCTCTATTTTTAGTTGTTTAAGGAACCTCCATACTGTTCTCTATAGTGGCTGTACCAATTTACATTCCCACCAACAGTGTAGGAGGGTTCCCTTTTCTCCACACCCTCTCCAGCACTTACTGTTTGTAGATTTTTTGAAGATGGCTTTCCTGACTGGTGTGAGGTGATACCTCATTGTAGTTTTGATTTGCATTTCTCTAATAATTAGTGATGTTGAGCATCTTTTCATGTGCTTTTTGGCCATCTGTATGTCTTCTTTGGAGAAATGTCTATTTAGATCTTCTGCCCATTTTTTGATTGGATTGTTGTTTGAAACTGAGCTACATGAGCTGTTTGTATATTTTGGAGATTAACCCCATGTTGGTCACTTCGTTTGCAAATATTTTCAAATGAAGGGTTGTCTTTTCTTTTTGTTTATGATCTCCTTTGCTGTGCAAAAGCTTTTATTTAGGTCCCATTTGTTTATTTTTGTTTTTATTTTCACTGCTCTAGGAGATGGATCAAAAAAGATCTTGCTGTAATTTATGTCAGAGAGTGTTCTGCCTCTGTTTTCCTCTAAGAGTTTTATAATATCCAGTCGTACCTTTAAGTCTTTAACCCATTTTGAGTTTATTTTTGTGTGTGGTATTAGGGAGTGTTCTTTTTTTTTTTTTAAATAAATTTATTTATTTTTTGGCTGTGTTGAGTCTTTGCACACGGGTTTTCTCTAGTTGCGGTGAGTGGGGGCTACTCTGCATTGCAGTGCGTGGGCTTCTCATTGTGGTGTCTTCTCTTTGTTGCGGAGCATGGGGTCTAGGCACGCAGGCTCAGTAGTTGTGGCTTGAGGGCTCTAGAGCAGAGGCTCAGTAGTTGGTGGCGCATGGGCTTAGTTGCTCTGTGGCATGTGGGATCTTCCCGGACCAGGGCTTGAACCCATGTCCCCTGAATTGGCAGGTGGATTCTTAACCACTGTGCCACCAGGGAAGTCCCAGGAGTGTTCCAATTTTATTATTTTACATATAGCTGTCCAGTTTTCCCAGCACCACTTATTGAACAGACTGTCTTTTCTCCATTGTATGTTCTTGCCTCTTTTGTCATAGATTAGGTGACCATAGGTGTGTGGGTGTATCTCTGGACTTTCCTGTTTCATTGATCTATATTTCTGTTTTTGTTCCAGTACCATACTCTTTTGATTATTGTAGCTTTTTAGTATAGTAGGCAATGGGTTTTCAATCCCATGGGCCCTTCTAAGAAACCTATGAAATCTATCTCAGAGCAGATAGGAGGAAGATTGGAGTAAACATTTATCCACTGGCTTTCCTCTCCCATTGTTTAGAGTGAAAGCCTATCAGATTTCATCAGCGCCAATGTGGTTGAAGCCTGCATAGAACTGACTGCTGCTGCAGTGGTTGGAATAAGAGATGAAGGCAGCAGAATGTGTAAATTGGTGCATAAGACATGTTCGGTGTAATTACCAAAATAAGAAATGGATATTTAAAAATCTTTTCTTGAATGTCTTATAAAAATTTAGCTAAAATTTCAAGGTGAGAAAATTAAGTTAGTAATTCAAAAATATGTGAGCTGCAGCTTGGTTCCTCCGTTTAAAGTGTCTAGATCTAATAGGGGTGAGAGTGAGTGGGAGATAGGCCCTGTATAAAATAAACACTGAGCAGGGCAGTGTGCAAGTGAGGTTAAATAATGGCATATTTATATGAGAATTTACTAGGAGACATTGCATTTTACTGGAGCAAGAGGCCCACTAGTCCAAGAAATGGCATTATCTCTGCCAAAGCCAATAGGTCATAGCAAGAAAGAGGAGATGCTGTCAGAAATTCAAAAACTATCAAGAGATAGGTCAAGTTGCTAACAATTTAGGGAGCAAATTAAAGCAAAGGCTGGAAACTGAGTGTCCCATAATTTTGTTATTCCTTGGGCTGCGGATGTGATTAGAGAGAGAAAACTGTGACTGCAGGTGAATTCTGAAACTGAATGGGGAAAGTTATGGAGGAATAGTGATACCCTGTGTTAGGTTGCTCTTGCCAGTAGACATCTCTTGGTGTCCTCCCATCCACTTTCTACCTTCTATCTCAACTCAGTGGTAGAGAGGAGAGGAGAAGTCAGTGTCTTCCTTATTCTTCCTTCAGGCCACTTCCTGACCTCATGCGTATAACCTTCTCCCATCCTCATCACCTGAGGCCCATGGTATTTTTTTCTACGACTGGTCTTATTTCCATTTTCTAATCTGTAAGCAAAAATTACAAGGCTTGACAGTTATTTTGAAAATATTTATACTTTTTGACTTAGAAATCTTCAAAAATATTTTTGAATTTTTTTTTTAGGGAAATATTTTCAAAAGATTTGGCATTTTTGAATTCTAATAAGCCAGAAGTTTATGTGAATCATGGCAAAAAGATATGCAGTTTTCTGCAAAATGGTTTATTTTTCCAAATAATGTGAAGATTAAGAGTGGAAGGAAATTGGAAATTATGGGAGATGACAATAAGAACCAACATTGTTTGAGAAGTCAGTTTTTGTGTAAGTGCCTTCATTTGATCTGCTTTTAAATACTACCAGAAGGGCATTATCTTAGATTTGTAGCTGAAAAAACTGAGTATGGAGGGGCATGATTAACATACTCTTAAGTCATATAGATCAGCCCTTCCTGGTCTCTTATGTCCACAATCATTTCTTCCCTCTCTGAAATCCTGTTGCATGCTTTATATGTAGGGTGCTTTTGGTCCTTCTGATATTCAAGACCTATACTATTAAAATGTTTTTAAGCTTAGCTCATCAGTTAAGTTAAAGACAAGGGATATGTATTTAATATCACTAGGCACTAGTGATGCTAAAAGGATGAAGAGCTCTGAGTGGTATAAGGAGCAGAGGATATATTTGGTGGATTAATGCCAGTTCTGCCACTTCCAGCTGGTGACTATAGGAAAGTCACTTAAACTTTGTGTTTCAGCTTTATTATTTTGTAAAGTGGGCACAGTACAACCCATCTGCCAGGGGTTTTAGGATGATTAAATTAGATGCTATAACTCAGCAGTTCCCAAAGTGTGTTCTTTGGAATACCTACCCCAAAAGGTGCTCCTCTGCAAGAAAACTTCTTGCTTAAATTACTTCGTGAAATGTAATTTACTGCATAAGACTTTTAACGAGTCACTGTGCAAATCAGTACATTCAGGAATCTGGAAAGTTCAGCAAGAAAGAAGGCTATTTACCTTTTTTTAACCAAGTGTTTCTCATACATGTCTGACCAACCATTCTTTTACTTATATTGAGTAGGTAGAAGATGCACTAGGAATAACACTTTGTGCAGTATTACGGTATTCAGATTTTAAGATTTGATCATTAGATTGAAAAGATTGCATGGCCACTAGGATTGGATGGAAATTTAATCCAAAAATATTAAGTGAAAAATGCAAAGTACAGAAGATGCTCCATTGGTGTTTAAAAAAAAAAAGAATATGTATTCCTATATTGTATAGAAATTTCAGGAAGGATGCAATAAACTATTAGTAATATGTAGTTTCTTCTGTGATGGTGTCTGTCATGGAAGGGAGTCATATATATATGTGTATATATATATTTATATATATATTCTATATACCCTTTTGTACCGTTTCAGTTGTTTACTATAAGCAGATATTACTTGGCTGAAAAAATAGTTAAATGTAATTAAGAGGACAAACTAAGAATAAAGCTTAATTTTTGATGATTTTTAATAGATTAAAACTTTAAGAAAGCTTTCATAGTATTAAATCATTTGTTAATCATTATTTTTGTACAAAGGTATTTTAAGATCAGCAGGCCAGTCTCTGTTTGTTATGTGAGCTTGCCAGTTTGGTAATGTAAGTGTATAACATTTCTTTTACCTTGTTATGTGCAAGCTGCAACAAAAATGATAATCTCTCGACTTGGAATATTACCATATCCACATCTCCGACACTACAGAAGCCAATACTAGAGATCCTTAGTAATAGTGACCTGTAGAATTATGTTTACGGTTGATTCTTTAATCCAGAATATAATGCTATTTTTGCGAATTGCAAAAAAATATGTAAAATTTTAGTAGTTGTATGAGATTTCATATTTCCTGGCTTAAGAAGTTGAAACTACATTTAGGCTAATAGACTCATTCAGAAAGGTCACACTGTGGCATCTTACAGTTTCAAATCCAAATGGTACAAAGTGTTATAAAGTACATCCTATACATCAATTTCTTACAAGGCAGAAGAGGTGGATTTGAATATGCAGTGATCGATAATATAAACAGGAAAGAAAGAAAAAGCTTCTGTTCCTCTTCACAACATAAGGAAGGTAATTTGCAGTGTATTTCCAGTACATGAGGTGCTTAAAGCACATTTGGCAACACTTAGCAGTAAGCGGCAAATCATTGTTATGTCTCTTGGTACCTACACACCCTCATCCATCCGGTGTTGGGGCATTAGAACAGTTCTGTTGGCTGTACCTGCTCAGTAGTCTTGCCAGTCTTTTGATTTTTTGAATTTTGCCTGAAATCATCTGGTCTGGTTTTTAAAAGTTGTTCCTTAGGGATAAATGGAAGCTACTGGTTTCACTCCTAGTAGGGGAAATAAAATAGAAATAGCCTCTTGTTTTACCAGTATCCATCCATCCTTCCCCTCCTCAACTCCCTGGTTTATTCTTCATTACTAATTTCCTAGTAATTAGGAAATTACTAGGATGGGCCCCACCATCCAATCTCTAGCTAGAAAATTCACCATTTCTTAGTGGAGTGGAATTTCCTGTTTGATAGCTATCTAAAAATAAAGTCAGAGGAAAAGAGGAAGTTAAGAAGGGTCAAAAGGAATGCTCTTGGGGATATTTTTTGTTCTTTAGTAGTGACAGATTATCATTTAAACCAATAAAGGAGGAAACAGAATAGCAATTTCTTCAGGTACTTTTTAATCTTGTTTCTTTCCCAATACCCACAGTTTGAGAACTAGTAGGCAACAAAGAATGTTTTACCAACCCCAAACCATCACTACTAAAGAACAGTGTGCTGAAAGCATAAGCGAGGATTCCACTGATCAGTTAGATGAAGTTTGTAGTATTGGGAGCAATCTCATCTTTATTCCCCACAGTTGTGAACATTTGTTGAACAATTATACATCTCTATCAACATTAGGATGAATCTTGATTGATATTTAAACATTTTAGAAAATTGTAAAGCAGAGATATGATAAAGATAACCTTTATTAATTTGTTTTACCATGTGTTAGGCACTATCTGAAGTACTTTACATGTAGTAACTCATTTAACCGTCTTGTCAACCCTATGAGGTAGGTACTGTGGATATTATTTCCAACTTAGGAAAATGAGACATAGAAAGGTTAAATAACTTGTCTACAGTCTCACAGCTAGTGAGTGATAAGGATTGGGTCCCAGGCCGACTAGTTCTAGAACTAGTGCTTTTAACCATTAATAATGCAACACAATCTCTTGATGAATGTAAAGAATTATAAGTGTAAAAAATATGATTTTATTTAATATTTGCATATTTCGCTTGTTAGTTTTATGTACTGTATCACAGAATCTTAGGGAAGGGAGAATTTAGGAGAGTGATAGTGAGAACTAATATTAATTGAATACCTGCTAAGTGCCAGGCCATTTACATGCATGAGGAAGTTAAGAGAACCTCTGTTTGGTTGCTTTGGTTGCCTTAGGGGGTCAGCAAACTTTTGAGGTAAAAGGCTAAATAGTATATATTTTAGGTTTTGTGGGCCATGTATGTCTCTCGTTTCCTCCCTCTCCTCCACTCTTTTTTTCCCTTTCCACCTCCCCTCCTCTCCCTCTTCTCCCCCCCTTCTCTCTCTCCTCCCCCCTCCCCTTCCTTCTTCTTTTTTCCTATACCTTTTAAAAATGTAAAAATTATTCTTAGTTTGGAGCAGTACAAACCAGATTTGGCTCTTAGTTCATGATTTTTCCATCCAGCCTCAAGAGTTAAGCTGAACTTTCTTGCTTATGTGTTGTAAATGTAGGATATGTTTCAGAAGGCAGTTCATCAGAGTTCTGGTTCCACTCTGCTGAGACTCACTGAGACCCTCTTTGTATTGGATTTGTCTTCATCATTGCAAGATGGCTGTGCAGAACAACTAGGGTTTTATGTTTCCTTATTCATATTTGACGGATGGTATGATGTGGAAGAGAGGGCCTCTGCTGATAAACACAAAGCACAAATACTGAGCATCACTCTGATTGGACAATCATTGCATTGTCCACATCCTAAACCGATTCCTGAGACCAAGGATTTATGGCACTGGTTGGCTTAGGCATGAATTGCATGAAGTCTCAAGGATTGTGCAGCAAGAGAGGTGGGGTTATCTGTGACCCCAACTCATTAGTCGGGAGTGGGTCCTGAGATTTTGCGTTTTTAATGATTTCCTGGGTGATGTTGACAGTTTCTGGTCAGTGGAGCACACTTTGAGTAACAAGATTTATGTAAACCTAAACAGAGTAACTATTTAATAATGAGTGATTGATAGAATAAATTTGGGGGAGATAATCACAATGTCTAAAATTTTTTAGAATTATATTTTCTGTAACTGTTAAATAATGCATGGACGATGTGTGGGCTAGAATCAGAATATGAGTAATAGCTATTGCCAAGATTTTACAGTAAGAGAAGATGTTTTTCATAATAGAGAAAAATTTAGAGCTCCCAAGCCAGTTCTGGAGGGAGGCATGGAAAGTTAGAGATAGATGTGGGAGAGGAAGCCAGGAAGAGAGAAAAAAGTATGAACCACCCTAGGTGGTTTATAAGTAAAAATCTATCACATTTTTACTTATAAATGCTTGTGAAAACTGAAATAAGTATACTGATTTTTATGTGGAGTGAGGCAGAGGTAAAATTTGGGGAAGCCAGAGCCTAAAAGACAAAGGGTGCCAATGTGTATAATTGCCTTGGGGATTATTGGAAGTCTTAGAGGTGTCACTTCAAAGGACTGTGGAGTTGTTACAGCCCAGGGAAAGCCACCCAATGTTTAACATCCCAGTTATATGCAGTATTTTATTAATCACTGCAGCAACTTTACCAGTTGGGTGTTATCCTTGGTTTTAAAGTGAGGAAACTGAAGCTCTTAGATGTTAAAGAACCTGCCCAAGGTATCATAGAGAGCAGATTAGGAGTTTGTGTCCCAAGTGGTCTAACTATAAAACCCAAAGCTCATTTGATTTGGGTAATTTTCCTTCCAAATTGAGCAAAAACCCCTCAAAAACCTTTTATAAAATGAAATAGGACGTGGGTCCTGCTGTGGCTTAAGAATGTCTAAATGGAAGGATTTGGGGGTAACAGCCTGTTTGCAGGTATGTTGAGGCTGGGGGGCGTGTCTTTTTTGTTAGGTTATACATCTATTTGAAATGGCTTTTTGGGAGTCAGATAAATCCCCTCCAACCCACTCATGATGTCCCCGTGTGGGACCTCAGTACATAACAGAGACAAAATTGAGCTTCTCTCTTGCTGTCTCTGAAGCATCTCTAAGGAACCTTAGAGTGAAAACCACTGAAATATATACTTTCTCTCATAATTTTGTAAGTGAAAAAACTGAAATCCAGAGATTTAAAGTGAACTGTCCAGGGTAACATAGCGAATAAGCAGCGGAGTGACTCCAAAGATTATTAAACCCCAGTGCTTAGATAGAGATTGATTTCTTCCATTTGTGTTTAAAGTACAAATAAAAATTAAGACAGTTGCCTCAAGAGTTGAAGTATTTTGAGGTTTGTGGAAAGTAGACTATTTTAGATTTAGAATTTGCTTACTCTATAAAAGCAGCATCAGATGAGGCATAATGGGATGTACTTTCAGAGTTTCCCTTATATTAATAGTTCCATTTTTGTTTTATAATGTTTTTTATTATATTATTATAATTTATAATATAAATTATTTATATTATTTGTTATATTATTATAATTCTGAATATTTGGTTAATGTTTTATCAGAACAATGTTACTTTTCTTTTAAATATTTGATTCTATACAAGTAACCACATTTTTAGTTATAACTGCTACCAGATACAAGAGCTATTTTTTTTTTTTTTTGCCAGGAGAATGTGTATCTGAATTTAGATTAAAATCAATGACATTTTAAAGGAAATTCACTTTATATAAGAATGTTTTTTTAAGCATTACTTAAATGATACATGCTTCTATGTTATTTTGATTTTATAACTGTCAGTTATATTAGTTAATTGCCAGTAGGACCTTGTTCTAAAAGTATCTTTTAAAAAATATTGAAGAATAAATTCATCTGAATTCAGTATTGACTCCGCCATCTATTAGGCTTTTAGCCAAAATGTGACTTAATAGGGTGAATACAGTAACTGGAGCAATATAATAGCTTCACCCTTGGAGATCCTTTGGAGTAAAATGGTAACCACAAGGGCAAAGGGGAATGTCTTGACAACAGTGCCTTTCATTGGTGCAGACGGTCAACTAAAGGACAACACACAGTGTTACAGGCTAGATCTATAATTCTAATGGCTCAACTATTTGGCAGGAAGCATCATATACATAAAAACTCGTGAGACTAAAAAATATTCATGTTCCCCCAAATCTTATTTCCCTAGATAGAGAAAAAAAAAAAGACAAAAAACAGATTATAAGAAGAGAGAGGGAGAGAGAGTGACAGAGAAAGAAGAATGGAGAAGAGGGGAGGCAAGGAGGCTGGAGGCTGTTGTAGTTGGTTTGTGCTCTGTAAGGTTGTTCAAAATTATCTGTCTTTGTCACAGTTTAATTTGTATCCTTGAGTTCTGTTGCTCCTCACTTCTTCCACACTCATCACCAGAATAAGCAGAGTACTAATTCTACTGGCATGAAGTGAAAAATCAGATAAGCTCTCCTCTATTACTTCCTCTGGAAAACATTATTTTTTCATTATCGAATTAGGCATGCTTATTTTTCATAAATAGGAAAATGCTACTCATTCATTCTTTTTTTAGGTATATTAGCAGCTATAATAAATGAGAGGACCATCTTGCCAGTAATAGAGTATTTACTGATAGAGCACAAGCACTTTCTGTTTGAAGGTTTCAGGTCCCAAATATTCATTTATATAGCTACCTAGTGAGGAAAATAAAAATAATAAGTCTTCCAGATATGTGATGGATAGACAGTTTAAGGATTATTTGTATTTTTTGATCTCTTGATTTACAGTTTCAAGCCTTATGTTCTGTAGAATCAAATGTGATGCATATGATATGAATCAAATATCAGTTCACACAAAGTGAAATAAGGAACCATCACTTTAAGAGACTTTTCCCCTAGATCCAAGGCTGGATGTATTCACATCCCTGCAGTTCCCAGTGCACATGGCCTTTTCCCTCATTTCATTCTGTGCTGAAGGGAATCAGAATATGCTACCTCAAAACATGCCACTTTGGTGTAAGGATCATTTTGAACTGAAGGCAATTAAGAGCAGACACAGGAGGAATTATCTGCCCTCCCCATTTCTACCTAAAAGCGGAGCATAAATTTCATTTGTGAAGGTATGCCCCCCTCCTCTCTCCTGTAACAGGAGCAGGAGAACAACCCTTCTCACTGGAGGCAAAGAGTGGGCACTGAGGTGAATCTCTATAAACAAGCCTTACTGACATAACTCTTATCTTCCATTAGTTTCCTCTCATATTTAGCTTACCACAATTTACCATCCTTACAAGCCCAAATCCCTTTTCCTTTGTTTTATCACTTCTCCACAATTTATTGCCCTTTGTTAAGATGGTATATAAGCCTCCAATTCTAACTACTCCTTTGAGTTCACTTGTATCTATGCTCATTATATGTGTACATAAACTGTTTTTCTCCTGTTAATCTGTCTTTTGTTAGTTTAGTTTGCTGGGCCTGACCAAATCTAAGAGGGTAGAAAAAAAAGTTTATTTTCCTCTCCTACAATGCCTATCTGGAAAACTTTCTATTACTCAAGAAAGTTTGTTGTTTATTTGTACTGAATAACTATGTGATTGGCCTGTCCAATGTAAAACTCAAGTTATGATAAATTGGGCACTAATCTAATAATTTTTAATTAAAAACTAAAATAAAAGCTTAGTGCTGTATTTGGTTAATTGAAAGACTATATATAGGGAAACAATATTTTTTTGCTCTGTTAAGGTCTTCTCATGCTGCCTCTCCCCCCGCCCAACTAGGAACTTGCTATCTTGATTATCCTTTTCAATAAGATAAATGAGAGCATTTACTGAAAAGACAGTGAGTCAGTGAATCTAATGAGAAGAATGATGGGTGGATTAGTAGTTTGGAGATCTGGGTTCTGTTCGCTTCTTTCTGTTGGATCTAGGGAACTAGACAGTGTGTGGATCTGGAGGTCAGGGAAAGGATTTGTATCCAAGAATAAGGTGGAGGTGATAGGGACTGAAGTTCCATGGGGAGAAGCAGTCTACAACCAGGGCATCTCTTCAGGAAAATGAGATAGGTAGAGGACAAGGGAGTAGATTGAGAAGTCAGGAGCTCTGAGAGTGTAGAATGGTGGAGTGGATGAGTGGGAGGCAGGTTTTGAGAAGGATGGGGAGAAAAATCAGGCCTGTGGCTTGGACCAGTGTGCTGAGTTATAATGGGTTATAGGCAGGATTGGCACATGCTAGTCCTGGTTTTATGTCCTGTGTGATTTTGGCCATATTTCCCTTTTCATAAGCATTTATTATTTCAATTTAGTTTTCATCTCTGTAAAAACCAGATTACCAAGGCTCTTTACAATTTCATTCAGTGATCGAAGTTGATTTTTTTGATTAAAAAATAGGACTCTATTTTTCTTTCTAAATTCAAGTTGAGTCATTAAGATACACTAGAAAAATAGAGGAAACTGAGCAGACAAATCTATCAGGCAAACACCAGGTTTTAATATCACTTAAAGGAAGACTCATGTCTTTTTTGATTGCTTAAGGCATTATTTCCCAAAGTGTGTCCAGAGGAACACTTGTATATAGTAAAAAGTACTCACTGAGAATATATAGAGTTCTTTAATTCATGACTTCTCAGAACCATTATCATGCTAAGTAATGTTATGTTCTGTATTGAAACGATTTATTTCTTGAGGTCATTTCCATCTTGAAGTTTAACAGAGCTATTAGGATCATGTTAACCCAGTATGGGATCAAGAGAGGATAAGAAGTTACTTTTCAAATAATTTTTTTTTTCAAATAATTTTTATTCCTCCTTTCCACAGATAGTTATTTCCAGGAGAAAGCATCAGGAGGATAATTCCAAGTATTCAGTGGTAAATTACCTTGGCGTCTGTTGAAGTAATAGATCTTTATGTGGGGGAGAGATTATTCCATTCTGTTCTACATCCGTAGAGCTTTAAAGGCTGTTGCAGCAAGAGACCTCTTGGGAATTCTGACTCCTAGGGTTCCCAAGGTCCCACCTCCTTGGGCCAACTCACCGCTCAGCCACTGGAGATACCGGAAATTAGCACCTTACCTCAGTTTCAGATTTTCTTTTCTATTCTGCTTCAGAAAGGGTCTTTGATTTTCATCCTGATGGGTGAAATGGTTTTCTAACCCAGTAAAAGGCTGACACTAAGCAGGAATGAAAAAGGAATCAACTTTCTCTCCAAACTCGCACTGCTAGTTGACTGACAGACAGTCCTCTGCTTAGGCATTTCCTTCAGAAAGGCCAAACCACTGTGAATTCCGAATATAAATTTTGCTCTGTGAAGTAACACTGTTAACAAGAAGCTCTTGAAAGGTTTGGTTTTTCTTCTTTGACCCTGAGAACAACAGGTTAACACCTACTGACTGAACACAATTGGACACTTTCGTATTTAAAATTGATAGAATAAATTTTGTTTTATTCCTAATTTAGTAGACGTCTAAATACTGTTTACTAGTAAAAATTTAATCTATAATTATAAATATGTGTTTATTGACATGTCCAAAAAAACATAATCACACACTACTTTCAAAAAAATCACATTTATTAGTAGGGAAAAAAGGGAATCCTCCACTTTCCCTTATTTCTTTAAAAAGTAAAGAATACATTAAAACCCTCTAACAGCTTTTCTTTTATTAGTAGCTGAAAGAAATCTTAAGGAGAGGTGGATACTTCAAAAATAAAAGGAGCAACATGAAAAGGTGCTCATCTTTCTGAAACCTCTATTGTTCAGTAATGCCTAATGTTAGACATTAAAGGTTTGCGTGTTCATCATCATATTTTATTGAAGTTGGTAATAATTTACTTATTATCTGCAATGGGTTTCTGAAAAATATTTCTCTTTCCATTAAGGATTTCATTTTCAGCATTTGCTTGTCAGTTAAATCCTCACATCATTAATGTAACTTCTCATCATAGGCAAAATTGAATATTCATGCTTAGCTCAAATCACTGTTATTTTGGCCTCTTACTTTTTTTTTTTTCCTCCTGAAAGTGTAGATTGTTAACCCATCACTTTACAGCTAAGACTGTTAAATTTCCTGAGATTGCTTTGGTTTGTCAGTGTAACTTGAAGTTTACATTTGGTCATTTTTCCATGGACAATAATTTCTGCTTTTAAACTTGACCAGGTCCAGGCATGTCATTTATCCTTTTGCTCTTGGCTAGCTACTTTATTAACTCTTTGGTAGTGTTCCGGGTCCTGAAGCCATGCTAATTCAATCCTTCATACAGTGCCTTGCCTGCTTGTGCACATGGCAAATAAAACCCTTTAATGACAGTTATCCTCTCAAATGTCTGACATTCACCCAAGGAATTAATTTCCTTGTCTGAAAGACACTTGAAGAGTATTTTTAGAGGGTCAACCTTAGACTAGATGATCTCTCAGTCCCCTTCCAATCCAGGATTCTATTTTTCTATTGATTTATCTCACTTTAGGTGAATCAACATTTATGAGGCTCGCCTTCAAATATATTTTTTGAGGTCAAGGATCACATTTTCCTTAATCTGTATTATGGCAAGATAGAGTTTTTCCTCCCCTCACCACTCCTATCCCCACGTCACCATTGCTTCCTTGCACATACCCTTCTGCCTTCTGTGGTCAGGTTCACATTGAGCTAGGATAATAGTAAGAGGCCTTCGGTAATGTATCACAAGGGAAAAGGAGAGACAAAAACTTTTTTTGCATAATAACTCATAGGAATCATGATACTCTGCGAACTGATGACTCTTGGCATTTTAAAAGACGTCTGATTGTCTTGTAGCTGCTGGATTCTAAATCATAATAATTGAAAGAAACTTTCCTTCATCTCCTTCAGAAGGGAAGAAAACCCAACCTTCAGGGACAAATAACCGAAACTTTCTTAAACTGGATGAAACATTGGCAACTAGTCCAAAATTGAGCAGGCGAGGATATGAAGGTTGGCTGAGAGGTAGGGTGGATGTTGGTGAGAAGCAATGGTTTTTAAGGAACTACAGGACCTGTCATGGAGGAGAGAGGGAAGAGGTTCTGGGGAAATAAGAAGACAGAGAAGATGGCAAGCCTGCTGTACCTGTTGAGGAGGGGGTGTGGCTGGAATGAGCTGAATATGATGTAGAAGCTGTATGGGTTACAGTATATGACTTGAGCCTGAATATGCTTAGGGAATTTATGCCTGTTATTGCTTGTTAACAGCAAGATATTATTTTGATAATGGATTGTACAGTTTTAGCTTTCTATGTGGGCAAAATATAGGGGTTATATTGTTAACATGCAATTAATATTTGTTTAGAAGGTGTTTATGCTAAAAGCTGTATGGTGTCAATGATGAATGCCAGGCTTCAGAATGGAAGCTCCTAGAAAGTAAACACCCTACAGAATATGCTGTTTATAAGATTCAGTTAATCCAGTTTTCCTTTTGCATTACTCCCAGATTGCACACATATTGTTTCAGGGCATACTTAGCCATTTAATGGTTGCCTAACTATCAGAGAATTATTTGGGGAAGTCACAGGGCAAGAGAGAGCCTAATTAATATTCAGCTTCAACTATAATTTGGGCTTGTTTTCACAGGTTGCCTGGTAGAGGAAAATACCAGCCCTGGGTTATCACTAGAATTAATGGTGGCTTCTGCTGCTGCTGGACAGAATCACTATAAACTGTTTAGCATACAAATTAATATGGATAATATTTTTGATATAGTAGAACTTGACTCATTAATTTCACTAATCTGCAGATCCAGTAATTCTCAAACCAACCTCACCCTTCTCTCTATACTCTCAGCAAAGTTTATTAATAGCAGAGAGCTGTCATGAAAATCTCATATTACAAAGAATTCATTACTTCTGCAAAAAAGTGCTAGACTACATTTATTGGTCTATTACTAAATAATCTAATGAAAAATTAAAATGCAAGTCTATTTATCAGGTAAGAAGAGAAGTACACTTTTTTTGTTATTTGAAATCATAGCAGTTCATCCTGTCCGTATTCATAGAAAGTTAACAAAACAAATTAACTTATACTGGTTAGTTTGTTTTGGACTTTAATAAGATTCTTCATTAATATGATAGGAAAACTTTAGAAGAACACATAACTAGTAGAAGAATTCTGTTACTAGGAACATTCAGCAAAAGTAGGAAGAATGATAAGTGTCTTATGAACAAACGTAAGATTACTATGTGTCTAATTTTTCTGTCCCCACCCTCCATAATAATCCAATACAATTTCTTACCACATTTACAGTTCATAGAACAGACTGAAAGAGAGTCTATAAATGGCAAACTGTAATAAATTTTCCATACGAATGATGGGTTAACTATCTGGGGGGAAAAAAAAGCAACAGGCCAGAATAACAGTGATTTGAGCTAGGCATGAATATTCAATTCTGCCTGTGATGAGAAGTTACATTAGTGATGTGAGGATTTTACTGACAAGAAAATGCTGAAAATGAAATCCTAATGGAAAGAGTAGTTTTTTCAGAAACCCATTGCATATAATAAGTAAATTATCACAATTTCAGTAACACATGATTATGGCATGCCAGCTAATTCGTTATATGCTACTTGAGCTTTGGTTGAACAATAGTGTTTCATTATTGACTGTAACTCAATTCAGTAATTCACAATTTGAGTGCCTACTATGTGTATCCTGTGTATGGATATCTTAGTTAAGATTGAGAAGAAATCCGATTCCATTCTAAGAGCCTTCCATTTTGTTTTAATCAGTTGATGGAAGTGCTAAATAAATGCAGTAATACCACATTCATTCATATTTACAGAGCATCTGCTGAATTTGCCCTTATTGTAACTGTAATAAGATGTTAAATGGGAAAATTTGACTCAAGTATCAAGATATGGTAATATAAGACAGGGAGAGGTACCACGTGATGCATATTTTCAATGAAAATGATTGAGACCTGACTTTAGGACTCGTGAGCCCTTTGCTTATTTTGAACATGTAAAAAGGTGGAGGTTGAGAATTTGATGTGATTTGGTGAGTAGGGTTTCTTTGGACAAAGCTGAGTTGTGATTCCTTTCCTCTCCCCCACCACTGCCATCCTAGACTGGTGGGGGAGTGTTTTGTAAGTGTGTCCTAAAGTTGAAGGGACACAGTAGATGAGGTTTACATCTGAGAAAAAATTTAAAAACTTTGGTAGCTAAATAGAGGCCATGTCTAGGTACCTTGATAACATATCTTGCCTCTATCGCAGCCAAAAGAATTTCGATTTTAAGGAAGGGATGTGGAACTCTGAGTAGAAATGTTTTGGAGGGACTTGTAAATAGTGATCCTGCCATAGGGAAGCTCTTGTAGTAAGAGGCTGTGGAGTGTACTACCTGGAATCTGCAGTTGAGGTGTGATCAGCAGCACGTGGCTAAAGAGGAGGTACTTTCTATGACAAAGGAGTGGCATTCAGAGGGGCTTGGATGGAGAGATTCTGGAGAACCTCCATCCAAGAGGTTGAGTCAACTTTAAGAGGAAGAGTCAACTTTAAATATCCACCTGTTCTAGAGAGTTATGATGCCATTTCTTTTTCTTTCCTCCAATGCCTTCAACCACAGAAGGTCTGGGAAGTGTGTTTATCTAGCCAATGGAAGTATAGATACCCTGAAATGAAGACAGAGAAGGAAGGAGGGGGAGAGGGAAAGAGAGAGAAAGAAGGAAACTACTCTTCTTTTCCTGAACTAGAGGTCTCAGCTGGGAAAATTAAAAATTAAATAATTTAATTGAGACATAAAAATGTTGTGATATGGATGACTTCCTTTTCCAGAAGGATGGAGTAGATATTCTTTCCCATATTCCTCTCATTAAGTTGAGCTAAAGTCCTGACCATTATATATAAAACAAACACAAGTAGACTGAACGTTAAAGAGAGGAAGGCAGACCAGCTAGGGAACTTGGGACCTGAGGGGAGACATGGTGATGAGTTCCTTGGGTTTTCTTTTTGCTTCATAGATCACAGACTGGGTAATTCTCCATTTCTAGAGGAGTCAATAATCCAGAAATTCCAAAGGGTGCAGACAAAGAAAAATCAAAAAAAGCGAAAGCAAAAACACACAACCAACAAATTCCTGCCCTTTATCACCAAAGGATCAGTCTACCAAGACAGAAAATTTTAAGACAATTACGTTTCTACCCAGTCAAATATGACAGAAAAAAATCTGTTGCCCCTAGACACCTGAAAATATAAAGTAGAAAATAAAGGAATCTAAAAATATAAAGTAGAAAATGAATATAAAGGAATCTAAAGGAATCTAAAGGAATATAAAAATATAAAGTAGAAAATAAAGGAATATAAAGGAATCTAAAGGAATATAAAGGAATCTAAAAACATAAAGTAGAAAATAAAGGAACATAAAGGAATCTAAAGGAATATAAAGGAATCTAAAAATATAAAGTAGAAAATAAAGGAATCTAAAAATATAAAGTAGAAAATAAAGGAATCTAACAAAAAAAACCCCTAGAACTAATAAGTGTGTTCAGCAAAGTTACAGGATACAAAGCCACAAAATCAACATACGAAAATAAATTGTGCCTCGATATAATATGAATAAGTTTGTGAAAACAAATTAAAAATACAGTATCATTTAAAATCATTTAAAAAAGAAATAGTAAACTTAAAACATGTTCAGGACTTTTATGTTATAAATTACAAAATACTGATGAAAGAAATCAAAGAAAATCTAAATAAATCAGTGGATGTGCTGTGTTCATGGAATGGGAGACTAAACATAGTAAACATGTCAGTTCTCCTCAAATTGATGTACAGTTTTAATGCAGTTCCTATCACAATCCCAGGAAGAATTCTGTAGGTATAGAGAAGCTTTTTTTCTAAAATTTATATGGGAAGGCAAAGGTATTATTATTGCTAAAACAATTTTGAAATAGAAGAATAAAGTAGAAAGAATCATTTAACCCAGTATCAAGAATTATTATACAGCTATAGTATTTAGGAATGTATGGTAGAGAGAGACTTCCAGATTAATAGGACAGAACAGAAAGCTCAGAAATAGTCCCACAAAAATCCTAAGGCCAAATGATACTTGATAAAGGTGCAAGAGCAATTCAGTGGAGGAAGGAGAGTCTTCTTAACAAATAATGCTAGATCAACTGGCTATTTGTGGGTAAAAATATGAACCTTGACGTAAACCTCATACCTACAAAAATTAAATCAAAATGGATCACAGATTTACATTTAAAATATAAAACTAAAACTTTTGGACGATAAATAGAAGAAAAATTTTGAAACCTGGGGTTTGGTGAAGAGTTCCTAGATACGATACCATAAGCACGATCCATAAAAGAAAAGAATAGGGCTTCCCTGGTGGTGCAGTGGTTAAGAATCCACCTGCCAACGCAGGGGACATGGGTTCAAGCCCTGGTCCTGGAAGATCCCACACGCTGTGGAGCAGCTAAGCCCATGTGCCACAACTACTGAACCAGTGCTCTCGAGCCTGCAAGCCACAACTACTGAGCCCGTGTGCCACAACACTTGAAGCCCGCACACTTAGAGTCCGCGCTCCGCAACAAGAGAAGCCACCACAATGAGAAGCCCGCGCACTACAATGAAGAGTAGCCCCTGCTCACCACCACTAGAGGAAGCCCATGCACAGCAACAAAGACCCAATGCAGCCAAAAATAAATAAAAATAAAAAAATTTATAAAAAAAGGAAGAAAAAAAGAAAAGAATAATAAATTGGACTTCATCAAATTAAAAAAAATTTGTTTTATGTAAGACTGAAGAGGATAAAAAGATAAGGTACACACTAGGAGGGAAATATTTGCAAACCATAGATCTGATAAAGTGTTCATATCTGGAATATGTAAAGAACTCTCAAAAAGCAATAGTAAACAGGAGGCGGAGTCAAGATGGTGGTGTGGGAAGATGTGGAATTAGTGTCTCCCCACAGCTAGGGTGCCTGATGGCCGCTGGTGGGGGACTCTGACACCCAAAGAGACGGGAGGAGCCCCAAAGTGAACTGGTAGGATGTAGGGGGACTGAGGGGGGAGGAGAAGGGGAGGCCAGACAGGATCGATGCCCCTGAGGCCGGCGAGATCAGGAGAGGCAGGTGGGAGGGACTCTCTGAGAAGAGCAGGAGAGGAGCATAGGGCGATTGCCCTGCCCACTTGGGCCTTGGGAGCCTGCTGAGCTCCCAGGCCAGTGCCCTGCACTCCAAAGCCCCCTCCAGGCCATGTGGGTCCTGGGGGCATAGGAGGGAGGCTGAGGGGAGATCAGGAGAGGCAGGTGGGAGGGGCCCTCTGGGAGGAGCAGGAGAGGAGCAGAGGGCGATTGCCCCACCCACTCAGGACTGGGGAGCCTGCTGAGCTCCCAGGCTGATCCTCTGCCCTCCAAAGCCCTGTCCAGGTTGTGTGGGACCTTGGGGGCACAGGAAGGAGGCAGGGAAGATCAGGAGAGGCAGGTGGGAGGGGCCCTCCCAGACCAGAGGAGCAGGAGAGGAGAGGAGAGCATTTGCCCCACCCACTTGAACCCAGGAAGCCTGCTGGGCTCCCAGATGAGGTCCCTTGCCCTCTGAGACCAGGGGTGGGGGGCATGCCTGGTTCCCTTCTGTTGCTTGAGCCTAAACCACATCCCCCACAGGACCAGGGCCTTTTCCAGCCCTGTGGGTCCTGAGCATTGGCCCCACCTACTGCCCAAACCTCACCCTTGCTTAGGCCCCATCCTCCACAGCCAAGGCCTTCCCCCACCCCCCCTGTTTTTTCTTTTTCCTCCTCCTCTTTGTTATTATTATGGTACTGATGTACCTTCCAGTTGTTGATTCATCTATATTTCTATTTTTATATTCTTTCTAACATATCTATTAGTTTCCTAGTCTAATTTTATTTTTTACTTTGTTATTTATTTATTTATTTTTTACCACCCCACGAGGCTTGTGGGATCTTGCTTCATGAGGCCGGGGTTGGGCCGAAGTTCCTGCAGTGGGAGCTCTGAGTCCGAACCACTGGACTAACAGAGAACCTCAGACCCTAGCGAATAATCATCAGAGTGAGGTCTCACACAGTTCCTCATTTCAGCACCAAGACCCAACTCTACCCAATAGCCTCCAAACTCCAGTGTTGGAAGCCTCAGGCCAAACAGCCAGTAAGACAGGAACACAATCCCACTCATAAAAAAAAAAAAAAAAAAAAATGAGATGGCAAAAAACTATGTCACAGATGTAGGAGCAAGGTAAAAACCTACAAGACCAAATAAATGAAGAGGAACTAGGCAACCTACCTGAAAAAGAATTCAGAGTAATGACAGTAACGATGATCCAGAATCTTGGAAATAGAATGGAGGCAGGGATTGAGAAAATACAAGAAATGTTTAACAAAGATCTAGAAGAACTGAAGAACAAACAAACAGAGATGAAGAACACAATAACTGAAATGAAAAACACACTAGAAGGAATAAAAAACAGAATAACTGAGGCAGAAGAACGAATAAGTGAGCTGAAAGACAGAATGATGGAAATAACTGCCAAGGAGAAGAATAAAGAAAAAAAAATGAAAAGAATTGAAGACAATCTCAGAGACCCCTGGGACAACACTAAATGCACCAATATTCAAATTATAGGGGTCCCAGAAGAAGAAGAGAAAAAGAAAGGGTCTGAGAAAATATTTGAAGAGATTATAGTCGAAAACTTCCCTAATATGGGAAAGGATATAGTCACCTAAGTCCAGGAAGCACAGAGAGTCCCATACAGGATAAACCCTAGGAAAAACAAACAAAGACACATATTAATCAAGCTAACAAAAATTAAATTCAAAGAAAAAATATTAAAAGCAGCAAGGGAAAAACAAAAAATAACATACCAAGGAATCCCCATAGGGTTAACAGCTGATTTTTCAGCAGAAACTCTACAAGCCAGAAGGGAGTGGCAGTAGATACTTAAAGTGATGAAAGAGAAAAAGGTGCAACCAAGATTACTCTATCCAGCAAGGATCTCATTCAGATTCGATGGAGAAGTCAAAAGATTTTCAGACAAGCAAAAGCTAAGAATTCAGCACCACCAAACCAGCTTTACAACAAATGCTAAAGGAACTTCTCTAGGCAGGAAACACACGAGAAGGAAAAGACCTACAATAACAAACCCAAAACAATTAAGAAAATGGTAATAGGAGTATACATATCGATAACTACCTTAAATGTAAATGGATTAAATGCTCCAACCAAAAGACATAGACTGGCTGAATGGATACAAAAACAAGACCCATATATATGCTGTCTACAAGAGACCCACTTCAGACCTAGAGACACATACAGACTGAAAGTGAGGGGATGGAAAAAGATATTCCATGCAAATGGAAATCAAAGAAAGCTGGAGTAGCAATTCTCATATCAGACAAAATATACTTTAAAATAGAGACTATTACAAGAGACAAAGAAGGACACTACATAATGATCAAGAGATCAATCCAAGAAGAAGATATAATAATTATAAATGTTTATGCTCCCAACATAGGAGCACCTCAATACATAAGGCAAATGCTAACCATGAAAGGAGAAATTGACAGTAACACAATAATAGTAGGGGACTTTAACACCCCACCTACACCAATGGACAGATCACCCAAACAGAAAATAAATAAGGAAACACAAGCTTTAAATGACACAATAGACCAGAGAGATCTAATTGATATTTATAGAACATTCCACCCAAAAGTGGCAGAATACACTTTCTTCTCAAGTGCACACGGAACATTCTCCAGGATAGATCACATCTAGGGTCACATCAAGCCTTGGAAAATTTAAGAAAATTGAAATTGTATCAAGCATCTTTTCTGACCACAACACTATGAGATTGAAAATCAATTACAGGAAAAAAACTGTAAAAAACACAAATACATGGAGGCTAAACAGTGTGCTACTAAATAACCAAGGGATCACTGAAGAAATCAAAGAAGAAATAAAAAAAATACATAGAAACAAATGACAATGAAAACACGACAACCCAAAACCTATGGGATGCAGCAAAAGCAGTTCTAAGAGGGAAGTTTATAACAATTCATTCTCACCTCAAGAAACAAGGAAAATCTCAAATAAACAATGTAACCCTACACTTAAAACAACTAGAGAAAGAAGAACAAAGAAAACCCAAAGTCAGTAGAAGGAAAGAAATGGTAAAGATCAGAGCAGAAATAAATGAAATAAGAATGAAGAAAACAGTAGCAAAGATCAATAAAACTAAAAGCTTGTTCTTTGAGAAGATAAACAAAATTGATAAACCCTCAGCCAGACTCATCAAGAAAATAAGGGAGAGGATGCAAATCAATAAAATTAGAAATGAAAAACGAGAAATCACAATGGACACTGCAGAAATACAAAGGATTATAAGAGACTACTACAACTATATGCCAATAAAATGGGCAAACATGAAGAAATGGACAAATTCTTGGAAAGGTACAATTTTCCAAGCCTGAACCAGGAAGACTTAGAAAATATAAACAGACCTATCACAAGTAATGAAATTGAAACTGTAATTAAAAATCTTCCAACAAATAAAATTCTATCAAACATTTAGAGAAGAGCTAACACCGATCCTTCTCAAACTCTTCCAAAAAATTGCAGAAGGAGAAGCACTCCCAAATTCATTCTACGAAGCCACCATCACCCTGATACCAAAACCAGAAAGAGATATCACAAAAAAATTAAATTATAGACCAATATCACTGATGAACATAGATGGGAAAATACGGAACAAAATACTAGCAGACAGAATCCAACAGCACAGTAAAAGGATCATACACCATGATCAAGTGGGATTTATCACAGGGCTGCAAGGATTCTTCAATATATGCAAATGAATCAATGTGATACACCACATTAACATCTACAGCTCAGTAGATGCAGAAAAAGCTTTTGACAAAATTCAACATTGATTTATGATAAAAACTCTCCAGATAATGGGGATAGAGAGAACCTACCTCAGCATAATAAAGGCCATATATGACAGACCCACAGCAAGCATTATACTCAATGGTGAAAAACTGAAAGCATTTCCACTAAGATCAGGAACAAGACAAGGATGTCCACTCTCACCACTCTTATTCAACATAGTTTTGGAAGTCCTAGCCACAGCAATCAGAAAAGAAAAAGAAATAAATGGAATACAAATTGGAAAAGAAGTAAAACTGTCACTGCTGATGACATGATACGATACGTAGAAAATCCTAAAGATGCCACCAGAAAGCTACTAGAACTCATCAATGAATTTGGTAAGGTTGCAGGATACAAAATTAAAGCACAGAAATCTCTGGCATTCCTATACACCAACAACGAAAAATCAAAAAGAGAAATTAAGGAAACACTCCCATTTACCATTTCAACAAAAAGCATAAAATACCTAGGAATAAAGCTGCCTAAAGAGGCGAAAGACTTGTACTCAGAAAACTATAAAACACTGATGAAAGAAATCAAAGATGACATAAACAGATGGAGAAATATACCATGTTCTTGGATTGGAAGAATCAATATTGTGAAAATGACTATACTACCCAAAGCAGTCTACAGATTCAGTGCAATCCCTATCAAACTACCAATGGCATTCTTCACATAATTAGAACAAAAAATTTTACAGTTCGTATGGAAACACAAAAGACCCCGAATAGCCAAAGCAATCTTGAGAAAGAAAAACGGAGTTGGGGAGGAATCAGGCTCCCCTACTTCAAACTATACCACAAAGCTACAGTAATCAAGACAATATGGTAGTGGCACAAAAACAGAAATATAAATCAATGGAACAGGATAGAATGCCCAGAGATAAACCCACGCACATATGGGCACCTAATTTATGACAAAGGAGGCAAGAACATACAATGGAGAAAAGACAGCCTCTTCAATAAGTGGTGCTGGGAAAACTGGACAGCTACATGTAAAAGAGTGAAATTAGAACACTCCCTAACACCATACACAAAAATAAACTCCAAATGGATTAAAGACTTAAATGTAAGACCAGACACTATAAAACTCTTAGAGGAAAACATAGGAAAAACACTCTTTGCCATAAACCACAGCAAGATCTTTTTTGATCCACCTCCTAGAGTAACAGAAATAAAAACAAAAACAAACAAATGGGACTTAATTAAACTTAAAAGATTTTTGCACAGCAAAGGAAACCATAAAAAAGACAAAAGACAACCCTTAGAATGGGAGAAAATATTTGCAAATGAAACAACAAAGGATTAATCTCCAAAATATGCAAACAGCTCATGGAGCTCAATATCAATAAAACAAACAATCCAGTTAAAAAATGAGCCAAAGACCTAAATAGACATTTCACCAAGGAAGACATACAGGTGGCCAAGAGGCACATGAAACGAGGGTCAACATCACTAATTATTAGAGAAATGCAAATCAAAACTACAATGAGGTATCACCTCATGCCAGTCAGAATGGCCATTATCAAAAAATCTAGAAACTATAAATGATTGAAAGGGTGTGGTGAAAAGGGAGCCCTCCTGCACTGTTGGTGGGAATGTAAATTGACACAACCACTATGGAAAACAGAATGGAGGTTCCTTAAAAAACTAAAAATAGAACTACCATATTAGCCAGCAATCCCACTACTGGGCATATACCCTGAGAAAACCATAATTCAAAAAGAGACATGTACCACAATGTTCATTGCAGCACTATTTACAATAGTGAGGACGTGGAACCAACCTAAATGTCCATCGACAGATGAATGGATAAAGAAGATGTGGCACATATATACAGCGGAATATTACTTGGCCACAAAAAACCGAAATTGAGTTATTTGTCGTGAGGTGGTTGGATGTAGAGTCGGTCATACAGAGTGAAGTAAGAAAGAGAAAAACAAATACCGGATGCTAATGCATATATATGGAATCTAAAAAAAATAAGTGGTACTGATGAACCTAGTTGCAGGGCAGGAATAAAGAGGTAGACATAGAGAATGGACTTGAGGACATGGGGTGGGAGAGCAAAGCTTGGGTGAAGTGAGAGTAGCATCAACATATATACACTGCTGAATGTAAAATAGTTGGCTGATGGGAAGCAGCAGCATAGCACAGGGAGAACAGCTCGGAGCTTTGCCATGACCTAGAGGGGTGGGATAGGGAGGATGGGAGGGAGGCTCAAGAGGGAGGGGATATGAGGATGTGAGTATGCATATGGCTTATTTGCTTTGTTGTGCAACATAAACTAACACAGTATTGTGAAGCAGTTACACTCCAATAAAGATCTATTAAAAAAAAAAGCAATAGTAAAAAGAATTCAAACAATTCAATTAGAAAATGGGTAAAAGACATGAACAGGCATTTCACTGGAGAGGATAAATGGATTACAAATAAATACATGGAAATATATTGATCATAACTAGGCATTAGAGAAATGCAAATCTAAGACCATGGTGAGGTATCACCACACACCTATTAGAACACTGAAAACATAGTGATAACACCAAAAGCTGTCTAGGATGAAGAGAAACTGGATCTCTTATATATTCCTGCTGGGATTGTAAAGTGGTACAGCCATTTTGAAAAATAGTCTGGCAGTTTGTTTAAAAAAAAAAAAAAAAAAGACATACATTTACTGTATGACCCAGCAGTCCCAGAGAAATGAAAACTTATGTGCACACAGAAATGTGTATATGACTGTTCATATCTTTATTCATCATACTAAGAAACTGGAAACAACCAAAATGGCTCTCAATAGGTGAATGATTAAACAGACTGGTACATCCATTATCGTGGACTACTGCTCAGCAATAAAAAGCAATAAACTATATATGCAACTACTTCAGTGGATCTCAAGGACATTATGCCTAGTGAAAAAAGCCAATCTCAAAAGGTTACATTAAATATATTCTTGAATTTACAAAATTATGGAAATAAAAAGAAAATTAGTGGTTGTCAAGGGTTAGGGGTGGTGGTTGAAGGGCATTGGTGTGACAATTAAGGGGTAACCTAAGGGAGATCTTTGTGGTAATAGAATAGTTTGATAGTGTGATTGCAGTGGTGGTTACACAAATCTACAAGTGATAAAGTGATGTAGGACTCTACACACAGACTGTATCAATATCAATTTCCTGGTTTTGATACCATACTATAGTTATATAAGATGTAACCATTGGGGGGAACTAGGTGAAGGGTACATGGGGCCTCTCTGCAACCTTCTGTGAATACATAATTATTTCAAAATAAGAAGTAAAAAGAGAAAAAAGTATTTGTGACTTAAGGTGATTGTAGTTTCTATTACCTGAAAATAAGCAGAAAAGTCATAAGATTCATAGATTTTTACCAAGTGGGGAAGACTTGCAAGGTTCACTGAGCAAACTTAAAGGGCCAGTCAAGAGACAAGATCAAGTTATTTATATGATTGCATTCCATGATGTCTGCTTGCTCAACGTACTCCCAATTACTTACAATACTCTCTTTTTCTTAAAATGCTTTATTCCCTTGTTTTTGATGACATGACACTCTCATCATTTTACCCATGTTTCTTCTCACACAATCTGCTCTCGTTTTTGTATTCTTTTTCATTTGATGGAGACATTAGCCAGCTAGTCACCCAAGTCATAAACCTTTGACTTACTACTCTTTGTTTCTTTCCCATTTTCAACACTCCGATTCCCCTCCTGCCCCATATAATCACTCACCAAGACCTGTTGACTCCACTTTTTAACATTTTTCTTACTACCACTTCCCTGTTTTTGCCTTCATTTTCCCTCACCTGAATGACTGTGACATCTGCAACATCCACTTACATATCTTCAGGCCTGTTCTTCCTAACACCATCCTCCAACAACCAGCCAGAGTGAGCTACTTAAAATGCATTCAGCCCTGTCATCTCTAGCCTGAAGCCTTTCAGTGGTTACCCATTGCTTACAGGAAAATTTGCAACCCCTTGACTTGCCAGCCAAGGTTCCTGATTGTCTGGTCTCTCCCAACCTCTCTAGGCTAATTCTTCTCCACAGCCTGACTCATGTTTGTTACACAGATTCCTGCTCTGTGTATGCATTGTTCGTGATCTGTCCTCTGGCTTGAATGTTGTCTTTGCTTGGAGTACCTATACACGCATACACACACTTCTTATAATTTTAAAGACTCAATTCAAGACTCAAGGCTTCCAGGAAATCTTCTCTGACCCTCTTAGGCTAGGTCAGGTTCCCGTCTCTGTGCTCCCCAAATTGCTCTATCTCTTAGCTGTGCCTATCGGTATAAGTATAATCTTACTTTATAAGTAGAGAACTGGATTAAGTTATCTCAGGGTCTTTCAAGGTTTGTTTTTTTTTATGAACTTATAAGGTACCCTGTGTCATCTGGCATCTCTCATTCATCATTCTTTAAAATTTAATAAACACTAATTGCTTCTGTGCAGGAATTATGTTAGGGATGGAAGATGCAAAAGGAAGTGAGGCGTGGCTGTTGCCCTTACTTACCTCAAAGTATACAATATGCATTTTATGTTTGTGGACAGATGGGGAAACCAGGGTGAGGTTCTCCTGAGTAAACTAGCAACCTGACGGCACTGTGTTAGCCTCCGGATGAGCCCTGGAGAAGTGCTGTGTTGTGCAGTCATGCTGCGGGAGGACTCATGCTGGTGCAGAGGTTTCCTGTGGTCAGCACGTGCACAGCACTTGCCTCTTGCAGAACGTTTGGAGGCACAGACTCTTAGGGTCAGTTTGTGCCAGTTAATTCATCCTGAGCATTTCAGTAGTAAGATCAGTTTTCAGGTGAGGCATTTGGAAATCTGATCTTTCTCAACAGCACTATTCACAGCAGAATAAAAGACCTTTCTGGAGAGTGAGAGGATTTATGGCGGTCGTCAGTTGGTAAAGTCAGAACTTAAAATTTTTCTTTCATCAGAGACTCAGACCGCTTGCTTTCAACCATCATTTCCCCCTTCTCCCATCTTGATTCTAAATATTACTCTGTTTTTATTGTTATTTTGGTTGTAAAGGATTAGGAAATGTTATAGTAAAATGTTGTAGGAGCTATAGAAGACTGAAAGTGCTTGGTATAATGCCTAGTCCTTTGTAGTATTAAACAATCAGTCTACAGAAACAAAAAAGGGTGTCTTGGCAATTTTGTTAGATATCAAAAGAACCCTTACAAGACAAATTAGAGAAGCAATGGCTGCCTCTCTTTTTATAATATGACAGAGAGCTAATTCAGCTTCTTTAACAAAACTCAAATAAACCCAGCCTTTTCAAAAAGCCTTTATATTCAATGTAAAGGAAAATGTGTCTTCAAATCCTAAGAGTTCAGCTTCCACTGCTTTCAATGGGAGCTGTACATTCAGAGCCAAGGGCTAATTTTGGTCTATGTGTTTCCCCAATAAGTTCTCTTGGGTGATCATTTTAGCTTCAGCAAAGTGTTTCCTCTAGCTATAAGAGCCAGTGTTTAAAAGTTTAAAGCAATGCGAATAGGCCAAAATCTAAATCAATATTCTGTAGAACAAATAAAGAGAAAAGAGATTTAGGTGGCAGGCACATGGTATGTGCTCCAATTCCCTGGTAGGCAGATCAAGGAGTTTTCAACAAGAACTTGAAAATAAAAGACCTAAAAAACAGATGTTAACAAAACTGTTCTTTCTCTTTCAGTGAGAAATGACTGGTTAGGTTTCCAGATCAAGACACAGGGGTCACAAAGGGAAATGTCATTGTGTGGTGTCAAGTGAGAACCAACAGGCAAAAGGGAGTCAGATCAATAGGCAGCAGCTTATTTATCTTCCTCAACGTCAGTTATTTTAACAGCATTTGTACTGACTTTGTTTAGCTTTTAGGTGTATTACTTTGGTTCATATATGAGTTTATATGGAAATTATGTGGTATGAGGGCTGTGTTTCTCCTCTTCTTCCCCTACCCTTCCTCCTTCAACTCCCCCAGCTTGCCTGTCGATCTCTAGGGCTCTGAAGATGACTCATTACCTTTTGCCCTTTGAGGACCTTGAGTGTTTCTAGCTTCAAACGGATGACTGGAAGGAAATACTACATTGAAAGAGCATCTGAAAGCAAGTTCATCACAGGCCTAGTTTAACATAACATTTGACTTCACTGTAACAGCAATTTGAGATGTGATAGGAAAAAAACAAACCATGGGAATGTATAGGACCTTTAATATTCTTTAAAAGAGGGTTTAGTATAATTGCCTAGATGCCAAATGCATTTTATTATGAGGAAAATTAACCTTTTAAGAATACATGAGAATAACTGCAGCAATAATAAAAATAAATGGAATTTGTAGAGTGGTTTATATTTGAAGAGTATATTTTTACATCTGTTGTCCCCTGAGCCTCTAAAGCAGTTTGTAAAAGAACTCCCCAGTTTTTTCCCAACATATGTTCCTAATAGGTAAGTACAAAAGTCCAAAGAAATAAAGTTTTTTGTGTGAAAAAGAAATATTCAGTGAGGAAAACTAGGGAGGTCTGAATTACAAAGTAACCACTCTTAAAATATGCAGTGAGATATATATATATATATATATATATGTGTGTGTGTATATATATATATATATACACACACACATATATATACATATACATATATGTGTGTGTATATATATATATATAGCCACAATAAAAAACAAAGAAAAATGCAGTGATTTAACCTTAAGTTACAGAAAATATGCCAGGGCAGTATCTCAGGAGGTGGATCTTCCTTGAATTAAGTATTACTGAATCACTGAAAAGGTATTATAGGTACCCCACCTTCCAATTCCACCACCCTTTCTATTTTCTTATCCTGTGGAAACTGTGAGAGTTTCCTGAATTTTCTGGCTCTATTTTGAGATAGTAATACTTTACTCAATGAGAAAATGTATGTGAAAGTGCTTGAAAATATGAGTTACTTTTCATTCTAGATGGTATCTCAGAGTTTATTTTTCTAGTAGTTTTTGTAGCTTTTAACTTTCTTCCCTTTTTTCACCTCTCGATTAGTATATTGTATTTGGAGTTATGTAGGATATATAAAAGTGTAAAGTTCCATCCCTATTCTAGAGGAGTTTGTTGCCATATTTGGAAGAAGGAATACACACACAGAAAGTTAAATTGTAAGATAGTATATGTCTGGAACAGAGAAAACTTAGGAAGGAAATCAGAGGAATTCTTCATGTGGGGCTGGAATAAAAATTGAGGTCTATATAGAGGTTTCTAGAAGATTTTGAAAGAGGGAATGGAGAAAGCACTGGTGGGGGGGCGGTGAGGGGACAGAAGTGATAGTAACAGAGAAGGGGGAGGCAAACACCAAGACTTGAGGCATGGAGGCAGTACTAATGAATGTGTGTATGAGCAAAGGGCTGATTAACCTGCTGGTCAGCTTGACAGGAGAGGAAGGTCTGTGTTAAAGGGCTGGTGAGAACCATGGTTGAAAAGAAGGTTGGGGCCCATGTCTGGAAAACAGAACATTAAGCTATGGAGTGTGAAAATTCTTTGGCAAGATGAGCAACTAAGGTTTCTGAGAAGGGACATGACTCAGTGAAAGAAGTATTTTACACAAATAAATCTGCCAGGAATGTTCAGAAAGGGAGTAAGACTAATATTAGAGGGAGCAATTAGGAGGTGGCCCCAGGAAGCCAGGCATCAGGTGATAAAGGTCTAGACTTATTCCAGCTGTGTACGAAACTCACATGTTTTGGGAACACAAACTTTTCTAGTGTTCTCCAAGAGTCCGTCAGTCTCAGTAGATTCAAACCAAGTAGGACACTTAAATATTTTCTACAGGGATTGTGGATGTATCTACATCATTAACTAAAGAAATAAACCTGTTATGGAGTCCATCTTAACTGAAAGGTAGAACTGCACAGACTAGGAATAGCAGACACTCAATTTATATAACCCTTGAAGACGGAAAGCAAACATTACCACCTTATCTAGGAGGGAAAGGATTTTTATTTCAGGGTTTTAGAGACTGACCAGACTTGCCGCAGTTCAGATACTCTTTACTTTCCCTCAGGCCTTGGCTTTCAAGGATTAGGACAGAGTTCATATGGCCCACCTCCTAAACTCCTTCAGTGGCTCACTCGTTGATGAGCAAAGACTAATTGTTGCCTTTTTTGAGAAGGCAGAGTTGTGTCCAGGTCTACAACTTGGTTAACCGGCAGCACATGGCTTCTTGCTTACTTTCCTGGGGCTGTTTTTTCAAGGAATTATTACAGAGCAGAGGGGTTTAAACAGGAGCTATGGCTTTTCTAAATATTGGCGAAGTCAAATTCTACTGAACTTTGGGATTAGTAGCAATCTGACTGTATTTTCCTTTTGGTTCTTATTATACCCTCTGCAGCTCTATTTTTTGTGATCCTTGCTGTTCCTGAATGTCTCTTTAAGTTAAGATGTTGTTTAGGAGTTGGTAGAGCTGGCAGACTCTGACATTACATGCTGTATTATTCATTGTTTGGTGACTAGACTTCATATCTGTGGTAAAAATAAACGTGATGCCTCTCAGCTTGCTTCAGTCCATTCAGTACTCTTGTGAATGGTTTCCTGTAACTGTGCGACTCCCTTTAAACAAAGTATGAAGGAGGAGGAGGAGGAGGAGGAGGAGGAAGCCGAGGAGCAGGAAGAGGGGGAAGGGAAGGGTCAGTCTCAACCATGAACTACATGACATAATTTTTAGAAGCAGGCTGAATGGCAAATTCAGTTTGCAGAGAAGTGTAACAGTTGCCTTGGTGGCACTCTAAACATCAAGTTATTTTTCTTCCACAGCTGTAGTTTCCCTTTCCATTCTTTTGTTTGGAAGCAGTCGTTTTCATACATAGACGTCTCAGGTAAAACTTAGGTTGTAATTTTTCTCATTAAGATGGAGGAACCGATTTCTGGTCATGATGGTTTCAACTTTACTTCATAAATGTACCAGTAGGTGTTGCTATGCTAGCACTAATCTAGACTCCATAAAAACTAACTGGTCACTTTGCGGTGAGTGGGTCTCCAAATAATTCTAATTTGTATGTTCCTCCCCAAAGATCAAAACATTGCTACCAAATACTGAAGCCCTGATGGGTTTATTTTGACTGCGAAAGATTTTAAATGAAGATCTCCTATTCTGCTGTGTCAATTCACAAAACTGGAAAATAATTTCGTTGACTTCCCAGTAGTTACGGTATTTTGGTCTTTGGAGGAACAAGCAATAACCAATTTGTATTATAAATGGAAAAATAATTTTTCTCCTTCACTCTTCCAAATTTCTGTACTTCATTCATAATACATATTATCATCACCCCAGGGTCCCAAACCCACATTAAAAAAAAAAAAAAAAAGAAAGAAAAAGAAAAAAACCAGATTCTTTCTGGTATAAGCTTCCAGGCATAGACAGCCTTTGAAACATGCCCTTGTCTGTCAGGCAAACAAGTGAATTTACAAAAGACCCACAGTTTAACTCCTCACAATATACCTCAGCATCTCAAGTATGTTTACATTGAAAAGTGTTTTCATATTCCTATGTGTAGGAAGAAACAAATGATTTCCTTGTGTTAACCTTTGTAACCCTGCAGCCTGTACTAATTATTAGGCAGAAACAACAGACGCTACTACTTCTGTTTTTGACTTAAAGTTCATAAGCAAAAACTAAAAACTTAGAAGAGAAAAATATTTTCAATTTTTATATTCAAAGATGAAGTTCTTAAAATTAAAAAAATTCTGATAATTGATTCTTAGGCAGTCAGCCAAACATTTCAATGTGTGATTTGATGGGAAAAAATACAGTTTGTGTACATTATGCTGCTTTTGCATCTGAAGTTTCTTCAGTTGTACCTAGTAAGTGAAACTGAACAGTGAAAAATATGAACCTGTCAAAGCTGCTTTTTTTCCTTTTTTTTTTTAACATCTCTATTGGAGTATAATTGCTTTACAATGTTGTGTTAGTTTGTGCTGTATAACAGAGTGAATCAGCTATACATATACATATATCCCCATATCCCCTCCCCCTTGAGCCTCTCTCCCACCCTCCCTTTCCCACCCGTCTAGGTGGTCACAAAGCACCGAGCTTAAATTGCTAAACACAGCAGAAACCTATACACTTCAGATGAAGACTCGTGCTTTGATCTGAAAACACTGTTTAAATAATGTGAATGTACTGATACATAGTGAAAGTAAATATGAAGGAAATAAGAATAAAACTTTAGAAGGAGATGAGAGAGAAAGCTGGGGGAAATGTGAAGAATGAATGGAAAAGTGAAACTTATATTTTTGTTTTCATAGTTGCAACTATTCAGTAATATGAAGCAATAACAGTTTATTGAACCTTTCACAGGTAGGGCTGAATCACATGAGCCGAAGAGGACATAGATTTTTCTATAAATTGCTCAGTGCTCATTTAAAAATGATCTTTAATAAAATAGTGAAGTACTTCTGTTGTCAAAATCTCTTAGCACTTTCTAAACAGCAAAACAATAAAGCACCTTGAAGAGTAGGGTTCAGAGCAAAGTAAATAAAACTAAACATTTTTCTGTATTATTTTATAATGAATTTTCATTGATTTTTATAGTTATATGATTTGTGGCCTGTGATCTCTCCCCCTGCCTCCTTCCCTCTCTCACTCCTTTTGCTTCATGTTCCCATTTCTCCATCTTTCTCAATGGTGTCATTTGGGGGCAACTTCAGTATATGTTAGTTAGCTGACCGAGATTACACAAGGTGAAGGAAGACGCTCAAACAGTTTTTCTCCCTGTTGAGTTTCATTATTGAAATGCTCTGAAGTCATGGGTAGTGAGTGTGAAAAGGAAGAGACGTAGATTGGGTGGTAATCAACTTGATGTTTGTAGTAACCAGAGATGTAGCATTCTAATCATTCTCTGTACCATCCCATGGAAGCTGGGTTTAAATTCAGCTAAATGGCCCATGATACAGACTTCCCTTCAATTTGATTTCCTCCCTCTGGTGAATTCTTAATCAGAATTTCCTACTATTTAGTAACTAAATTAAAATCTGTAAATTGTAGGCAACTGCATATAATGTGATGATATATCCATAAGCATTGAAATTACTTAGAGCAGTTTACGTAACGAGCATTCTAACATAATAATGCAGTTAAACTTTGGGATAGGGAAATAATCTGGTTAGATATAGCAGTACAGCATAAAGGATCACTTTATTTCTGAAGAAAAGATTTAAAAGGTGGATGCTTTTTCTCAAGAAAATTCTGATTTAAAAGGAGTTAGGTATGAAATTTTCACTTAAATAATAATTAATTGTATTTATGAACTGATTGCTTAATATGTGCCAGATGTTTAGCTAAACATTTTACATACCTTACTTCATTTAATCTTCACAATAATTTAATGAGGGTAGGTACTGCTATTACTCACTTTCTACGTATCAGAAAACTGAGACTCAGAAAGGCTAATAATTTGCCCCACATCACACAACTAGATGGTGCTAGGGCTAGGATTCAAATCAAGGTATGCCTGACTCTAGAGTTTGGATTCTTCACACTATATTACAGAAATATAATCAGAATATATGTATACATCTAGTTTTTATTATTTTCATTTATTTTGTATCAAGTGTTTATCTTAAAATGTGATCAAACCAAAGAGATAATTGAGAGTGGCATATTTATTAAGTTGGATTTCCTGCCCTACTGGCCTTTGTAGTGGAAAGTCAAGCACTGATACGTGAAACTGTAAAATAGTAAGTCAGTAAAACATGGGACTATAGAAGATTAGAGCAGATAGAAATAGGTGGAAAGCTTCCTGAAGGAGGCGAGACTTTTAATTGAATCCTGTACAAATACTGAGTTGTCTGGAAATCACCAAAATAGATAGGTAGAAGATTGTGAAAATATTTTTAAAGATGAATGAGTAACTGTCAGGAAGAAGTGAGGCAAATACACTAGCTCCGCATTTCTTAACCATGGTTGCACGTTAGAATCATCTAGATGCTTTTTAAAAATACAGATGCCTAGGCCCCACCCTTGATCAATTAAAAAAATCTGTGGTGGAGAGACTTGGGCAGTGGTATTTCTTAAAAGCTCTCTAGGGAATTCTAATGTACAGCCGGTGCTGAGAATCACCGATAAAGCTGTATTGATGTATTTGTGTTGGGGTCAAGTAGGAAATAAAGTAGAATAGGCACTATGCAGCTACAAAAGATGGAAAGATTCTGATGTTAGACTTGATGGTGTAGACACATGGGTATAACTGAATACTCCTGAACAAGAGAGGTCAATTGAATTCAGCTAATAAGAACTGAAAGCTAATGTGTAAGGTACTATAGAGGGACATGACAAGATGAACAAAATCTGATCTCTGCTCTTTAAAGTTTCATAAATATAGTAGCAGGTATACTGATAGTTGTATTAAAGCATGCATATGTTAAGGAATATAATAGAAATTCAGAAATGCTCTGACATAGGAATATTCTACTTCTGGTTGTAAATATCTAAAGATTTCAAAAAGGAGATAACTCTCATTTGAATTTTGACCCAAAAGTAAAATGGGATTTTTGGGAGACACGAAGAGAAGAGCATTCTTGGTATAGAAAGTAATGGAGTTCAGAGGCTCAGAGCTTATGTGAATGAGGGCAGGATGGACAGGGGAAAGGAGCTGGGCGTGAAGGGGAAAGAACTCAAAGAGAAAGAAAGGCTGTGAGTCCAGTGTGCTGAAATGTCCACCTGAAGGCCGAAGTGTGGCCCCTGACACTGTATGTAATGAATTCCACCTTTGTCCTCAGAAAGTCTGCATGTACTGCTCATGAAGTGCAGCTCAAGATTGTCTGGGGGAGACAATAGTAAGAGAAGGAGGGGCCGGCTATTACACGATGTTGAAAGTGCTGAAATAGATTATGTTTAACTTGCTACCCATCCTTATGACTGTTTGCATTACTCTCTTCCTCCCCCTTTCCAGATGCTGATATCCTACCAGTTTTTGAATTCCGCCTTTTCTGTTAAGCTTTTCTGTGAGACTTTTTAAGGAGCTTTCTTTTCATTCTAATAGCACTCTGTTTAAATGTGTTTCAACATTTATTAAGTTTTTATTAGTGTGTATGTGTGTTTTTCTAGTAGATTGTGAATTTCTTGAAGGCAGAACCATTTCACTGAGTTAATGTGGACACAAGTGTATGAAAGGGTAAGTAGATTGGCTTGTCTGGATTATAGAGAATATAAAAATTTTTTTTTAAACTATAGTATTTTAAAATAATTTATTGAGTACTTATAAACTAAATTCCTTACTCAAATTAATCCTTTCCATAAACCTGATAGGTAGATATTATCTCCATTTTTCAGATGAGGAAACCAAGAGTGGCTGAGTAATTTGCTGAAGGTCATGTAATGAGTTGCCAGGCTCCAGAGTCTGGACTAGAAGCAGTATACCATGCAGCAGTGATTCTTAGTCTTGACTCTTAGTCATCAGAAGCACCGGGAGGTCTCACCCTGATTCAGTATTGCAGGGTGGGACCCCAAAATTTAATTTCTAACAATTTCCTAGGTGACATTGATGCTGCTAGTCTAGGCACCCCATTTTGAGAACTATTGCCCAGAGAGTTTAGTTTGAGATGTTGCCCTAAAATCATGTATTTTTAAAAAGTATCCCTAGATGATACTAATGAGAAGTTAGTAATAAGAACCACTGATCTTGATCATGGAGAGTCCTAAATGCTGATTTGACTTTATCATGGCAAAGAGTACCATGATAATTATGCTTTATGATTATGGGGCAAAAATGAATTGGTGGACATGTTAGACCAGATATATTAGATAGACTAGGAGAGAGACTGAAAGTTGATTCTTTCCCTCCTCTCTGGCATTTTGCACACTAGAGCCAATCAGATTTTTCTAAAACATTGCATTCATGCAAGTGTTATTCACCTATCTACAAAAGCTCTCAACAAACTGCTGGCCTCAATAACTTAGTCCCACCCTTGCTTTCCAGCTGTGTTTTATGGTAACACTTAAACTCTGACCAGCCAGGCTTTTCAGTGAGCCCAAGACTTCATTTCTCCTTGATGATTTTAATGTGCACTCTCACCCCTCAGTTCTGCCAAATCCTGTTTACCCTCCTAAGCCCTTAATTAAAAAAAAAAAACTTAAAATGCAAAATTAACACTCATATGGTAAAAAAGCAAATATCATGGAAAGGCTGGTAAAAAAAAAACTTAACTCTACCCTGCTCCCTGACTCCCCAGAGGAAAAAATCTTTAACTCTTTTAGCTGTTTAACTCTCTATGCTGCTATTTTGTGATGAGCAATTTTAGAAACTCTTACTTCCTGCCCTGAAGATAAGAACATAGGCTTCTTATACTCCTCATTTTCCTTCTTTTTTTCTATATAATAATATTAATGTAATCAAATCTGTTTTCATTACTATGACTATGTGAATATTGTTCTCTCCAGATCTAAGTCACATTCTCATTTTTTTTCCTTCTACAGATTTTTTCTTTTTTTTGTAGTTTCACATGTCTTCCTTTTTTTTCTTGCTATGGCTTCCTTTTAATAACTCTTCACTCATTTTTCAAACCTTCTATCATATCGGGCATTTGTTTTTCAAGTTTTTAAAATGTTTTTCCTGGTGTCTTCATTACTCAATCTTCATCTTTTTGTTCCTATGTGGGATGGTTATCACCAAGCCTGTTATAAAGTAGTAATCTTAGGACTTCCCTTAATACCTTCCTGTTGGAGTCAACTCTGTCTTTTTGGATTTACTTTTTTGGCTCATGTCTTTTGGTTTGCTCCCTCCTTTTGCTAGAGCACATTCCCAAATAACTTCCTAAGAAAGGGTATGTGTGAGAAAAATTGTATGAGTTCTTGCATGTCTAATTAATGTCTTTATTCTTGACATTTTTCTTCTTGCAGGAAAATTTTTAGTATTTCTTCTTTTTCATGGTGTTTTGAAATATTTCTAGGGCATCTCCTGGTATGAATATTTTCATTTGTTTATTAATATTTCTGTTCTTTTAGTGGGTTACTTGAAGCTGGTAACCAATCTCATAAACTGTAGAATTTTATTCTGTACCTTTTCTTTGATAATTTCCTTCTCTTCACTGTTTTGTTTTCTCTATATGTCAGATGTTGAACTTCCTAGATCAAAACCTTGTATTTTATATAGTTTCTGTCAGACTTTCCATCTTTTCCCTGTTTTTTGCTTTATCTTTTGAGAGATTTTTATTTTATTTTCCAACCCATCATTTAAATTTCTTGTTTCATTAATATTTTTAATTTGAAAGCGCTCTTTCTTGTTCTTTGACTGTTTGTTTTTTTCAGAGCACCTTGTTTCTGTGCAATATAATAACTAAGGGCTTTTTTAAAAAAAGGCTTTGAGTCTTTGTTTTCTCTGGAGTCATATATTCTGATTGATTTTTACCTCAGTCTTGCATCTTGAACATTTTTCTCAAGTCTGATTTTGTCCATATTTAAAAGTAAGGCCTCAAAGAATTGAATGGGAAACCTGTGTTTTTCGATGTGGCTCACGGACTGGAAGGGATTATTTTATAGTTATTGTTTGGGAGGCTGATGCTTATGCTAGAGAAGTGCTGTGTGTCAGAATGTGGTGTCTTTCTCTAGGCTTACTCAGTTTTTTCAGAGGAAAAATATTCATTCTTCTTCCAAGAGTATAAAGACCTAGTTGCTGGTATTTTCTGTAATATGTGGCACATGAGTCCAGAGTTTGTGGGAGGTAATTGACATCTTTATTAACTGTATCCTTCTGTGAAACATTCTAATCTGTGGTTTCGTTCACATCAGTTATCATTCCTCTATCTGCTTAACATTTACCATAATTTTGTTGCAACCTCTTATCTGCCAATGGACCCTCTCCGGATTCCATGCTGGGTGCCCTAGGCAGTGTAGATAGTGTCTTTGCTGGACATTCCCTCTGTGTTTTGGGCATTGTTCCTGAGTAGGTAGTACTTGTTATAGGTTCATAACTTTCTATTTCTTCACTATTATTTTAGTGAGGATTTGGGAAGAACACAGGTAGATTTGTATGCACAATCTCCAACTTTAGCCCAAACTTAAGGCCTGATTGGATACTAAATTCTTCTATAAAACCTTCCTTTCTTGACTTCTTGATCCATGCTGATAGATCTCTTCTCAAAATTCCTATTGTAATAAAATCAGTTTTTTCATTCATCACTTTTAATTATTTCATTTTCTTTTTTATGTTTATTACAGATTTTTGGCCAAATCATGGCTTATATTTCTTTTGAATTCTCCCAGTACCAATAATTATACTGGACAAGTAGTAGATGGCTTGAAAACAATTGTTAATTAATTGGATTTAGGAAATGAAGGATAAAAAAATTGCGTACATGACTGATAGTAGAAGCCTTGGTGGTAAAATAATAGTAATACTGGCAAAGATAGAGAAATTGGGAAGGGAAGCCAGTGAGTGAATGTAGTGGACATTTGTCAGACTTACTGTTTGCACAGAATCTTTGAATATGCTTTCTAATTTGATGATATTAACTTACCTTTTTAATCTCTCTCCAAAGCTGAGGGCAATAATTCACTTTCCCAGCCTCCCTTGCAGATATGGTACAGTCATGTAACTGACATATTACCAGTCAGATGACCCTCACTGAGACTTCAGTTCAGAAGTGGGCAATGGGAAAAAGTATATGAATAACTAATTTCAGGTGAAGGTGATGGCAGAGACATCTGGCCTTCCAGGTTAGCAGTAGAAGAGTTTCTGGTGTCCTGTGCTGGGTCCCTTGGGCAGTGTAGGAGGGGTTTTTGCTGGGTAGTCCTTCAGTTGGTTTGGGTATTGTTCCTGACTGCATAGCCTCTAAGCCTGACACTTAGGTGATCTTGGGCACTCTGTATTCATTCTTTAAGAATCCTTTTGTGTTTTTTGTATCTAAGAACTCTGAATGATAAAGCACACAATAAAAAGTATGCATGTGTGAAATAAGGTATGAAATGAGGCAAAAGTAGGTCTCATAGTCTTTTTGACACATGTAAACATGTGTATCAAATCAAGGTAAACAGGTCTCTACCAAAAGTGGAACCAAAAACAAGAGGACAATAGGTAAATTTAACATCAACCATAGTAGAAGAAAGGAAAAAGACATGTAGCTTCCCATTTTTTTTAGTAATACAGAAATGGAAGGAACCAGGAGTACTCATATAATTTGGTTCTGGAGTAAAATGCTTTTAAAAATATATTCATCTAAGTCTGAATATATGAGAACTCTTTGGGGATTGGGCATATTACTTCTCCCTCTAATTCTTGTCAGGTTAATGTTGGTGGTAAATTATGTAGCTGCTTATTGACATTCCTTCATTTGCTCTGCCACCTACTTGGCACTACATGGAAGAAACCATGCTCTGAGAAAAGGTAAATGCTTGCTCTTCTGTTGCCATGAGTGAACTGGCCTGAATTAAAGCAGCCAAGGAAATAATGTTGCTTTGACTGGAACTTCTGTTCCTAATATTGTCTAGGAAGGCTTGTCTAACCTGTATAGGGAAAGAGAAAGAGGAGACAATGTACATATAGGTAGGGGAATGTACTAGGGAAATAGGTAGGGTGTGGAGATGGGAGTGTGTGTAAAGAAAATTAGTTTAGTTTTGAACATGTTGGGATTTCAAGGGTAGTGTGAGGTATAATTGGGAATATGAAACTGAAGCTTGGGTGGAAATTTATGCCTAGGGACAGATAGTAATCATTATAACTGAAGCCAGGAGAACTGATGCTATTTCCAAAGAAGGAGTATAGAGACAGAACAGAGGACCTGGTACTGAGCATGGGAGGAAAATCCTGTTAAGGGGTGCTGGAAGAAGAACAGCCAAGAAAGAGAATGGAATAATCAGAGCAGTAGGGTGAGAAGCAGAAGAATGGTATTTTCATGGAAAGTAAGGCAAGTTCAAGGAGATTCTTTAAAACAGCCCAGTGGTATGAAACTGTGGGATCTTTAGGCACTGTGATTTGTATCCTAATTCCTTTATTTCATGATACATGAGAGAGGCTCAGTAAATGCTTGTTGGATGTATAAACAAATAGTCCAGGAATATAAGGATTGGGAAAATAGAGTATATAGTTATCTTCTGAAATTTTAGTAGATTTGGGAGAGGCAAACACAGGTTTTAGGGATTTAAGGAGAGAATGAGAATGTAATATACACACAGATGACCTAGACCGCACGTTTGACAAGTTTGGATGGAGAAAGTAATATATAAAATAAGATACTTACCAGAGGGACAGCAGAATCCAATGAAAGGATTTAAAAAATTGGAATAGATATTTGTGTGACTAAGGATAAAAGGAAGGAAACAGTAGGAAGAGAGGAATTAAAAATATTGCAGAAAAGTATTAAATGAAAGAAATGCATGTATCAAAAGTTCTCTTATCTGAGGAATTATAGAAACAACATTTACAGATGTATCTCTTTTGATATAATGCCATGAAAAATAATTCAGTCATACTGATCTACTTCAGGTTATAGTACAGTATAGAACCTTAGACCATAGGATTTTGAAATTCCAACAACCCTCATCCTCCTTATTTTATGGAACAGAACCCAGGAACTAAGTTGGATCTTAAAGACTGGTATAGATTCAAGGATTAGCAAGAATGAAGATTAGCCTAAGGTCACTTTCTCTTTGGTTTACTAATGAATTGAACAATTCAAAAGATCTATCCAAAATCAAAAGCACAATGAGTAGATGCAACTTCTTGATCCTCCCTTTGTTTGTATCAGCTGAGGTGCAGGCTAAACTACTGTAACAAAGTGGATCTGATCTATAGTATCTTAAGAGTGATAGAAGTTTATTTCTCTCTCATGGAAAAGTATATAGACAAATGATACAAGGCTGTCAGAGAAGCTCTGTCACCATTTCACAGACAGCAACAGGGAGACAGAGAATTCAAGGCAAATAGTCTATACAAAGGTGACTCAGAAATTGTATGCATCCCTTCTATACACCTCCTGTAGGCCTAAATTTTGTCGTATGACCACACTTAGCTACAAGAGAGGCTAGGAAATATAATCTGTAGCGGGGCACCCGTTGCTATTACTGCTTTTTAAATTCTTCACAGTCTTGGATAAACATTCCTCCTCATAGCATTAGTTAGGTGTTTCAGATGGGAGAATTGAGGCAATGAAACAGACAAGTGAAATGAATACTTAATGAAACATCACAACATATTGAATAAATATGAGAGAGATTAAATACAAATTTACAGAGACATCTATTTAAAACGACAATTCTATTTGGGTGCCTGTTTGAGTTTCTACCATGCAGCATTTTCAGCCAGTGTGTGTCTGTTGTCTCTGGGCAATTAAAATTATTCAGCATCAAAATCTTAGCTCTGGGACTAGAAAAAAGAATCTAAAAAAGCATTCACTGATAGTCTGATTCAGACCAACTGCTTTTCCCTTTGGTCTATTCATGCATATTTCAATTGGCATTAATGTAAAGTACCTCGTGGGCTCTCTTCTACATGAAACCCTTGTTCTCAGCTTGGCAGCAATCCTGGCGCTAGGTTTTAAATGGTCATTCTGGGATGGTAAATCAGCAATCCTCAGCTGATGGGTCTAACAATGAGGAGATTGCTGGAGGCGGGTGGTGTTGTGAGGCTTAAATCTGTTGGCATTAAGTGACAATTCATATTTGCTACAGGAGCAGTAAATTGCACTGTTTTAAAACAGGAAGTCGGAGTTAAAAGCTGTGTAAAACCATTATGCTGTAGCCAGCACTCCAGGCTTTTCTAATTAGGTCATTTGGAAAAAGATGACCTTTTAGTTTCTGTGCCTCTTTGCTGGGGACACATGTTTCTAATTATCATTTGTATTTTACTACGCCAAAGCTGTTGACAAGCTGAGCTTTTTGTGTGTGAGTGTATGTGTGTGCCGGTGTATGCACTCTCTGAAGTTAATAACATTTTTGTTCTAGCACTGGGCAAATGGAAGAAGATGGAAACAATGTGAACAGTAATTTTAGTGTGAGGGCAACCAAAAATCATATGGATTTGAGTGAAGAACACGCTAAGGGACATTTTTATGTCCGCAGTGTTTTAGGCCAACTTGACTGTAACTTTGTCTGAAATCACTATATCAATATTTCTTCTGTTTTGGGCTGGCAAATGTGAACACACTGTGTAAGATACAAGGGAGAAATGAACTTTAGTCCACACTGTTACTGGAAATATACCTGCTGGTCATGTTTGAAATTCTGTCTAAGACCAAAACCAAAAATCTTATGATGATCTTCTAAGGCTCACTAGTCCTTCAGCATGCTGTTTTTAGAATGTTTACAAATGCAAACAAATACTGTCTTCTAATGACAACTTATTCCAAAAGAAGTTCTGAATAAGAGCACAACATGATTATCTATGGTTTAAAAATATATTCCATATTTTAGGAGATAGCCCAAGAAGCGAGGCATTCCCTAAGGCTGGCTATTCCGCTGGCTTCCTTTTCTGTTGTGGGGAAAGTTTCTCAATGTGCTATCAGGTTCTTCATCTGATTATCACAAAATCATAAAATCACATTGCTGGCAGGCCTTTGAGAAGTCTTCTAGCTCACGGTCTGCCTTGAGGCCTTTCTGAACTTAAACTCTCCTGGAATATAATGGTCTACTCTTTACTTAACAGTCTCTCACAAGGGAGACTTGACAAGGAAGGATGATACTATCTAAATGTTTAATATATAAATTACCCTGGCAGTTTGAGGAAAATGTATGGAAGATTATTTGAAGTTTATTATGAAATTGCTAATAATTTATTCAACTCAATTTTCTCTTAGAAGTTCTGTAGTGGGTAATGAAGGATCTCTAATGGAGCAGTTTCAGGTCTGGAAAGCGAGCTGGCAGTCATTGTATGACAGAGGTTGGCAAGTTACTAAGGCACCCTGAGCTGGAGCTCTGAGCAGCATAGCCATATGTCAGTCCTAGGTGAAGCTGTCATATAGGTGAAGGCTTTCCAGCGATTATGGAAGATTTGGCCTTTCCTTTTCTTTATTCTTTGTTGGTTGGAAACTATTTATCGTTGAGTTGTTTATCAATAATTAAAACATCAATTGCAAATGGCTGAAAGGGGGGCATTTGAACAGATGATAGGGTTGAGGGTAGGTGTCCAGGAGACAGATACTTTGACCAGTCCAATAGTTGGTTATGGTCATATTTGTGAGATGGCCATGAGAATGCACCTAGTAGATCTCCAGGTACAAGGACTGTAATTGACCAAACTTCCCCAGATGTTGCAGGCTGACATCTGTCCTCACGTTTGCACTAAGGCCACACTTCCCAGCCAGTATCTGAGCCAGGTAGGTTTACGAAGGCAGACTCATCCTGGGAGACACGCAACTCCTCTGACAGCCACCTTTGGTTCCTGGACTTCCCCACTGCCTTGCTGAACCTCCCTTAGGCTGCTGAATGGTCTAGGAGACTTCGACCCAACCTTTTTTCCCTCTTTGCCTCACTCAGGGTTTGGCTTGCATGTGGCTCTCACTACTCTTCTAGTCTCCCCTGGTGTCCTTCCCACTTTTACCTGCACTTGCCCTAATTAAATCCTCGACTGGGTAATCATTATGCCCTGAACACAACAAATACTAGGCTGTGATACTTTACAAAACTTCTTTTGAAGGCTTGGGGGTATTATAAGAGAATAACAATGTGAAAAAGGAAAACTTACCACTGGTTCAAGTCTCATCAATTCTAGTTGCCATCTGCCATGCTCATTACAGGGAGCATATTTTTGACTGGCTTTTCTTAATCCCTTGCCTACATTGTGACATTGCTGGGAGTCGTTTTATCTCCTTTAGAAGGGGTTCCCTCAAATCAGTTCTTCCTGGAAATCTGGGCCATTTGTCCCTGCCCCCTTCCTCGTTTTACTGAACCAAACTTGGGTCCACTTGGCCATGCTCAGTAAAGCCAGTCTACTGACACTCAGTTGTGGTGAAGGAAAGTGCAGTATTTATGTAAGGCACCAGACAAGGAATCCAGGCTGCTAGTGCTGAAAAATCTGAACTCCCAGATAGGTTTCAGGAAAGTATTTTAAAGGCAAGGTGAGGGAGGGGGGAGGGTCTTAGGATTGATTTGTGATCAACTCATGCACAATTCTCTGATTGGTTGATGGTGAAGTAATAGGACTGTGTTGCAGGGGTTAATATTATCAATCCTCAGGCTCCAGTAGGCCTGGGGGATATGTGCTCATGGTTATCAAATAGTTAACATCTTCCCTTTGGTAGGGGTTTTCATAAAACAACTCAGGAAATGTGCATCAGATACTATTATCTAGGTACTTCAGAGAGGAGCTAAAGCAGAGGATATGGGGGAGGGATCTGTCTTGGGAAGGCCCCATTGGGTCCTGCTCAGTTAAAATTCTCACCCTAGCCAAGGAATTTAAAAGGAAGTTAACACCATGCTGGTTTCCATAGAAATGCTGTTCACAAAGCCATTATTAGGCCTTTGAGTCTGAAATTCCCTATTTCAGAAAAAGACTTTGGTTTTTCTTTTGCATAAAACAAAGAATCATTAAAGTAATTCCCCCTCCCCACCCCCTGCCTCCCCCCACCCCAAAAGAAGAAGCACACTTTACCTAAGATTATATATTGCTTTTACCCCTAGAGCAGAAATTCTCTAACTTCACACTGTTGACATTTTGGACCTAATAAGTCTTTGTTGTGGGAGATTGCCCTGTGCATTGCAGGATGTTTAACAGTATGCCAGTAGCACTACCACCACCGGAGTCATGCAACCCAGAATGTCTCCACACTTTGCCAAATGTCCCCTGGGGGCTGCATCACCCATGGTTGAGAACTGCTGCTCTGGAACAACAGGCACAAACTGAAGGCAACTTTTTTTTTTTTTTTAAATTAATTTATTTTTGGCTGTGTTGGGTTTTCGTTTCTGTGAGGGCTTTCTCTAGTTGTGGCGAGCGGGGGCCACTCTTCATCGCGGTGCGCGGGCCTCTCACTGTCGCGGCCTCTCTTGTTGCGGAGCACAGGCTCCAGACGCGCAGGCTCCGTAGTTGTGGCTCACGGGCCTAGTTGCTCCGCGGCATGTGGGATCTTCCCAGACCAGGACTCGAACCCGTGTCCCCTGCATTGGCAGGCAGAGTCTCAACCACTGCGCCACCAGGGAAGCCCGAAGGCAACTTTTAAAATAGCATTTTGCCTCTATGTGGATGACCATCTGCAGTGCACATTAACTGTAATGTTAACCAAAAAAAAGTAAAGTCCAAGGAAGATGGTGTGGGTGTGGATGTGTGCACGTGCAGCCATCTACCTCTGTTATGCTGAGAAGAGTGAATTGATTTACCATCAACAATATTTTTGGTTAATACAGATAAAATACTGAAAATTTCCCATTCTCTACTAAACCAACCACACAGCCAAAACATTGAAATATGTTTAGAACTATATATATTGGGTTGGCCAAAAAGTTCGTTCACCGGTAAGCTGTTCCAGAAAAACCTGAACGAACTTTTTGGCCAACCCCATATTCCAAAAGTAATAGAAATCTACTTCCATCTTTACTTGTACGTATAGTGACAAACTTGCATATATGACATAGGTGCATGCCTTTTCAAGATCATATCTCTTGGATGTGTCAGGGATGCCTGTGCTCTGTGGCCATCTTTGTGATGCAGGCTATTTCTAGAGGTCGATTATACCTGGAGGGAACGAGGGCAGTGTCTGCAGCTGACAGTGGCTAGGTGCTGATTTCCTCTGCTTATGCATGACACATCACTACTGTCTGCTGCTTTGTAAACTTCCCGCCACCTGGTCTTGTCTGATGTGTTAGTCTCACTGGTGAAGCAGTCCGTTTGCTAGATTGGCTCATCAGAGTCATCTGAGTTTTGGCCTTCATATTAGTATGACTCCAAAGGGCAAACAATTTTGGGGGTGGCTGTTGTGGTAGGTGGGTAGAGGTGAAGTTTTGTCTACCTCTTTGGGTCATTGTATAGTAGACCTAGAACATTTATAATGATCTGAGAACTGTGCAATATATGAAGATCTTATTTGCCATGTAGGCTTTTCCTCATGTATTTCATCCTCTAGCTTACACATATTTCCTCCTCTCCATGACCTTTTGATCACATCAAAGAACCAAGACACATGCATGCAATCTAGCAGTTACGTGATGATGCAGAACAGAGTAAGACTGAACATCCGAATGAATGGCAAGCGCAGCAATTGCTGTCAGAATTCACAGAATTGGACTATTGTTTTTTTTTTTTTTTTTTTAAATCGCACTTAAGCTGTCAAGATCTCAATGCTTTAGCTTTCTTAACTTTATTTATTTATTTATTTTTGGCTGTGCTGGGTCTTCGGTTCGTGCGAGGGCTTTCTCTAGTTGCGGCAAGTGGGGGCCACTCTTCATCGCGGTGCGGGGACCGCTCTTCATCGCGGTGCGCGGGCCTTTCACTATCGCGGCCCCTCCCGTTGCGGGGCACAGGCTCCAGACGCGCAGGCTCAGCAGCTGTGGCTCACGGGCCCAGCTGCTCCGTGGCATGTGGGATCTTCCCAGACCAGGGCTCGAACCCGTGTCTCCTGCATTAGCAGGCAGATTCTCAACCACTGCGCCACCAGGGAAGCCCAGAATTGGACTATTGTTGAAGGTAAATATAGAAAGTGCTCCAGGAGGCTTTGGAATTTGGATTAGGCTTCAAAGGTTGAGCAGGATTTAGACGGGCGGAGAGAAAAGTTTGTGCAACATAGACATGGGATATGTATGTGTATGTTAAAACAGTATGAGTGAAAGCTTAGAAGTGGAATGCTGCTGGGAGGTGGCCCTGGCAGAGAAGATTTTGGCAAGAGGGAATGGAGGACGATTTGGACAGGTAAGATGGGGACCATCCTGTGGCATTTAGTTTGGGAGCTTTTGGAAATTTCTTAAAGACTTTTCTTCTGCAGCTGTGATGACAGTAGAATCACTAAAATCTGACTTGGGGTGGTACTCACTGTTCTAGAAACAAGTTTCATCTAAAAAGCATCACAGGAAAAATCCATTTACTGAGAATACAACAGGGAGACAAAAGTTCATTTGTGAGAGTTATGCTCTCCGAAAATAAGCAGGGACTTGTGCAAAAGCAAAAGAAATTCCTCTTTTGTGAGTGATATGCATGAAAAACAAGTAAGCAGTAATGTGATTCAGTGCTCATGGACATTGCATGGCATGGAGTTTACATGGCGTATAGAACCTCACAATGCTAAGCATTCAGTAAGGTCTGTAGTAGAAATGGACCACACTTATAACAGGTAGAACTTGAATATTGACTTTTATAAGCTACTGATCTTAAATCGTCATAGGCTGATTTTATATATACAAAGAATGTTGGCTAAGTTGCTTCTAGAGTTTCAGATCAAGTTATCTTACATATGTATTGTTAGCTCTGAAAGACTGGGAGTAAGGGTGTGTTATGATTTTTAAGTCATTTTCTTTGCTTCCAAAGAATTCTCCCACTTGAAAACTCAGGTTCATAAAATTCCAAAAGAGTCTGAAAAAGAAAAACAAAAAACCTATGTTCCAACCTAAAAATGAAAACATAAATATTACTTTCAAACGTTACCTAAGATAATACTTTAATAATGATCTGATACTAAACTGACTGTAGAGGGTTATTTATTTAACCCCTGCCTTGTTCTAAAGACACCTATTAAAAGAGATTGTTTAGCACTGAGGAACCTTCTCTGAGACATATTAAAAAAAAAAACTCATTATATTTCATGAGCCCAAAGTGGAGACAGTTGATTAGATTACAAAGATCAAAAGCTGGAAAATTTTGGAGGCATGTAGAGGGAGGGGAAGGCAAATCTTTGTTTATTTTTTTATCTTTCCACCTATGTAAGGTGAGGAGTTGGGAAAGAAAGGAAAGCAGAGTATTTGTTAGATATCTCTCTTTGTGAACAGTTGACGGTTTGATCTTGAGGTCAGCCACCTCACTGCCTCCAGTATAAGGAATCACCCGCAAGTGAATAGTGAAGATGCCTGGTTCTTACATGAGCATCTGTCTCTCCCTTGTGTTGTTGGGAACACTAGGAGAATCATTTTTCTGCACACTCAAGGTGGCAAAAGAGTTTTGGAATTGGAATAAGCCAACTTGGACTACATTAAGTGACACTGGATAAGTCACATAGGTTCTCTGCACCTCAGTTTCCTCTTCTGTTCACTGAGGCTACTCCTCTCAAAGATCCCTCTTCTGCTCTGATTACTTGTTTCATCCTCTAAACCTATGCCTCCAAAATTGTTTGACATTTTCTATTCTATCTTAAAAATGTATGACATGTTGCACTCATCTGTCTGTTTGTCTTAATATAAAATAACATTTTATTTTCTCCACAAGAGATCTCTTGATTATTTCCAGCTTTATTGAAATATAATTGACAAAACATTGTGTAAATTTAAGATATACAATGTGTTGATTTGATACACTTATATATTGAACAATTATTACCACCTTAGCATTAGTTACCACCTCTGTCACGTCACATTATTACCATTTCTTTTTTGTGGCGAGAATATGTAAGATCTACTCTCTTCGCAACTTTCAAGTATTAAAAAAAAAAAACATTTAATATTAACGAGTCCAGTGGATGCTGCTGTAACATGGATCTTTCTTATCCTGTGGCTTCTACAGTCTCCTGGCATATAACGATGTAACCCCGAATGTACTTCCGTTTAGGGAGTAGGAGATTAGACACTGTGAGCTAGTATCTGGTCTTATCAATCAGAATAGGGTAGGTTATACTGTGGCAAGAAATAATCCCAAGATTTTAATTGCCTAAAATAATAAAGGCTTATTTTTCCTCATGGCAAATAGCCCCTGCTGGTCAGCGGGAGAGCTCTGCTTGTTCTTACGCAGGGCCTAGGCAGAGGGAGGCTCCATCTCTGTGCTTTTGCAATCCAGGCTGGGCAAGGGAGGACAGTGGACATGTGGTGAATCATTTACTGGCTCTTAAATCAATCACATTTCATGGGCCACAAGTCACAAGGTCATACCCAACTGCAAAGAAGAATGAGGGAATGCCGTTCCACAAAGTTCCAGAAGGCAGCCAGAAAAATTTGGTGTACAGGACTAATGGTGACCACATCAGCTAAAATCAAGAATGGGCCAGAAAGAGGTGCCTAGGAGATAAGGACAGTTTTGGAGGTGTCATCAAAAGGTGACCAGCTGCCCTCGAGCCTCTTCACAAAGTGAACTCACACAAGGAACTCGTGACTAATTTGTGTTTCACGTCACTCTTCAGACACTTTGCTTCACAGTATCTTTCTCCAAACAGTATATGGGATTTTAGACTCCAGTACAGTCACATTCTAGTCCTGCTTCCCTGAGATCACTTCTAGAGACTACCTTGGTTGAAGTTGTGGCGTTTTTAGAACCCTTTGGTCATACATGATAGTTTCCTGCATGGCTTTCTCTTGAAACAGGTTAAATATAGCCATTGTCTCTGGATTTTACTAGTTTCAGTTTCAAAGGGCCACCTTATCTCTAAGTTCTTAGAGGGTACTCATTATCAGTAGAAGAGGGTATCTTTCTTTTGGTACTAACGTTATTGCTTCCTACAGAAGGAGGAAAGACCTGAAGACACAGTTGCTTTGGAGGTGGGAGCTAGGCAGTCTAGCTGGGGTCCTTTTCAGTTGCCCTGGGCCTTTCACTTCCGGTTGCATGGGAAGTGTCATGCCAGTTTTATACATCTTCCTTCCACCTACAAAAATGTCTGTTGACCATTAGGGAACATTTTCCTTATGAACATATCTTTTGTAACATGATGCCAGGCACTACAGAAAATCTGAGGTAAACCAAGCCATTTCTCTTTTTTTTGAGGCTCCTAGATTATTAAAAAAAATAAATTAATGCCAAAAAGGATCATAGAAACTGTGACGAATTTAAAGTTGTTGGATGAAATGCTTCTTTTTAAAACTCTTGCCAGTATATCTATGAAAGTTTAGGTATACTTTCATTTGGAGATACCAAAAAATTTACATTTGAGTTTTGTTTTGAATATGAGACTTATGCCAAATGGTTCTCTTGGATCCCCCATCCCCACTATCCCCGTGATAGGTCTTGGAAGTAAGTGTAAGACATTCTGTCTGTCCTTGAGACACTCAAAATCAATCTGGGGAGTCAGTGTTAAAAATATTAATACAGGTGGGTATATAATAAAAGTGCTTAGTTGGCAGCAGATACTGGATGTCTTTTTTAGAGTTCAGAGAATGAAGGGATCATTGTGGGTTAGAGTAGTTGAGAGTGCTTTCATGGAAGACTTGGGATAAAAGGATTTTAGGAACAACAACAAGAAGATACTGACTTCCTCCTATAAATTTACATTCAAATAAAATTGGCTCTGCTTTACCAGTTTTACTTGTTGGTCCGTCCTCAGCCCCCAAAGCTCTGGATCTGAGCTCTTCTGAAATCCTGTATAATTTAAGCCCTGTGTTGCTGTCCCTTTGAAGTTGGCTAATATGTGAAGCAACAGCCACCAAGGATGCAGATTTGAGGGTAAACAATGGACTCTTCTCACTCTTCTTTGAGTCCAGGAGGGAGCTAATAACTTTCCTTCCCAGGCATGCAAAAACCTAGCGGGGGATGAGCAGTGTGGATGGCTGCATTGATGCAGACAAGCCTTCTGGAGGGGCTTCTAAAGCTCTCCTGTCTTTGAAGTGAGTCAGGATACCTCATGTGGAGCTATCCCAAGCATGGTGGGACCAGATCCACAAAACATTCTCGCTGTAATGGGGCTGTGAGCATCCCCTACAGCCTCCCTTCTGGACAGCAGGAGCCCAGGAGCACATGCCATGGAGTCACCAAGTCTGCAAGAGCAGGAAAGAGCAGTTACCACCCATTGAATCCTCTTCTCCAATGTGGTGCTGACTGGAGTGGGAAGGGGGTTGCTCATCAGACTGAACTTTCTTCCCTTCTAAGAGAATTTTTTTTTCCTGTTTAAACCAAATTCAGAATTTTTGTTTGAAAATGAATTCTTAGACTCTGGTTTTAGTTAGAAATTTCCATAGGGAACAATAGAACTATAGTACATTTCTAATTTAAAATTTCGCATTGTTGATGAAGTCTTGAAAATAACAAGACTAGGCAACCCAAACATCTGTTACTTTTCGATCTTTTCTCCCTCAACTTGCAGCAGAATTGTGGCACTGGTCTTGGAATGTGGGCACTGTCTCTGATCAGTATTTTAAGGGGTTTTGGAATGCACAAGAAAATATAGATAAGATTCTCTGCTCAAAATTTATAATGCATTGCAGATTGCACTGTGGGTTTCTGAAACAACGAAAAATCATGGTGGGTTTTAAAGCACTTTGGAGGAACAGCCCCACTCCTTGATGTAGGGTATTTAAATTAATGTTAGTCACAGCATAAGACTCAAGTTCAAAATTTGTGTCTCCCTCCGATTACCGCACATCAGACTGCTCGAAATGGAGACAAAACTGAATTTCTCTGGGGGAAATGCAATGCTATTTTGATGATCAAATGTATTGGGAACAAAGGTTCTAATTAGCCATGTTGGTTGTGGTGCCAGGAAGTTTCAGCCAGCTTGGCTGTGGACTAGTTGTGGTGGCAGAGCAGGGTGGCTCTTGCGATCAGCAGCCTCTGGTGGGGAAGGTGAGGTCTAGGCCTGGTAGAGGCGAGGGTCAAACTCCCTGCCCTCACTGAGTTGGGACATGGAATGCACTAGCTGCCCGGGCATGGCTTCTGAGTCACAGAGAACTGGCAACTCACTCTGCATAGGCGCAAGAGAGCCATAGAGACACAGCTTACTTTGGTGTTGGTAAAGCATTCACATCCTGGAACAAATCCCTCTGTGCCATTTTTAATACTATTATTATTTTCTGGCAAAGACTTCTTAAAATGAATGTGACATTGAGATGCTTACTGTTTAACAAAAGTGCTATTCCAGTACAGCCTACCAAGGAATTATCATCCTGCTCAAAATATTAAAGGTCATTTTCTTCCTTTTAAAAAAATTTCCTCTGACACACCTGTCTTGGGCAGCCTGCAGCCTGGCGGGGATGGCGTGGTGCTGGGAGGAGACTGCTTATAGGGGAGGAAAGACTCTTCCTCTACCGTCCAGGATTTGACGGCTGGGTCTATGAAATAAATGGACAATAGGCAGATTAATAAGAGAAAATTTATTCAAGCTTATTAATTTTTAATATTACATGCAAGGCGGCATCAGAGGGAGAAAAAAAAGTAAATACCTCCCCCAAATGGTAAGATTTGAGAGCTTATATATTGTATTAATAGGGGAGGGGGAGGGGAATGTAGGCTACTTAGGGGAGAGTAAATGATTTTTGGGAAAGATATAGGGCTCTTTGAAGAATAGATGGGAGGGCATGATAGTTTGTGACAAAGTTTGTCTGGGGGTGCAGTGGACTTCTAGTCTCTTCTCCCATGATGAGTCCATCTTCCCTGATTGATGAAACTCCTGTAGTGGGGGTGGGATTTATGAAAATTGGATTCTTTTTGGAGGATCTGTCTTTAGGCAGGTGAGGGGAGTTCAGAGAAAGCCTCTACAAGGCTTCAGCACAAAATGATATACCAAAGCAGCATATTGTGGAGTGGCATGTCCTGAACTCCTGCACCCAGAAGGTAGTCTTATCTGGCTGTCTACAGTGAGGTCCTGGGCTGGTCTGAGTGGGAATGAAGGACAGCCAGGTGAGCAGGCTTGGTCTGGCGCTGTCTCGGAAGGACAGGGTATAGAGATCTTGGGCTTTGAAGTCGGATGCTCCCTGGAAGCCTGGAGTTAAGGGTGGTAAATCAGTTGTTTCCAAGCCTGTGAGCTTCTGCTGAATGCTTCTCTAGACTGACCACGTTCTACTTCTTTTCAGTGCTCCATCTCTTGGGGAGACTTTTGAGTCTTAAACAGTCAGGTTTTCCTGGCTCCTCAGCTTCACAGTGGGCCGTTTTCTCTTGTTAAGAGGAATGTTGGACTCCCTGGGAGCAACAATGGAGAGAATATTCTGATTTCCTTTTTTTCCCCTGCATTGTATCAGATGTCATTCTTGCCACTTTAAAAAATAAACTGTTTCTTCTTGATTATTAGAGCCAAGAGTTTTTTTCTACTTACTTCTGTTATGAATTACTAACTTCTGATACGTGTGCATCTTATGTCTAAATCAGAATTAAAAACTGGATTGCTATTAGTTTGGAAATCTCGAGTGACTTTTATAATGACTAAGTTGTTTTCATCTCTGCAGAAATTACTGCTTAGTATTCTACCATGTTGGATTTCCTTTTACTGTATTCTTATGATGGCCGTATCCACCTGCTAACTCAAACATGATGGCCTTTGTTACTAGAGGATTATTGTGTGAGTATAAGAGCATTCTGTATCTCTGGTGTCACTGTGAGTTGTTTCCCACATGAGCAGCATCTCAGATCTAGTTTACTAATTTGGTACCTTGTTTTATGGATATTAAAATAGTTGAAATACAGGTTTGCCAGAGAGTAAGGAGAAAAGTTAATGGCCAGCCCTTACTTTCTCTTACTTTAGAAGTGAAAACAGTGGTTTTCACCATTGATAACTGCAGTCAAAACCCCCACAAACTTAAGCAGTCTTCCATGCAACTTCAGAAATATTTTAAAATAATTAATTACACTTCAAAAGGTGTAGAGAATTCCGTTTCAGTAATTGCTCTTCATCACTCATGGAGCATAGCTTATCTTTTCTCCCATTCCTTCCATGTCCTGTCCCAAGAGCATGTGTCTCTCCATCTTTGCCCACCACTGACATTTTCTGTGCTCTAGAAGGATATGTTTCTATGCTCTTTTCTCACTTACATTCCCATTATGATCTCTAACATCAACCTTTATAGCATTCGTGTACACATAACCTGCTTCAGAGGACCTTACCTGCATGGTTCTTCCTTGCCCTTAGGCCTTGTCCTTGGCTTTGGTCTCACAGATACGTTCACACACAGGGTTATATCCACATGATATATACATGTTCATACATATACCTCATATGCAAATTAATTTACATGGCACTCAATAAAATTGTGTTGAATCAATTAATAAATGTACACTAGTGTGTGTGTGGACGTGTTTGCGTGGGTGCGTGCATGGGGGTGGTTTATTTTGCTTGTGCTCTATAGAAGCAGGCACTGAAGACAGTTTCCTTCTGTTCCTGAAGTTTCTATTGTGTAGCTTCAGACATTTTCCTTTCTGGATAATTCCTTTTCAAAAAGTTTGAAGAAAATTTGTGCAGCAATTTTGACTTACCTGTAGGTGGAAAAAAGGATAGTTTTTACACTTTACAGCAATTTTGGATTTTTCACATGTGGATAATTCTATGAGCTTTCAAAGCAAACACTTCAAAATTTCCTATTCTTTAGATTGAAATGGTTGAAAGTAATAGTACTATAATGTTTGTATTTTGCTTTTTATAATTATTACTATATATACACATTATTATATATTTATATAATTAACATCACTAGGAATTTCTAATCAATTAGTTGCTTACTTAATCAGTCCTTCTAAAAAACCTTTCTGAATCTATGTATATCTTAGGCACAAAGGAAATATTTTCTTTCTTTTTGAATCTCTAGAAAATCCACTTGCTTGCTTTTAGCACTGGAAAAATTTTTATTTTTTGTTCAAGTAGGCATTTATTTTAAGCTGAGAGATAAACCATACTTCTTTTCCAAGTGTCTAGTCTTTAATATCACCTTCAACTATGTGCAGTGGGAACTGGGTCACTGTCTTCTTCACCCCACCCACTTTGCCCCAGAGTGGTTAGCATTTAGGCAATGTTGGTCCTTCATGTAGGTGACAGCATGTCCAGGAAATTTATGATAGTGTAAAGCCCTGTGGAGGGGATTAGAAATTCTCTCCCTTTAAAAGTGGTATGTCCTCTACTAACTGGTAAGAATAAGCATTTTTTTTTTTTTTTTGGTATTGGGAGAACTTCAGGGGTTCTGAAGACTAGGAGGGAAAAAAATCTCATACAGTCTGAGAATACTGTGTTTAAGAAAGTTTGGCCACCAAGTGAAAAAAGACCATGTTTTAGGATTTTAAGGCTGGTATGTAGTTGTTTTAGTGGGCTATTGAAATATAGAATGGCCTCCTTTTATTTCTTGGAGAAATAAATCAGCTGTAAAAAGATAAGACTTTCAAGCTGTAATAATAAAGACTGAATTTTAACTTAAGAGGTCTTTCAGTAATACTCAACTCTAATTCAATATTATTCTCAAACTGGATATTATTTTAGAGTATAGTGAACAAACCATGTAGTACACAGGGAAAATATTACATGAACCTCATGTTTAACGTTCCCCTTCTTCTCTGTGTAGAATTTGTAACTCTTACCCTAAGCATTGCATCCCTGCACATGTGTGTGTGTCCCCAAATTATTTGAGACAGGGTTGACAAACTAGGATCACAGGCTAACTCTGGACCACCACTTGTTTTTGTAAATAAGGTATTATTGGATATAGTCGTGCACATTCATTTAAGCCTTGTCGGTGGCTGCTTTCAAGTTAAACAGCAGAGTTGAGTAGTTGTGACACATACTGTATGGTTTGTAAAGTGAAAAATATTCTGGCTCTTGGAGAAAAAGTTTGCCAACCCCTAATCTAAAATATCAGTTTTCTTCTCTTTTCCTTCATGGATGGTATCACAGAAAACTTTAAATAGTGTATATTTTTTTTCCTGTGGCTAACCCTCCTCTTTTTGAAAACAAAACTAAAAGCAAAACAAAAACACCGAACCAATCCACCCCTAAAAACAAAAATTAAAGAGTCTTTATAAAATGTAAAAACTAGTGATGTGAATTAAACTCACAGGGTCATGAAATAGGCGTATTAAAATACACTGATTTTAATGAAAAATTTTATTCTTGTCTAGGCAGCATAGTGAAAAAAGAGTACTAGTATATGAGTCAAAGAACTTACGTTGCTGTTTCAATTTTGCCATTCTCTGACTCAGGTTGGCAGTTTTTTTAGTAAAGGGCAAGATAATAACTACTTTAGGCCATCTTTATTTTATTTTATGCAAACAGGTGTTGGGCTGAATTTGGTCTGCTGGCCTATAGTTGGACTTCTCCTGCTCTAACTCAAGCGCTACTGATAAGCCACAACCTTCATGGGCGGCATTTTTAGGAGACCGAAATCAACAGTACCTTCCAGTTTTAATACTTTCCTATCTTCTTATGAATCAAAGCCAATGTTTATATTTGACTACATTTAACATGGATCATTTTCTTACCATGTGGAAAGAAGAGTCAGAATAGGGCCTTCCCTGGTGGTGCAGTGGTTACAAATCTGCCTGCCAATGCAGGGGACATGGGTTTGATCCCTGGTCCGGGAAGATCCCACATGCCACGGAGCAGCTAAGCCCGTGTGCCACAACTACTGAGCCTGCGTTCTAGAGCCCGTGCGCCACAACTACTGAGCCCACATGCCACAACTACTGAAACCCGTGTGCTCTAGGGCCCACATGCTGCAACTACTGAACCCGTGTCCCATAACTACTGAAGCCCATGCGCCTAGAGCCCATGCTCTGCAAAAAGAGAAGCCACCGCAATGAGAAGCCTGCGCATTGCAATGAAGAGTGGCCCCCGCTCGCCGCAACTAGAGAAAGCCCGCACACAGCAACAAAGACCCGATGCAGCCAAAAAAAAAAAGAGAAAATAATATGTGAAGTGGCATGTGATAAGAAACTCAATTTTTACATGTCTTGGTATGTGAATTTCTATTGCTTTGTAATGCATTGATTCCAAACTTAGAAGTGCAAAACAACTCTTTAATCTTACTCTCAGTTTTGTGGGTCAAATTCAGGAAAGGCTTGATTGGACAGTCTTCACTTGGGGTTTCTCATGAAATGCCATAGGCTGAAATCCAAGATGGCTCACAGTTGATGCTGGTCATCAGATGGGAGCTTAGCTGGGACTGTTGATTGGAGCACCTACACATGGCCCCTTCACCATGAGGTCTCTGAATGGTCCAACATTTTACATGGTACTTGGCTTACCCCAAAGTGAGCATCCCCAGAGAATGAGGTGGAAGCTGCATGACATATTCTGACCTAGCCTGGGAAGGTTGTACTCCATTAGTTAAAGCAGCCACAACTTTCCCAGATTTAAGTGGAGGACAGGTAGACCCTCCCTCCCAAAGTGAGAAATGTCAAAGAATTTGGGGCTATATTTTAAAATCACCACACCCAGCTTTGATAATTTTTAAGTTTATAAAACTAACATTGAATTAGTAGAATTTTTGTATCAGCTCTTGTATAATTAACCATAGTTATTAAGGGTGAGCTATCTTAATTTGGATCTTCCATCCAAATGGAACTGAAGTATATGTATTATATATATGTAATATACACACACAGACATATATAGTTGTATATATACACACACACATATACAGACACAATGAAATCTGCAGCCTTGACAAAGAAGGAAATTCTGCCATTTGTGACAATATGGATGAACCTGGAGAACATTGATCTATGAAATAAGGCAGACACAGAAAGACAAATACTTCATGATCTCACTGATATGTGGAATCTAAAAAAGTGAAACTCTTAGAAATGGTGGGGTAGAGGAAATGAGTTGTTGGTCAAAGGGTACAAACTTTCAGTTATAATATGCATAAGTTCTAGAGACCTAATGTAGAGCTTAGTGACTATAGTTAATACTAAATTACTGTATTCTCAAAACTTTCAGAAAGAGTAGATCTTAAGTGTTCTCATCACATACACAAAAGAAGTAAAAAGATAACTATGTGAGGTAATGGATATTTTGATTAGCTTCACTAATCATTTCAAAATGTAATTACTTCAAAATGTGTTTATATATGAAAACATCACACTGTACATCTTAAATAGTTCAATTTCTATTTGCCAATAGTACCTCAGTAAATCTAGGAATAAAACAAGGAGATGAGGTTAGAGAAGAAGTGGTGTTGGTGGGGAGCTAATGTAGCCCATATCAGCCATGGGAAGAAGTTTGGATTTAACTGAGTAAGTGGGAAGTCATTACAGAGCTTTGAGCAGAAGAGTGATATTCTCTGACTTAGATTTTTTCTTTTTTACTCTAAGCTTTTTGAGGTAAAAAATTTTAATTGAAATGTAGTTGATGTACAGTATTATGATAGTTTCATGTGCACTTCATACATAATGATTTGACATTTACATACATTAAAAATGACCACCACAATAAATCTAGTAACAGTCTGTCCCCATACAAAGTTCTTATACTATTATTGACTGTATTCCTTATGCTCTATGACATCCTCATGGCTTATTTTTATATAACTGGGGTTTGTACCTCTTTTTTTTTGCCATTAAAACTTTTTTTTATTGATGTATAGCTGATTTACAATGTTTTGTTAGTTCCTGGTATAAGCAAAGTGGTTTACTTATAAATATATAGTTATATAGTTATGTATATACATATTCTTTTCCATTATGGCTTGTTACAGGATATTTGAATATAGTTCCTTGTGCTCTACAGTAGGACCTTGTTGTTTATCCATTCTATATATAATAGTTTGCATCTGCTAATCCCAAACTCCTAATCCATCCTTCCCCTATCCCTCCTCGCTCTTGGCAACGGCAAGTCTGTTCTCTATGTCTGTGAGTCTCTTTCTGTTTCATAGATAGGTTCATTTGTGTCATATTTTGGATCACAAGATAAGTGATATCATATGGTATTTGTCTTTCTCTTTCTGACTTACTTCACTTAGTATGATAATTTCTAGGTCCATCCATGTTGCTGCAAATGGCATTTATTCTTTTTTATGGCTGAGTAGTATTCCACTGTATATATGTACCACATCTTCTTTGTCCATTTATCTATTGATGGACATCTAGGTTGCTTCCATCTCTTGGCTATTGTAAATAATGCTGCTATGAACATTGGGGTGCAGTATCTTTTTGAATTACAGTTTTGTCCGGATATATGCCCAGGAGATGAATTGCTGGATCATATGACAACTCTATATTTAATTTTTTGAGGAACCTCTATACTGTTTTCTATAGTGGCTGTACAAATTTACATTCCCACCAACAGTATAGGAGGGTTCCCTTTTCTCCACACCTTCTCCAGCATTTGTTATTTATAAACTTTTTATTTATCTATTTATTTATTTATTTTAAAGATTTTTTTTTTGTTTTTTGATGTGGACCATTTTTAAAGCCTTTATTGAATTTGTTACAATATTGCTTCTGTTTTATGTTTTGGTTTTTTGGCCATGAGGCATGTGGGATCTTAGCTCCCCAACCAGGGATTGAACCCACACCCGCTGCATTGGAAGGCAAAGTCTTAACTACTGGACTGCCAGGGAAGTTCCTGTAGACTTTTTAATGATGGCCATTCTGACCATGTGAGGTGGTACCTCATTGTAGTGTTTATTTTTTTAATTGAAGTATAGTTGATTTACAATGTTGTGTTAGTTTCAGGTGTACAGCAAACTGATTCAGTTATACACAACTATCTATATCTATTCTTTTCCAGAGTCTTTTCCCTTATAAAAACTACCTCATTGTAGTTTTTATTTCTATTTCTCTGATAATTAGCAATGTTGAGCATCTTTTCATGTGCCTATTGGCCATCTGTATGTCTTTGGAGAAATGTCTATTTAGGTCTTCTGCCAATTTTTTGATTGGGTTTTTTTTTTGTTGTTGTTGTTATTGATTCTGTGAGCTGTTTGTATATTTTGGAAATTAAGCCCTTGTAGATCACATTGTTTGCAAACATTTTCTCCCAGTCTGTAGGTTGTCTTTTCATTTTATTTATGGTTTCCTTTGCTGTGCAAAAACTTATAAATTTGATTAGGTCCCATTTGTTTATTTTTGTTTTATTTCTGTTGCCTTGGGAGGCTGACTTAAGAAAACATTGGTATGATATGTCAGGGAATGTTTTGCTTATGTTCTCTTCTAGGAATTTTATGGTGTTGTGTCTTATATTTAAATCTTTAAGCCATTTCGAGTTTATCTTTGTGTATGGTGTGAGGGTGTGTCCTAACTTCACATTGATTTACATGCAGCTGTCCATGTTTCCCAATACTACTTGCTGAAAAGATTGTCTTTTCTCCATTGTATATTCTTACCTCCTTTGTTGAAGATTAATTGATTGTAGGTGTGTGGGTTTATTTCTGGGATCTATGTTATGTTCCATTGACCCATATGTCTGTTTTTGTGCCAATACTACACTATTTTGATTACTGTAACTTTGTAGTATTGTCTGAAGTCTGGGAGGTTATGCCTCCTGCTTTGTTCTTTTTCCTCAGGATTGCTATGGCAATTCTGGGTCTTTTATGGTTCCATATAAATTTTAGGATTATTGGTTCTAGTTCTGTGAAAAATGTCATGGGTAATTTGATAAGGATTGCATTAAATCTGTAGATTGCTTTGGGTAGTATGGCCATTTTAACAATATTAATTCTTCCAATCCAAGAGCATGGGATATCTTTCCACTTTTTTGAACCATCTTCAGTTTTCTCTATTAATGCGTTACAGTTCTCAGCATATTAAGTCTTTCACCTCCTTGGTCAGGTTCATTCCTAAGTATTTTATTTTTTTTGGATGCAATTTTAAAAGGGATTGTTTTTTTACTTTTCCTTTCTGATATTTCATTGTTAGTGTAAAGAAATGCAACCAATTTCTCTATGTTTATCTTTTTTCCTGCTATCTTGCTGAATTCATTTATCAGTTCTAGTAGTTTTTGTGTGAAGTCTTTAGGATTTTCTATATATATTATCATGTCATCTGCATATAATGACAGTTTTACCTCTTCTCTTCCAATCTGGGTACTTTTTATTTCTTTTTCTTGTCTGATTGCTATGGCTAAGACTTCCAATACTATGTTGAATAGAAGTGGTAAGAGTGGGCATCCTTGTCTTGTTCCAGATTTTAGCAGGAAGGCTTTCAGCTTTTCACTGTTGAGTATTATGTTGGCTGTGGGTTTGTTATAAATAGCTTTTATTATGTTGAGATATGTTCCCTCTATATGGGGTTTGTACCTTTTAATCCCTTTCGCCTAATTTGCCCACCTCCTGACCACCCTCCCTTCTAGCAACTACCCATTTGTTCTCAGTATCTATGAGTATGTTTTTATTTTGTTTTGTTTGTCTGTTTTGTTTTTTAGATTCCAAATATAAGTGAGATCACGCGGTATTTATCTTTTTCTGTCTGACTTATTCACTTATTTTACCTTCTAGGTCCATCCATGCTGTTGCAAATGCCAAGATTTCATTTTTTTAATGGCTGAGTAATATTCCTCTGTGTGTGTGTGTGTGTGTGTGTGTGTGTGTGTACCACATCTTTATCCATTCATCTATCTAAGGACACTTAGGTTGCTTCCATATCTTGGCTATTGTAAATAATGCTGTAAAAACGATTGAGGTGCATATATCTTTTTGAATTAGAGTTTTTGTTTTCTTGGGAAAAATAGTGAAGAGTGAAATTGCTGGATCATATGGCAGTTCTATTTTTAACTTTTTGAGGACCCTCTCTACTGTTTTCCATAGTAGCTACACCAATTTACAATCCCACCAACAGTGTAGGAGGTTTCCCTTTCACCACATCCTTGCCAACATTTGTTATTTATTGTCTTTTTGATGATAGCCATTCTGACAGATGTGATATCTCATTGTGGTTTGATTTGCATTTCCCTGATGATTAGTGATGTTGAGCATCTTTTCACATGTATGTTGGCCATCTGTATGTCTTTGGAAAAATGTCTATTCAGGTCCTCTTCTCATTTTTTTAATTAAGTTGTTTTGGTTTTTGGTGTTTAGGTGTATGAGTTTTTTTAATATATTTTGGACATGAACCCCTTATTGAATATATCATTTGTAAATATCTTCTCCCATTCAGTAAGTTGCCTTTTTGTTTGTTAATAGTTTCTTTTGCTGTGCAAAAGCTTTTTTGATTGATGTAGTCCCATTTGTTTATTTTTGATTTTGTTTCCCTTGCCTGAGGAGACAGATTGAAAAAAATATTGCTAAGATGAATATCTAAGAGAATGTTGCCTATGTTTTCTTCCAGGAGTTTTATGTTTCAGGTCTTACATTTAGGTCTTTAACCCATTTCGAGTTTATTTTTGTATATGGTATGAGAGAGTAGTCCAGTTCAATTCTTTTGCATGTAGCTGTCTAGTTTTCCCAGCACTAAAGTTCGGAGAGGCTCTCTTTTCCCTATTTCCCTCCTTTGTTGTATATTAATTGATCATATAAGTGTGGGTTTAGTTTTAGTCTCTCTATTCTGTTCCGTTGATCTATGTTTCTGTTTTTGTGCCAGTACCATACTGTTTTGATTTCTGTAGCTTTGTAGTATCGTTTGAAATCAGGGCTTGTGATACCTCCACCTTTATTCTTCTTTCTCAAGATTGTTTTAGCTCTTTGGGGTCTTTTGTGTTTTCATACAAATTTTAGCATTTTTTGTTCTAGTACTGTGAAAAATGCCATTGATACTGTGATAAGGACTGTATTGAATCTGTAGATTGCCTTGAGTAGTATGATCATTTTAACAATAATTATTCTTCCAATCCATGAGCATGATGTATCTTTCCATTTATTTATGTCATCTTCAATTTCTTTCTTCAGTGTGTTATAGTTACCCAAGTACAAATCTTTTACCTCCTTGGTTAGATTTATTCCTAGGTATTTTATACTTTTTAATGCAATTGTGAATGGGATTGGTTTCTTAATTTCTCTTTCTGATAGTTTGTTGTCAGTGTATAGAAACACAGATTTCTGTATATTAATTTTGTATCCTGCGACTTTATGGAATTTATTTATTAGTGCTAATAGTTTTTTGATGGCATCTTTTGGATTTGCTGTACATAGTATCATGTAATCTGTAATCAGTGACAGTTTTACTTCTTCCTTTCCAATTTGGATTCCTTTTATTTCTTTTTCTTGTATGATCACTGTGGCTAGGAGTTTCAATACTGTGTTGGAAAAAGTGGTGAAAGTGGGCATCCGTGTCTTGTTCCTGATCTTAGAGGAAATTCTTTCAGCTTTTCACCATTGAATATGATATTAGCTGTGGGCTTATCATATATGGCATTTATTATGTTGAGACATGCTCCCTCTATACCCATTTTATTTATTATTATTATATTATTATATTTATAATATATTTATATAAATTTATATATAATTTATAATAATAAATTATTATTATTATATTATTATTTTTATTTATTGAGAGTTTTTTTTATCATAAATGGATGTTGAATTTTGTCAGAAGATTTTTCTGCATCTATTGAGATGATCATATGATTTTTTTTTCTTCGTAGGATTTTGTTTGTTAATGTGATGTATCACATTGATTGATTTATGGATATTGAACCATCCTTGTATCCCTGGGATTAATCCTGTTTGATCTTGGTGTATGATCCTTTTAAAGTACTGTTGAATTAGATTTGCTGATATTTTGTTGTGGATTTTTGCATCTATGTTCATCAGTTATATTGGCCTTTAAAGTTTTTTTCCCCTTTTTTTGTGGTGCCTTTGTCTGGTTTTGGTATCAGAGTGATGCTGGTCTCATAGAATGAGTTTGGAGGTATTCCTTCCTTTTCTTTTTTTTTTAATAGTTTGAGAAGGATAGGTATTAACTTTTCTTTAAATGTTTGGTAGAATTCACCTGTAGGTCCTCTGGTCCTGGACTTTTGTTTGTTGTTTTTTTTTTTTTTTTTGATTCCTGATTCAGTTTTATTACTGGTAATTTGTCTGCTCATATATTCTGTTTCTTCCTGATTTAGTCTTGGGAGATTTCTTCTAGGCTATATAATTGTTTGCAGTAGTCTCCTGTGATCTTTTGTATTTCTGTGGTGTCAAGTGTAACTTCTCTTCATTTGGGTCCTCTCTCTTTTCTTGGTGAATCTGGATAGAGGTTTCTCAATTTTGTTTATTTTTTCAAAGAACCAGCTCTTAGATTAATTGATCTTTCCTATTTTTTTTAAAGTTTTTCTTTCATTTATTTCTGCTCTGATATTTATTATTTATCTCCTTCTACTAATTTTGGGTTTTGTTTCTTCTTCTTTTTTCTAGTTCCTTTACATATGAGGTTAGATCATTTGTTATTTTTCTGTTTCCTGAGGCAGGCTTGTATCACTATAAACTTCCCTCTATAAGTGGTTGACCTACTTCCTTTACTCTATGCTTGCCTTTACCAGTGAGATTTTTCCTGTCATAATTTTCATATCTCTAGTTGAAAGAGATTTCAACTTTTCTTTTCCATTTAGAGAAGTCCCTTTAGCATTTCTTGTAAAGCTGGTTTAGCACTGCTGAACTCTTTTAGCTTTTGCTTTAGAGTAAAACTCTTTATTTCTCCTTCAAATCTGAATGATAGCCTTGCTGGGTAGAATATTCTTGGTTGTAGGTTTTTTTCTTTCATCACTTTGACTATATAATGCCACTCCCTCTGGTCTTCAAAGTTTCTGCTGAAAAGTTAGCTGATAGACTTATGGGAGTCCCCCTGTTCGTAACTAGTTGATTTTCTCTTGCTGCTTTTAGGTTTCTCTCTTTATCTTTAATTTTTGCCATTTTAGTTGTAATGTGTCTTGGTGTAGCTCTCTTTGGGTTTGTATTGTTTTGGACTCTTTGTGTTTCCTGGACCTGGATGTCTGTTTCCTCTCTTAGGTTAAGGATGTTTTCAGCTATTATTTCTTATAATAAGTTTTATGCTGCTTTCTCTCTTCTCCTTTTGGGACCCCTATAATGCAAATGCTAATACACTTGATGTTTTCTCAGAGGTCTGTTAAAATGACTTCATTTAAAAAATTTTTTTCTGTTTAGCTTGAGTGACTTCTCCTACTCTGTCTTCCAGTTCACTTTTCCATTCCTCTGCATCATCTAATCTACTGTTAATTCTTTTTGTGTATTTTTAATTTCAGTTATCATATTCTTTAGCTCTGTTTGGTTCTTTTTTATATTTTTTAACTCTTTGTTAAACTCCTCATATGTTGATCCATTCTTCTAAGTTCATTGAGCATCTTTGTGATCATTACCTTAAATTCTTTATTAGGTAGATTGATTATCTCTACTTTGTTTAGTTGTTCTTCTGAGATTTGGTCTTGTTCAATCATCTGGAACATTTTTCCCTGTCTCCTCATTTGTGCCTGAATCTCTGTGTTTATTTCTATGTATTAGGTAGGTCAGTTACAATTCCTGATCTTGGAGAGGTGGCTTTATGTAGGAGACATTCTATGGGGCTCAGAAGCACAACCCTTCTGGTCACTAGAGCTTTGTGCTCTAGGGGTACCCTCATGTGAACTGCAGGGGCACTTCTGTTGTGGTAGGGCTGACTGCTTTGGGCACTCTGGTAGGTAGGGCTGGCTCCTGGCCCTATTGGCTTCCAGGCCCTGCCTGTCACAGTGGCTGCTGATCCATTGGTGTGTGGGAAGGAGTCCTGGCATGGCTGGCTGTGCAACCTGGGGGTTGGGGGGTGGCCCAGGTCTAAGCCCTCTGACTTAGACTTCAAAAATCACTATGGCTTCTGTGTAAATAATGGCCTATAATTTTGGGGGGTGGGGTAGGCAAGAATGGAAGCCGAAGTCTCAGTTAGAAGGCTTTTGTATTATTTTTATGCAGAAGATGTTTGAGGATTGAATAGAGTATTAACAGTATGGGTGACAAGAGAAAGTAAAAATAGATGAGAGACTATTCCCATTTTCCAGGTAGGTAAATAGAGGCTTAGAGAGTTTAACCAAGTCTCCTAGAAGTGGTAAACTGGTATTCTATTCTACATCTAATTTCACAGATTAACTTCAGCCAAGTGCCGTATAGATTTGTCACATTTAAAATTAATGAAGTTCAAATAAATTAGGTTTTACTGTAATTTAGGTGGATTAGGCTAAATTAAGAGATGTTAGCCATGGTCCTATTTTTAGACATTTTCATTGATCACACCTGTTCACTGTCTCCATGTAGAAGATGTTTAAAACATAATAAATTGGATGAAACTTGAATTATATCACCATTTTTACAGGATATTTTATGGAAAATGAGGAAATCAGTGCAGATATAAAACCCCTTACCTCATTCAAACATTCTGTATAATTCTGATGAACAGACCCTAAGAGTCAATCTGAGAAAGTTTGCTATTATCATTTCTGGGAATTGATAAGTGATCATTGATATGTCAGAAATTTTTTTTTTTCTGCCTTAGGTTCAATAAGGATGGAAGTGAGAAATGTAGATAGTTACTTTGGGAGTAATTTAGAAGCAAATCAAAGGAGTGCATACTTTTCATTGAAAAGTAGATGTTACCAGAACTAATCATTGTGATACCTTAACAAGGGAGAGTCTCCCTTGATTAGATCTTTTCTCCCTTTGGGAAATGAAAGGGCACTCTTTGGTTCTATTCTTGCTGTAGTACTTTTTAAAAAAACAAGTTTATTGGAGAAGAAATTGACTCCTTTGTCATCAAGTTCATAGAATCTTTTCTGTATTTTTTTTCCCACTACATTTCCCTCCTCTGTGATCTCTCTGAGTTACCAACAGGGTGATTTACTTGTGGCTCTAAAACCTCTCTGTTCCTCTCTTCCACATAATCGAGATCTTCAAATGAGCATCTTTCAAAGAGCGACAAGCAAAATACAGCTGCAGGATCAGTAACTCTCTTGTAAGCAGCTTTGCCTGCTGTCATTGTTGACTGCTGGAGGTGGTGATCCACATCAGTCACTGAAACGACACCTTGGCAAGACTGCAGTCTGCTCCTGGAGTTTTTCTGTATGGGAACACTTTTAGATAATGAGATTTTCATATATTCCAGGCATCACACACAGTGCCTGGAATATAGTTAGGTACCCAGTAAATATTTATTAATATTGTCAAATCATATTTTGAAGGCTTTCCTAACACGTGATAGGTAAATCTGTTGCAGAATGGAGCAATGCAGGAATTTCCTTGTCAGTCCTGGATAAAGTTTATTAATACTAGGATAAATAACTCTCCAAGCAGCAAGAGACTTTTAGCAAGACTCAATGGATTGATGTAAACTTATATTTTTAAGCCATCAAACTAAGAAGAGGTTAAGACTAACGTTTACTTATTAAGATAATTTCCTAATCATTCTTATAAGAATTTAATGAGTGACAAACTGACGCTGGATATAAATTTATGATTTCCCAAAATAACATTTGATTGGTTTGAGTGATGTCTTACATCAAGTAATCATAGTTAATTTTTGCTTCTGGAGAGATTTGACTTTACCAGTCTATCATGTCATCAGATGTATTTCAAGGATGATTTCTTTGTCTGTTGATACAAAGTTAAAGAATTCCTATGGAGATTCTTAAATCTATAACTTGTATTTTTATCAGGGCAGATGGGACAAGTTCAGAATAGTGGCAAAAAGACTACATCTTCTGAAATATACTATAAATACATAAGGAATGATTTTACGTTAAAAATATTTTTAGTCATAAATTAAGGGCAAAGTTAGGATTTTTCTCATATATGAATTTTGGTGCAAAAAGCAATGGGTGACTTATTTTAAGATTAAAGAAAGGTCAATAAATGCTGTGGCCTCAATTCTATTGTAAATATCAGCAGTTAAGACAATGAGAGAATAGGAGTTTTAAATATACTGCTAAAACAAATGTGAAAGTTATTTTTCTTGTTATATTTATTTCTTTAACATTCAATATCTGTAAGACTGATGTTTGATTCTAACTTGCAAAATAATCTGGTCTAAAAGAGATTTCAGAGAGTTAAAAAAGGATATGTATAAAACAGGGATAAAATTATAATGTTTTACATTTCCAGATTCTTTTCTGAAGGATAAATTTTGAATGATTTCCTCTTTTTTTTTTTTTTTTTTGGTAATGAACCAATCACCCTAATAAACAAAGCTTTAACAACATTAACAGCACAGTCACAGAAGGCACAATGAAAATTGGAAGAAGAGTAATCCTTAATGTCTAGAAAAAACTCAGGCAACATATGGAAATGGAGAGCTCAACCTGGGTGAAGAAAAGGTTTCCTGTGTTATTTCAGCACTTGCTGCCAGGGCTGATATGAGGAGTCTGGATCTGGCTGTCTCTTGACCCAGATTCCAGTTTTGTCACTGGACCAGGCACAGCACCATTCTTTCATTATTAGAAGGTCTCGGCCCTTCTTCATACCAGCGGTGGGTGCTTATTCTAAGAGCCACTCTGGTTCCCCAGTTTATCATTGCCATTGAGATGTGGCATTTAGCCCAGCGCTCTGGTTCTCAAACCCTGACTGCACGTTGGAAGCACCTGTGAGCTTTTATAAACTACCCATATCCTGGCCCCTCCTCAGATATTCTGACTTAAGTGGTCTGGGTGTGGCTCGGGCTTTGGGATTTTTGGAAAGCTCCTTGGTTATTTCTAAGTTGCAACTGAAGTTGAGAACCACTGGTCTAGTAAAGTTTGGAAGAAGGAAGAAAACAATTTGCGAAGTTCTGTCTTAGTTCTCAACCTCAATTTTGTGTTTTCTCACAGGTCCCTCAGAGCCTCAGAAAACCCAGTGAAGGTAATTCATGGTTTTTGACTGTTTCCTAAATTGCTTTCTGGATTCTCTTTGCCCAGAATCTTTCCTAGGTGGGAAACTCAAAAGAGAGGTCAGAGAAGGATAAAGAATTCTGATGATTCTTGGCATCATCTTGTGACACAGGGTGGAATGGATTCTTTTTAAATGTTCAGTAAGTGAATTGGGCAGAATGGAAGGTAATGGATTGGCATACCAAAATGCATACATATCAAAATCAATCAAAGCAAACAACTTTAACCAATGGTATTACAGTAAATAAGCATTAGTATAGGATTTGGAAAGTCTCAGATTCAAGTGTTGACTTCATCATTACCAGCTATGTGACATGTCCAATTTACCTACACTCTTTGAGCTTTAGTTTCCTTATCCATAAGATAGAAACTATATCTGCTGTACTTGGCTTACATGTTTGTTGTGAGGATTAAATTAAGTTACAAAAGTGAAATGACATTTTATAGTTTTAGATGTTATACAAATGTTATTACAGTGGGTTAACCTGCTTTAATATGTATTTATGTAAACACATTTTGTGGTTCACTTTTTCAACAAGGGAATAATTCTGGGGAACAATGGCTATAAAACTAATTAAATCAATGTGTCATATTTTTCAGCTAATCTGCTTGGGTGGCAAGCTTTTACAAAATGAAGAATGCATCTTTTGTAAATCTGATATATTAAACTTACGTAGGATATAGTTGGTTATTGGCTTTGAAAAACAAAGTTCCATATCATTTTCTCATACTTAAAAGGTTTTTATCCCAACAGCTACTGAGCCCATGGTAACCATGAAAAGGAAAAAACAAAACAAACAAAAAAACCCCCTACAGGAATAGAAAATATTATGATTCTGTTAGGTCACAGAAGAAGTCTTAGTCTTGTCTGAAACTGTAGTGTCTCAGTCAGTTTGAGCTGCTCTAACTACCATGGACCGGGTGGCTTAAACTATAAACATTTATTTCTCATAGTTTTGGAGGCTAGGACATTCTAGATCGGATGTCAGCATAGTTGGGTCCTAGCGAGAGCCCTCGGGTTACAGACTGTTGACTTGTATCCTCACACAATGGAAAGAGCACAAAGTAGCACTCTGGTCTCTTCTTATAAAGGCACAAATCACATTCATGAGGGTTCTACCTTCATGACCTAATTGTCTCCAAAAGACCCCCCCCCCCTCCAAATACTATAACATTGGGAATTAGATTTCAAAATGTTAATTTTGGAGAGTCACAGACGTTCAGTCCAAAACATGTGACTGCTCAAACTGGAGTGACAGCTGATGTCATTCCCACCATTTACCAAGCCAATGCCGTGTGCTGGGCACTGTGCTATCTTTCATATACTTCATCTCATTTAGGCCCTCAAAACTTCTGTGTGAATTAGGTTCTATTATTATATCAATTTTATTGCTGAAAAACAAAACAAAACAAAACTGAGGGACAGAGGGGCTGTCACTTTCCCCTGAAACCCACATCTTCTGACTCAGATCCCTTGCTTTTAATGACTGAACTATACTATCTTCCAGTAATCACTGTTTTAAGGGTCTATTGGCGGGTTGATCTGGGGAGAGTTGGTAAAAGGAGCTTGGAAGGGGGTGGAGATGAAGGATAGCCTGGGGTTTCTTTCAGAAAAAGTTACCTTGGCTTAGTGCACGGAGCCATAGTTGAAATGTATGGAGGGTGGGCTACGCATACGAGCTGAAAAAATTGTTCTCACAGAAACTGTGGATGGCTAGTATTCAGTCACCCTGCTTCCGGTGATGGAGTGTGACATCGTTGGGGCTGTAGTGTGCTGGAGTTTGGAGAATGTCAGAAGGCAACATCTTAGGCTCAGACACAAACACTCTTAGCAGCAGCAGTGACAGTGGTCTTCTCAAGCCGTAGACCTGGGATGTAACTCAGGGCACTGGGCAGGATAGGAAGAACGTGATGGATGATACACTGTAATAGACTGCACTTGATCATCAGGACAGGCAACATTTCCTTGCAAGTTCCAAGAAGAAACCTGTGGGGCACTTTTCGTTCTCACTGGGAGACAGAGCCCAGTAAAACAGGTGATTCCTATGGGTGTGCCTTCACAGTACCTCTAGGCTGGAGTGGCCCGAATAACAGTAGCAGCAAGAAGGATAACAATAAACTTACCATGTGCTCTGATAAATGCTTTACAAACAGTTATCTTAATCTCTAAAGCACTTTGATGAACTAAAGATTTAGGTATTATAAATACCCTCATTGTACAGATAAGGATCTTGGAGGTAGATAATTTCCCCAAGTTCACACAAGTTAATCAATGCAAGGTGAGATTAAATCAGGTGTTTTTGATTCCAGAGCCTATACCATATATTATACGTTGTTTTCTTGTAAAAAATCCAGTTTAAGAGGGTGTTGTACATTTTTTTTATCAGAACCAACATGAGTATTGGAAGTGGTTGAAAGTCAGCCAGGCTGATATGCCAAGAGCATGAACACCAGTATTGGAGTCATGAACATAACAGGACACGGCTGGGGCTTTTTGTTCGGTATGGCTCATAGTTACTTTGAGTGATCCCATGACCTGCAGAAACTGTGCTAGTCATTTAGAAACAACAAGTGAAATTAATTACCCTCTAAAGTGCAGATTAAGTCAGAAAAGTGGTTTGAATAAAGGGATTTTGATTGATTGTTTTACACTAGAAAGGCCATCATTGGTCAGTGATTCCAAATTACAATCACAGATACGTGTTGATCTCACATATCAAAGAAGTGGTTCTCTAATCCTGCTGGAGGACACCTCAATGTAAGATTTAGGTCTGGTTAGGAATATGAACAGATTCCATCTAACTGTAAAGGAGAAGAATGTTGAAATATTGAGAGCCATATACCTACAAGCACTGAGAATGATAATAGGGCAAAAGGGATTCAATGATTTTATTAGAATAGTAAGTTATAACATGACCTGGCACACCACACTCTTATCATCTATTTCCAGGACACATGGGCCTGCCTGCTTTATCAGTCTCAGAAACCGCCTTCTTTCATCATCATAGTCCAGCTGACTCCTCAACACAGACCTGGCCCAACATTCTGGCACTCAGCATGAGGTCACCTATACCTGCCAGTTTTTCTCTAACCTTAAGGTCTAGTTATCATTTAAACTTTTTCCTCGTTCTTGTGACTTGGTCCTGCTCTGTCTGCCCTTGTCTCTGAATGCTGACATTTTCTTCTGTGGTGGAATCCTGACTTGATAATTTGTCCGGGACTGCAGTTCCTTTCCTTGCATGACTTGAATCTGTTCCCAAACTCCAACCTGATGACTGGGAAACCATTCAGGGTTCTCTGTTGCTGATCATCTTCCTGTGCAGGCCTGTGATCGTCTTCAGCTCCTAAACACTGGCAGCCACCAGCATGAAATGGCTGCTTGCTATTGCAGTGGTTGTCAGACCTCAACTTTCATCAGAATCACTTGATGAACTTTTATAATTCAGAACTCTGGGGTATACCCACAAGAGATGTTGATTTAGTCAGGCTAAGGTGGAGTCTAAAAATCTGCATATTTAACAGTTTCCCTAGGTGGGACTCTGCAGGTGGGTAAAAGAGCACACCCAGGTAGAGAAACACTGCTCCATTGTCTGTTGCTACAACAATGATAGCCAACATTGGACTTCCTTCCTGTTCTACCAGATGGGTCACTCTTCCCCCAGGGTCTTATCACTTTACCTTACGTGAGTTGTCCTTCAGATCTCATGTTAGATGTTGCCTCTTCTTGCCCCGTAGACTGATAGATGCCTCTCGTATGTACTATTGTACATCCTGTCCTTATCTCTACCTAGCACTCAGCTCACTGTATTTCTCTATTTACTTCTTCATATGAACTGTTAGACTATGAACTCTAACAGGAGAGTTATGTCATGTTCACCTCTGAATCCTCATTGTCTGGGGTAGTGTACCAGGCACAGAGGAGGAGGACAAGAAATCGTTACGGAATGGTTAGGTCTACAGTGGTTCTAGGTGGTGATTGGTCCTAGTCTCTTGTTCAGCTGAGTCATTTAGGCTACTCAGAGGTCTCAGTTTGAATTGCTTTAGGGGTGCTGGTCTAGACAGGTCCCTAAGATGTATGAGAACTGAGGTTAGGGTCAAAATCTAGCCTGACCTATCTTTTTAATTGCTAGACTATGGCAAGGCTTCCAACACTGGTTCTCATTCAAGGATCCACCTCAAGTAAAAATATGAAAACAAGCCCATGTGATATCTTAAAATTCACAATACTCTAATTTTCAGTGCACAATAACATATTGTGGACATAAGGCACTTAAACATTAGAGAAAATGGGAAGCTTTCATTTTGATTCTGGAATGGATCTAGTGTTTTGAGAAGATTGATGATAAATTTCAGAGAGCAGAAGTTTCCTAATATTTTTTTCCCCTTCTAATTGTAGTTAGTCTCTAATTCCATGAAGTGAAACCTGAAATCTCAGAATCCATGCATACTAGTTCTTGAAAGGACTTTTGAGATGATCATTTTTACAGATGGGGAAAGTTGGGTTAAATATTAGTGTCTACATTGTGCAAGAAAACAAAACAGAACAAAAACTCAGACTGGAGTCTATCACATGCTCAGGCTCACATAGCTACTTCGTTTTACATTTCAGCTAGGTCTCAGATTTCCAGATCTCTCTGACAATCCCTGCTCTGTCCAGAAATTTTCATGCTGAAGTAGAATCATGGAGACTGCAGTACATACTTGTCTGATTCAGTCCTGCCCTGCAGCCAGTTTATTTCACTCTCTACTGGGTTTTCATGATTTGTTTTTATAATGCAGTTTTTTCCTAAGGTCTTGTATTATTTTAATATTTGGCCTGTTGAGTGTGTGTGCTTCAGGGATAATTATCTTATTACTTATTTAAGACATATCTGGAATTGGCAATAAGGGAACATTTAAGTGGTGCTTAAGAAGGAAATGGAGGGCAGTTGAGAATGGCCATACTTAGGCAGTTAGATGTTTTTTGGCTCATGTTTTATGAACATAGATTTTATGTTTTTGTATATATCCTAAAATATAATTAAACTATTGCCAACTGCTGATGATTCCTCTAATGGAAGAAAGCCGAGGTTTGGGTAATATAAAATGGAGAATAGTCCAAAAATGATTAATATTTGGCATTTGAGTGTTTGTATACTCATTTTTTTTCCAGCAATTCTTTGCTGAGCATCTTTGTGTGTCAGGCACTGTGCTGGGCACTAGAGACATTTTTATACATCTGAATAAAAACATGGATGCCAATTTAGAATTTCATCTTAGATAAAATGTTAGAGGTACAATTTAAACAGTAGAGAAGCTATTGAGAAGCTATTTTTCATCCTATATTTCACTCCTCCCAGAAGTCTGCTCTTGGTGGGGACTTGATATTTTCTCTTAGGTTAATCTAAGGTATACTTTCTCTCAAGCTCTACTTGGAGGAATCCTCCTGGATTAGTTGGTATCTTTGTATGAAAACTGCATGGAGGATTTGGGATGTCAACAGAGCTGTCATTATGTAAATGTTAGCTGATTAATTAAGATAACATGTTAGTTGCTAATTAATTTCTGAGATATATAGTCAGCCCTCCATATCCTCGACTTCTGCATCTGCAGAATCAACCAACCACAGATCAAAGATATTTGAAAAAAATTCAGAAAGTTCCAAAAAGCAAAATTTGAATTTGCTGTGCACTGGCTATTTACATAGTATTTACATTGTGTTAGGTGTTATAAGTATTCTAGACATAACTTAAAGTATATGGGAGGATGTTGCATAGGTTATATGCAAATACTATGCCATTGAGTATCCCTGGAATTTGGTAAGGGGGTTCCTGGAACCAATCCCCCTTGGATACTGAGGGCCAACTGTAAGTAATGATTTATATAGAGCAAGTGTTCTCAATGCACCAGGAGGCAAGTTCTGCCTTTGACAAGCCATATTGTCTGGTCAGATGATTAAAATTGAATTGTACTATTAAGGAAAATCTCAATACGTATGAAAAAGATTTAATGAATAGGAATTAGTGCTCTTTTAGAATAGACAGGAAGTCACACGCAAACCAATAAATGGTATTGGGTAACTCTTTGGTCTCTTGAAGCTAATACTTCTAAATGGTTACAGTAATGATGCTGTTAATCATTCCAGAACTGCTGTGGATTAGTCAGTTTTCTTAAAGATGGAAGCACAGAGTTTCAGGTATCCCCTCCACAAAATAGTAAATAGAGTATCTGAAATGCAAACTAATACCTAAAATCTGAAAGTTAAGGAAAACACAGAGGACCTACATATTGATGAAGGTTAGAGTGCAGAAGCAGAGACCTGGAAAGTAGTAGTCTTAAAGGGATACACACACACACACACACACACACACACACACACACACACACAATGCATGTATACACATATACTTTCTTTATATGATAAAGAAGAGTGAGAGGTGGTTAAGCTTCATTCCTATCTATTAGTTTACTTTTCCACTGGACAGACCCAATGATTAGGTAAAGCCTACTAAAGTCTCATGTCATTTAAGGGACATTCACCAGATCCTCCTGCTTAAAGTATCATTCTTTTTATTATATTTGTATTACGATGTTATCTTCCTAAGTTCTTCGTCAAAATATAAATAGAAGGGTGACATGTAGGGCATCGTGACTGTATAACACAAAGACATTTCTCAGATTAACTCAGTATTGCTCAGCATAAAGGCAAAGACATGGGATTCTAGAAAGATGAGCAATTTTGGTTGGGGGCTGAGGGGCGAGGGATGATAGGAAGCTCCTGTAGATGGGATGCAGCCCTAAAAGAGGTCACTAAGGGTGTTGGGGAGATAGGAATGTATGGAAAGACGCGGGCAGATGAAGCTCAGGGAGAGGCTTCTCTTCTCTGGATGGTGGCCTGTACTGTCGTGAGCCACGCTTGGTAGTGCTGTCCTGCACGCTTTCCCACTCGTATTAAGCAGGACATATAAAATTGCAGAGCAAATTGTTCTACCTGCCTTAAATAGCCGCTTTGAAGATTACTGAGGTAATACTTAAAAATGCTGGGGATAAAAGGTTCAATATAAATGTTTGTGTACCCTGCCAAAAAGAGCTCTCTTTCAGGACTGGTGGTTTTTTTTTTTGTTTTTTTTTAAACATCTTTATTGGAGTATAACTGCTTTACAATGGTGTGTTAGTTTCTGCTTTATAACAAATTGAATCAGTTATACCTATACATATGTCCCCATATCTCTTCCCTCTTGCGTCTCCCTCCCTCCCACCCTCTCTATCCCACCCCTCTAGGTGGTCACAAAGCACCGAACTGATCTCCCTGTGCTATGTGGCTGCTTCCCACTAGCTAGCTATTTTACATTTGGTAGGGTATACATGTCCATGCCACTCTCTCACTTTGTCCCAGCTTACCCTTCCCCCTCCCCGTATCCTCAAGTCCATTCTCTAGTAGGTCTGCGTCTTTATTCCCGTCTTGCCCCTAGGTTCTTCATGACCATTTTTTTTTTTTTTTTAGATACTACATATATGTATTAGCATATGGTATTGGTTTTTCTCTTTCTGACTTACTTCACTCTGTATGACAGTCTCTGGGTCCATCCACCTCACTACAAATAACTCAGTTTAGTTCCTTTTTATGGCTGAGTAATATTCCATTGTATATATGTGCCACATCTTCTTTATCCATTCATCTGTTGATGGACACTTAGGTTGCTTCCATGTCCTGGCTGTTGTAAATAGAGCTGCAGTGAACATTTTGGTACATGACTCTTTTCGAATTACGGTTTTCTCAGGGTATATGCCCAGTAGTGGGATTGCTGGGTCATGTGGTAGTTCTTTTTTTAGTTTTCTAAGGAACCTCCATACTGTTCTCCATAGTGGCTGTATCAATTTACATTCCCACCAACAGTGCAAGAGTGTTCCCTTTTCTCCATACCCTCTCCAGCATTTATTCTTTGTAGATTTTTTGATGATGGCCATTCTGACCAGTGTGAGATGATATCTCATTGTAGTTTCGATTTACATTTCTCTAATGATTAATTATGTTGAGCATTCTTTCATGTGTCTGTTGGCAATCTGTATATCTTATTTGGAGAAATGTCTATTTAGGTCTTCTGCCCATTTTTGGATTAGGTTTTTTGTTTTTTTGATATTGAGCTGCATGAGCTGCTTGTAAATTTTGGAGAGTAATCCTTTGTCAGTTGCTTCATTTGTAAATATTTTCTCCCATTCTGAGGGTTGTCTTTTCATCTTGTTTATGGTTTCCTTTGCTGTGCAAAAGCTTTTAAGTTTCATTAGGTCCCATTTGTTTATTTTTGTTTTTATTTCCATTTATCTAGGAGTTGGGTCAAAAAGGATCTTGCTGTGATTTATGTCACAGAGTGTTCTGCCTGTGTTTTCCTCTAAGAGTTTGATAGTGTCTGGCCTTACATTTAGGTCTTGAATCGATTTTGAGTTTATTTTTGTGTATGGTGTTAGGGAGTGTTCTAATTTCATTCTTTTACATGTAGCTGTCCAGTTTTCCCAGCACCACTTATTGAAGAGGCTGTCTTTTCTCCATTGTATATTCTTGCCTCCTTTATCAAAGATAAGGTGACCATATGTGCGTGGGTTTATCTCTGGGCTTTCTATCCTGTTCCATCGATCTATATTTCTGTTTCTGTGCCAGTACCATACTGTCTTGATTACTGTAGCTTTGTAGTATAGTCTGAAGTCCAGGAGCCTGATTCTTCCAGCCCCGTTTTTCTTTCTCAAGATTGCTTTGGCTATTCGGGGTCTTTTGTGTTTCCATACAAATTGTGAAATTTTTTGTTCTAGTTCTGTGAAAAATGCCAGTGGTAGTTTGATAGGGATTGCACTGAATCTGTAGATTGCTTTGGGTAGTTATAGTCATTTTCACAATGTTGATTCTTCTAATCCAGGAACATGGTATTTCTCTCCATCTGTTTGTATCATCTTTAATTTCTTTCATCAGTGTCTTATAATTTTCTGCATACAGGTCTTTTGTCTCCTTAGGTAGGTTTATTCCTAGATATTTTATTCTTTTTGTTGCAGTGGTAAATGGGAGTGTTTTCTTAATTTCACTTTCAGATTTTTCATCATTAGTGTATAGGAATGCAAGAGATTTCTGTGCATTAATTTTGTATCCTGCTACTTTACCAAATGCATTGATTAGCTCTAGTAGGTTCCTGGTAGCATCTTTAGGATTCTCTATGTATAGTATCATGTCATCTGCAAACAGTGACAGCTTTACTTCTTCTTTTCTGATTTGGATTCCTTTTATTTCTTTTTCTTCTCTGATTGCTGTGGCTAACACTTCCAAAACTATGTTGAATAATAGTGGTGAGAGTGGGCAACCTTGTCTTGTTCCTGTTCTTAGTGGAAATGGATTCAGTTTTTCACCATTGAGGACGATGTTGACTGTAGGTTTGTCATATATGGCCTTTATTATGTTGAGGAAAGTTCCCTCTTTGCCTACTTTCTGGAGGGTTTTTATCATAAATGCGTGTTGAATTTTGTCGAAAGCTTTCTCTGCATCTATTGAGATGATCATATGGTTTTTCTCCTTCAACTTGTTAATATGGTGTATCATGGTGATTGATTTGCGTATATTGAAGAATCCTTGCATTCCTGGGATAAACCCCACTTGATCATAGTGTATGATCCTTTTAATGTGCTGTTGGATTCTGTTTGCTAGTATTTTGTTGAGGATTTTTGCATCTATGTTCATCAGTGATATTGGCCTGTAATTTTCTTTCTTTGTGACATCTTTGTCTGGTTTTGGTATCAGAGTGATGGTGGCCTCGTAGAATGAGTTTGGGAGTGTTCCTCCCTCTGCTATATTTTGGAAGAGTTTGAGAAGGATAGGTGTTAGCTCTTCTCTAAATGTTTGATAGAATTAGGACTGGTGTTTTTAAAATAAATGTAAATACCTATTGTTCCTGATACCTTCATCCCATTATTAGGGAGCTACCACATTGGCAGCTGGACAAAAGATTGGTATTTGATCCTCTCTGATGTTTTTTCTCGAACGTTCCCTGAGACATTCTCCACAGGGATGAGCCATATCAGGTTGGGTCAGTCATTTCATATAGATGCAAAGTCAGAGGACAAGCACCCAATCCAGGAGCCTCAGGCAAGGCTAGGTCACTCATTGACGCTCAAAACCACAGTGGTTAAGAGCCCAGCAAAGCAGATGCAGAAAGATACATACACACATTAGTAGATCTAGATAGAACTTAATTTCATTTTTGCATAAATATGAATTTGGTCTTATTTCAGAAACTATAAAATAATCATTCATGGTTTGCTATTGGTTTTGTTTCTAATAATGCATTTGGGTTAGGAGTAGGGGACCTGTAGAGTTCTTAGGGCATGGAAGTGTCACAGTCCTGCCCTAGCTAAGAGAAATAGCAGCTGAGAGCCATGAGTGCTACTTCTTGTGGCTGCAGTGATTCTAAGTGGGGAAGACTTTCGAGTGTAATCTGTAATTTTGTTCTTGCCTTTTTTTTCTCCGCATCAGAGACCTATGCTTTATATAATTGAGTGCTCAAAGAGTAAAACCTGGATCAAATCACCAATTTGTATCTTATCCTGCAACATGGCCTGATGTAACAGCAACGGTGTGATTGGGGAATTTCAAAGGGAGTGGCAACTTACCGGGGAGAATATAACAGATAAGGAAGACCTGGACCATCTTCTTATTTTATTGGGCTACATTGAGTAGAAAAGAGGAAATTGAAGGGAAGGATGGGGGGGGGGTCCCCATTTCTATAAAAGGGGAAAATAAAGGTTCAAATATTGTATGGGGAAAGAAACACAGCTTCTAGAAAATAGTTATAAGTTAGCAAATCTATTTCTTCTTTTCTCCTCAGGGTGGGATCTGTTTTCTTTACCACTTGCATTTCTCCCCACAAATGTTGGACTTTGCATTTTAAATAGAACACTAGAAATAGTATACCTGAAAATTCTCCAGAAGGGAAGAAGGAAATTTCGATACCTGTCTTGCCTGTGCAGGATCCTAGGTAATAGATATGTTTAAATATATGACTAATGATATGCTGTAATTCCAAGCAGTTGGGCTTCAGAATAGGAAAAAGGATTTTTCAGAGAATGAAAGAAGATAGAGATGGAGCTTAAACATGGTAAAGGTCTCCTGATACTGGGGTTGTTTGGAGGAAGGAAAGTGGATCTCTAACTCTTCCAGGAAACAAAACTAGAAGGGCAGAACCACCTTTCCTTTTGTTCTTGTCTGTCTGCAAGAACCTCTGCTTGCCCACAGAAAGAAACTTGACAACACTTTGGCCTATAAACACCAGCATACCAACTGTACTAAATCTCTGCCCAGCTATTTTGGGTAAGCTAGAGGAAAAATAGCAGACTGCTTAGGAGGAAGCTTGGGGGCCCGCCAAGGCCATGACGTACAGGTTTCCAAGCAGAGCTATGGCTGAATCAGAAAAAGCGTGTCTGAGTTGGGCCCAGATACAAGGACTACTCTCAAATTTCTCAGCTTATCTCACAGGAAGAAGAAGTATGGATTCAGTGTAACTCTCCACTTCTCAGAGGTCATCCAACAGGCCATCAAACCACATTTTGTTGAAGTTCCATGAAACTTAGAAGGGGATGTTGGTGGCGGTGGTCTCTGTATTCTTTTTACTTTGCCATTTGGCCGTCAAACAGCTCATATACCCCTTTCAATGAAGCCAAAGATTCCCAGTGGAGAAATAATTAAAACAACTGGTTTCTTCCTAAAGCTGTTTGATGTTTCAGCAGCTCCAGTGAGTGGCTGCACAGCAGTGGCGTTCACACTGCTGTTAGCATGGAAAATAAAGAGACTTTGAAAAAGTATTTTCCTTGTGTTAGGTTGTTCCCGGTTTCTGGACCTGATAGCTAGATGAGTGGTTTATTTTTCTTTTACCGGATGTGGATTGAATCGGTAACAGGGTCATCTATTGGATATAGAATAAAATAACTCAGAAAAAAATGTCACCACATTTCAAACCCACATGTAAATAAATCTAGGGGCCTCTCTCTTCTTGTTCTTGTTTTTCATAGGAAGGATCTAGGTTACATCTGTTAAAATCTGTTAGCTTTTCAGAAAAATAGTTTTCTGTCCTAAATGGCCAGGTAAAGCTTGGATGTGATTTTTAAAAATGCATGTTTTAAATATAAGCATTTTAGGAATATGCTTCTTCTTTGTCCTGGAAACGACCAAGGCTCAGTAAGTTCAAAACTGTTCAGTAATGATGATAATGCTCATCTTGAAATCATACTGCTAACATTTTAAAGTATGAGATTTTCACTTAAAGAAAAGCCATATTTTTAAGACCAATTGTATTAGTCAGCTTGGGCTGCCATAACAAACAGCAAAAATTAGGTGGCGTAAATAGTAGAAATGTACTTCTCACAGTTCTGGAGGCTGGGAAGTCCAAGATCAAGGTGCCCGCTGATTCAGTTCCTGGTGCGAGCTCTCTTCCTGGCTTACACACAGCTACCTTCTCCCTGTGTCCTCACATGGTGGAGGGAGAGAGATATCTGGTATATCTTCTTCTTTTATAAAGACACCAGTTCTGTGAGATCAGGGCTCCACCCTTTGACCTCCTTTAACCTCAGTCACCCCCTTAAAGGCCCTATCTCCAGTACAGTCACATGGGGGTTAGTGCTTCAACATAGGCATTTTGGGAAGGACACAAATCAGCCCACAGCACTAATTCTGGGTAGGGTGAAACCTTTTCATGTAAGTAAGCCTTGATTCAAGAAACAGATCATTCACGGGCCACGTCGAAGTAAAAAGCTACATAATTTTGATTTTCTTTTCTGGGGGAGGAGACATAGCTATATAAAAGGGTAACTCCTTCTCTCATACTGCGAATACACTTTAAATTCAAAACAGGTGATATAAAATAGAGTCATTTTAAGAACTTATTTGAACTCCATATTCAGTTTGATTTAGAGAAAGAGAGAAAGGGAGGGAGGGAGGGAGATGGAAGAAGGTTGCGGGGGGAGAAAAGAGAAATATTGAAAAAGGAGAAAAAGAAATAAATGGAGACAAAAATGGTCTTAGAGAAGGGCAGACACTCAGGAGAGATAATGAGAGACCCGTGTAGAATTCTAAATTCTGATGGAGGTTCACAGAGGGATGGATCAGTGAGGGGTGATGGAGGTTCACAGAGGGATGGATCAGTGAGGGGTGAGGTCAGAGGATGAGCCTGTCACTGTCTAGTACGGGGGTTAGTAGAGGCTCTGGTGTCAAGTGCCTGGGTTCAAAACCTGCACCGTATCACCAGTTATTCACTGTGTGGCCTTGAGCAAATTACTTCATCTCTCTGAACTCAGTTTTATAATTACAATGCTTTCTTCATTATATTACCTGCTGTTCCTGAGGTAAGGATTAAATGAGATAATACTTAGTGCCTAGCAGATAATAGGAGCTCAGTAAATGTTAACTATACTTATTGTTTCCCTCTGACATGTGGTCTGTAGCTATTGTTGATAACTCCTCACATGGGGATCTCACTGAGGTTATTTTGCTCTGTGCCCCTGAATCCGTTCCCCATGCTGGTTGTGGATTCTGAGTTATCTTGCATATCATATTATAGCGGGCATCTTGATTTAATGTGGAGTCCCCGTACAGTCTCCCCCACCCTGGATTATAGATATTAAAGATGGTATCCTTGATGGCAAGCCTCATACTGAGGCTCATTACAGTTGAGGCTCAATAAACATCTCTTAATGGATAAATGTCACTTGATATATCCATTCATGTATTTAAGAGAATGAGTTGGATTTGAAGTCATTTGAATCTATTTGTGTTAAACATGATTTGGAAAAATTACAAATTTTCTTAATCCTAAATTTCCCCTTTATTAAAGGGATATTCAAGATGTTTGTGGAATCTGATTCACCATGTGAATGGAAGCTCTAAATGTGTTCTTGTTTATCTTCCTTTCTTGCCTTTTTTTAATACCAAATTCCTGTGTTTGGAGAGAGGCAGTTCCTTTGGGGACTTTATCTTGTGATCAGAAGCAGAAAGTATCAGTGACCTGCTTTGAGAAATTTGCAGTTCAGTTTAACAGATGATGCAGCTGGGAAGAGGGTCAGCTAAGACAGATTTGAGAGGTGCCTGTTACTCAGTCTGGTGTTCCTGAGGCTGCAGTCCTGATTAATGTGGCTCTGCGTGTGTTTTAGAATTTGTGAAAGGTGTATAGGTAAACTGAGGCATGACAAAAAAAAAAACAAGCCCTGGTTTTTATTCATGTCATTCCTTCTTTCTGTTCTCATTTTTATTTTCTCATGTTTCCTCTTTCTCTTGGCCTTCTCTTTTCCTGCTTACTGCCACATTTCAAAGAACATGGCCTGTTTGAATTGTAACATTAGTTCTGAGAAGAGACTCGTAACACAGGCCATGGAGAGAAGGTATGCAGAGAAACAGAGCAGCAAAAAGAAAGCAATTCAAGTACCTATGAAACTAAAACTGTGCTTCTGGTTACTTTCTGCCTCTGTTGAGGACTTTTACAGCAGATACTTTGTCGTTTCATTTTACATAGTGATCTCCTTTCTCCTTGACTTTTAAATTCGCTCCCTCTCTCTGCTATTGGCCATACTCAAGACTGCATATTCATATACTATTACCATGTCTGCATGAATAAATGTACTCCAAACCTGTTGTCTGATATATTACACCAAGAATCTCATCATCTGAATCTTATCTGGGGGGGCTGGGAGGGTGGCTGGTTGGAGGATTTGGGTGATACACTTTGCAGAAGTTATAGGAGGGCAGGGAGAAGAGTTTCGATTTTGGAGCACTGTAGTTCCCTTGAGAAGTGTTTTTATCCTCATTATGACTATTTGCATTCCACACAAAGCTTCGGTTTCTCCCTTTCTGCTTTTCTCATTTTTCTGAGCCACTCTGCTGCTTGGATTGGCCTAACTGATGATTTCTGGGTTGTAGTTCTAGGCTTGTATGCTTCTTGCGAGGAGTGCCTCCCTAGACTGACTTGGCAGCTCCGCACTCAAGGATGTGGTTGGCACACTTTCTCTCCTGTTAGTATCCTGTTCAATTAGTGTTGCATGGCAGGCTGAGGGAGTGTCTACAGCCTCGTGGGGGAGTGACAGCAGAAACCTGCTTTTTGTCTGGTGACCCTACAGGGACTTCTCCATCAGGATTTGAATCTCTGGTGCACAACTCGCTGCATCTCATTCTCTGCTAATTTGCATCTTAAGTGAAGCATCTTACTTTCTAGTCATCCATATTTATGATCTATCATAGTACATGAGTGACTCCTTTCAGTACAACTTTCCAATGCCATTCGTCTCTGTATTCCAAATTAGGGCTACCCTGATAAATAGGCAAATAGTTTAGCAGATTTCAAACAGGGATTAGAGAAACAGGGGTAAATAAGAATAAAATAACACTTGTGGCAAAGCCAATTTAGAGGAAAAAAGCATTTTATGTCAACATCTGATCACCTTAAATAACATATTAATAGTAGTCATAAAAAGTGCCTTAATATTTGTATAGTATTTAAAAAATATACCAAGCACTTTCGCATGTATTTTTTTAATGTGTTCCCCTCTCAAAACCTGTGAAATTTGGCAGGACGGGAATGCAGATGATAGAACTATCAAGGAGATAAAAGATGTCAAAAGTTTGAACAGACCTGAAACCCTAACCTTCTGTGTCCTAGTCTTATATGCTTGTCACTATAACATATTGTTTGATAGAGTAATTTTAGACTGGATAAATGTTTAGAAAATTCTGTTCAATCTAACAATAATTGAACCTCCACACATGGTATTGTGTTTGGTTTCACGTACAAAGATGAATAAGAACTGAACCTTCACATTTCTCCTGCTTACTAATTTCTGCCACTAATATTCATGCTCAGAGATTAGCCTAGGGTTGTATGGTCTGGATATTCAATTTAGCATCATCTCTCTCCAGCAGCATTCTGAGATGGAACTAGTTCGCATGCTAGAACTGGGGTTTGTGTTTTCTACTAAACCAAGAAGAACCTGCATCCTAGTACACACTTTCTGTTCTTAGATTAATAGAAACAGCTCTTTGCATATGTTCACGGAAATGAATCCTAAGGAAGCCTGGATGGCAGTTCAGCCATCTTGATGTCCTCTGACAGGCGTGTCAGTATCCACTTAATGCAGTAACTTTGTCTTGCCTTTACTAGAAAAGTGTGGCTCTGGTGGGGGAGGAGAGTGTATGTGGGAGAGAGTTTGGAAGGAGGGGAAGAGGTTGAAGAAATCTATGGTTTAGAGTGATCATAAGAGATACTGTATGATTCTTGATCATCCCTTACTAGAATGTTCTCCTCTACCTTGAAAAATACATTTCTTAACTAGTAGTGACCATCTGATTTTTTTCCTTTCTTGTTTGGATGTTTGGTCTATAGTTATAACTCCATTTTTAATCCTCAGTTTCTTATTGTTAGCATAAGATATGGCTTTTTCCCTCCTACATTTTTCTTACCTTCTCAAAAGTACAAATGACCTAATTGCTAAAACAGATGCCAATATTTTTTCCGTTCTCATATTTCTTTACCTCAGCATAATAGCAGCCAGAAATTACCAAGCCCTCTTTCTTAGAACTATCCTTCTCTTTAGACTTACAAGTTTCCTATCCTACAAGTTTTTCTTTTCTCCATCTCACCATTCTTATTCCTGCTGTAAGCTCCTAAATGTGGGCACTACTAGATTTAATTCTCTCTCTATACTATTTGTATTCTCACTGGATATTTTATTTATATCCACTGGTAGAATAATCACCTCTATGACAGTGATTTTACAGATCCATAGAGCCTACTACATCACTTTAGACAGATGATTCCCAACTTCCTCTGAGATACCCTTATTTATAAAAATAGAACTACTATATGACCCAGCAATTCCACTCCTGGGTATATATCCAAAAAAACCCAAAAACACTAATTTGAAAAGATGCATACACCCCAGTGTTCATAGTGTTATTATTTACAATTACTAAGATATGGAAGCAACCTAAAGTGTCCATCAACAGATGAATAGAATATGCAATGGAATATTACTCGGCCATAAAAAAGAACTAAAACTTTGCCATTTGCAGCAACATGGATGGACTTGGAGGGCATTATGCTAAGTTAAATAAGTCAGACAGAGACAGACAAATACTGTATGATATTGCTTACGTGTGAAATATAAGAAGTACAACAAATGAGTGAATGTGACAAAAAAGCAGACTCACACATACAGAGAACAAACTAGTGGTTACCAGGGGGGAAAGGGGCAGGACAGGGGTGGGGGAGAGGGAGGCACAAATTATTGGATGTAAGATAGGCTCAAGGATGTGTTGTACATCATGGGGAATATAGCCAGTATTCTATAGTAACTGTAAATGGAAAGTAACCTTTAAAAATTGTATAAAAATTAAAAAATTTAAAACAATTTTAAAAAGAAAATATTAAGGAAAAATAAAGAAAATGTTCCCCAAATACCCGTATTAAAAAACAAAACCAAAACAACAAAGTAAAAAATGTGTTATCTTTTCTGAACGAAACCTTTTCTTGTTCCTCTATTTTCTATCTTGGTTAATGCTATCACAATTAGAATTGAGACATCTTTGACTCCTCTCTCACACTCCAAATGTATTTGTTTACTAAGACTATTCCAGTTCTTAGGTGTCTCTCAAAGCTCTAGTCATCATTCCCATTTTACTATCCTACTCTGGGCCTTCATCACTTTTCCCTTAGACTATTTCAACAGCTTTCTAACTTTCCCATAGTTTACTTGTAACTTTGTGTGTGGATATGAATTTCTTTTCAAATAGATAGAACTCTTGTAAAAATATATCTTATATTTCCTGTAGTAACCAGGACAGCTCCTTATGCATAGTAGGGAACTCTATAAATATTTGTGAATTTTTTTTTTAAAATCATAGTTGAGTTTCATCTGAATTAAGATGGCCTATGAAAAGGGAACCCTCTTGCACTGTTGGTGGGAATGTAAATTGATACAGCCACTATGGAGAACAGTATGGAGGTTCCTTAAAAAACTAAAAATAGAACTACCCTACGACCCAGCGATCCCACTACTGGGCATATACCCTGAGAAAACCATAATTCAAAAAGAGTCATGTACCACAGTGTTCACTGAAGCTCTATTTACAATAGCCAGGACATGGAAGCAACCTAAGTGTCCATCAACAGATGAATGGATAAAGAAGATGTGGCACATTTATACAATGGAATATTACTCAAGCCATAAAGAGAAACGAAATTGAGTTATTTGTAGTGAGGTGGATGGACCTAGAGTCTGTCCTACAGAGTGAAGTAAGTCAGAAAGAGAAAAACAAATACCGTATGCTGACACATATATATGGAATCTAAAAAAAAAGAAAAAAAAAAGGTTCTCATGAACCTAGGGGCAGGACAGGAATAAAGACGCAGACGTAGAGAATGGACTTGAGGACACGGCGAGGGAGAAGGATAAGCTGGGACGAAGTGAGAGAGTGGCATGGACTTATGTATACTACCAAATGTAAAATAGATAGCTAGTGGGAAGCAGCCACATAGCACAGGGAGATCAGCTCGGTGCTTTGTGACCACCTAGAGGGGTGGGAGAGGGAGGGTTGGAGGGAGACGCAAGAGGAAGGAGATGTGGGGATATATGTATATGTATAGCTGATTCACTTTGTTATACAGCAGAAACTAACACACCGTTGTAAAGCAGTTATACTCCAATAAAGATGTTAAAAAAAGAAAAAAAAAAAAAGATGGCCTAGAGGCAAGCTGGGATTTTCCAGGAAGAATTCTGATTGAATTCTTTTCTGTCTTCTGTGCTGGAACCCTCCTGGCAGAGAATGCTGCTCTGGCTAGACCTGCTCAGGCTTCTTCAGTGTGGTGGGGAAAGGCTTGCTTCTGGCATCTCCAATTGATAGTTAGCACTAACTTTTTGGATTGTGCTGTAATATTAGGTAAATATCAAGTTTCATTATGGATGTCCTCTACTTCTATGTGAAATCTTCTTTGATATTTAAATATTTATGTATATTATTTACATATTCAAATCAAGTTGCATTATGAGTATGTAATGCATGTGGGTATGTGAGATTTAAAGATGCAAGCATAATCTACTTTGCACTGAAGTAAAATGTTTCTTGCCACTACTGAGAGAACTTTGAGTATCCATGTGATAATAGGTGGCTTCAGTAAGTTAAGGAACAGTGACTTCTTTTACATGTATGTCAGTTTCTTAAATGAACATGTGGGGCAAAAATTGCAAAGTCAAAATAACACTAAAATTCCCTTAAGAAGTCGTTACCTAGGACATAACCTATTGTTTCATTGAGTCCAAAATATCCACATTTTCATCTCAGTGTTTGAAAAATTGCTCTTTCCTTGGTTGAGAAACAGATGACTAACTTTTGTTTACAGGATACACTAACCTGAAAATGCATATTGTTAACCGCCAGAATCATACAGAGCATGATGGGATGCTCAGATTGTGAGACACATACGTGAACTGTGATGACACAGGGGACATGTAGACGCATCTCCCGTTTCTAGCCCCCTAGTCTACCCTGTGTCCTCACTGAGTGAAAAAGCAAGGAAGATCACCTGCCCTCTTTATTTTTTAAATTGTTGAGTGCATGTAATTAATTTTGTATAAGTTAAATGATCTTAGGCTACAACTCCATTGAATATCCAAACATTTATGCATAGAACTAATTTTGGACATCCTGATAATTTTTACATGAAGTAATTAAATGCTATTCACTGCTTGGTTTGTGTTCAGAACACTTCTAACACCTGAAACAACTTTTAATTTTTCATCATTAGCAATGAGTCTTGAAGATGAGATGTAAAATTTAGATTTTCCCCCAAATTAAAGATTACATGATCTTTATTATCATTTTTTAAATAAAGAGGGATGTGTTACACCACCCTACCAGGACCTTGGCCACAGTAACCGAGACGTATGATATTGTACTCAGAAATTTTTTAGCCTCATCAACTTTGAAAAGGGATAATTACTGAATTTACTTTCATTATACAGCCCAGTTTCTTCTGGAATATTGTAATTTGCTATTAAATAATGGGTATATTTTGCTTCAATTTTTTTGAATAAGCTTAAATAATTTTGTAAGACTCCTAAGGATGCAACATTCTCTACTAAGAAATTGCTAATACAACATGAGTTGTAATTATCTAAGTAACTTTTTAAACTGGTCAAATTTTCTTAAAATAAGTGGGTGTGAAGTTCAGCAGGATCAAAGGTAATTAATGTTTTCTAGCAGTAAGTGTGATAAATACTTGCTTATTAAGTCAATTACATCAGGACAAAACTTGATTGTGAAGTAAGAGTGTACTCTAAGTAAATTGCAGATAGCATTCATGTGACAGATCCACTAATTTGCTACTTGTTATTCCAGCAAGATTTGAAAAATTAGATAGCTGAAGTTACTCTGAGGAAGACAATTTACTGCAGAGATGCCCCAAGTGAAAACTTTAGACCTAACTTTTGCCTGTTGATTTTTGCCAAGTAGTCACCCGGGGTGTGTTTTGAAACAATCTATGATCATTCACACCAAAGCAATAATTGTATAGAAAAATTAGAAACAATTACACATTCTGCTTCTTGGTAATATAATGCTATTTGCATAAGATCTGCAAGTACTTGCTGCAGAGTATCAGTGCTATTGGCCTAAAATAAGAGTATAATAGGAAAATCTGGAAGAAATAACAGCATTCCCGGTTGAACTGAAATTTAATGAGGATGGTGGAGAGATGTAATTGTGTGTACTACCTGACTCAACTTTTAATTTAACTGGAATTTGTAACATGTGTTCTAAAGTTATTGGTACTTAGCAAAATAAGTTACAATCTTGCTTCTCCCCATTTTGGGGGTTAAAAAAAGAATTGAACCAAAGTTGGAAAAATAAAAACTTTACTACATGGTCCATACTTTTACATTCACATGGTTAGGAATTTTTAAGATGAGGAATTCAATTTATTTGAAAGTTAGTTATGGTTTATTTAATAGTATCCAAAGATAAATATTCACATTATTTATTATTTCACCAATTGTGGGTCCACTTGACACTGTAATATACTCTTGTTTAGCATTCAGATGCCATGTTTTTCCCAGATATGGGTGTTTTCAGCCTTTGACTTTTATTGATAAAGTAGTTGAAAGTGTCTGTGGAAGATGAGAAAGTATCTCGAGATTATAATTAGTTGGATTTTCTTTTAAGTTTGATATTCTGTCTCAAATAATTTATATATATATATATTTCCCTTGCTATCTTACTTACTAACTTGTTTTTGGTGACTAGGCTTAACTTTTCAAAGTTAACCTCAGTTCCCTTTTTACCTGGGAATTGTTTAGATTCTGTGAAATACTGTAGTAGATTCCCAGCATGAGTAGAAAAATTTTCAACACTGAACTTCCCAGAAAAACATTCTAAAATGGTGCATAGTATTAATGATAAAAACCAAGCACATTTCTAGAGGAATGGGTAATGGGAGAATGCTTGGACAGTTCTGGCTTTCAAGTTAGAAACACTCTCTCACAGATACTTTTTCTCTTTTGCTTCCTTGTATTTCTCTCAAGACCCTCCTTCAAAGTTCCCAGTGACACATTATAGGTAAGAACCTGAACTAGAAGTAGGTAGACCTAGGTTCAGGTCCTGACTCTGTCCACTACTTACTAGTCATGAGACTCCTATCAAGATGTTCCACCTTTCTAGCTAAAATGTATTATATGTTGATAATACAAGGGTGATGACAATAGCGCCTATTTTACAGGGTGGTTGTGAAGGTTATAGGAGCTAATGTTTGTAAAACACATAGCACAAAGCTTGGCTCACATAGTAAAAGCATGCTAATAATTCTTTCCAGAATTAAGAGCAAGGCTCCTGCTTATCTCAGCTTCATCAATTACCCATTCCACATCTCCCAGTTTGCAATGAAGGTGGAGAAAAATATATCCTCTACACATTTTCCTTTCATTTCTCTCCTCAATATCATATTCTTTATCTGAGTCCCAATTTTTCTTTGCCTAATTGATAGTGATAATGTTAAATAACTGAAATGATGATGATGATAAGAGCCACTCACAGATTTGTGCACTTATTATGTTATGTGTCAGGAACTACGTTAAGCATTTTAGCTGCATAGTAATATTTAATCCTCAAAGAATCTTGATCTGAAAAATATTAAGATGCTTATTTTATAAATGAAACATATATTTAGTGGGTGAATAAGCAATCTTTTTCTACTTTTCATGAATAAACTACCAGTATCCCGTACTATGTAATAATGAAATTGAGGGTAGGGTTGTAATTCACATTTTTCTAAGACCAATCCCTGAAATCCATTTCTAAATAACAGTAACAACAGTATCAACAGTTAACTGTACTAGGTGCTTGTGGCAGGGATTGTGTTAAAAACTTCACATTGTTATCTGTTAATTCTTGTGCCAATCTCATGAATTTGAATCCTGACTCCAGATAGTTTTTCTGGACAGACCAGGAAAAGAATGACATGGTATGTAATTCTCATTACCAATCACCCTTTGACAAAATTCACTAACTTAAGCCTGCATGTTTGTGTGATTTTTGCTTATTTTCTGTGCAATATCAGGTGCAGAGTTGCTTCTTTGCCTTACGATTTTTATAAACCTTGAGTTCAACAAGGGGTAGGAAATAGGTTACATCTTGGTGTCTCTCTGAAGCATGCTGTATGCCGTAAGAGCTCGGTAAATAGTTTTGGTTGATTTTATAAACCTAAGAGGAGCATAAACAGAAATGGAAACTGCCTTAATGATTTAAACCTGCGTGGGCCATCTGCATATTGTCTGTGTACAATTCCGCATACTAAGTGTTAATTTTGAGATTCCCTCTTACTCTGGAGGCATAGTAGAAATGATTAGGTTGAGAATCATAACCCTGATAATTAGCTCAGAGATTCTGAATCAGGATGTGTGCTGCAAAAAAAGTGATTTTTTGGAGCATTTGGCCCTAAGGGGTTGGATAAGCAGCTGTCTCAGATTTTATACCTGCCAGCATCTGGTTTGGTCAGTAGGTACTAGGAAATGTAACAGAGCTGTAGGGAGTTCTTCTCCTAACTCTGTCTTGACCTCTGGAGAGTAGGACAAGGCCCTGATTCTCTTTTGGGAACAGTTAGAAAAATATAGAATTATTTATATTGTATAACATTTGCAAAGTGCTTCACAGGCATTTTTTAAAGCTCTTACTCTCAACTCTATCTGAACTGAATTTGTATGTTGTCTCCATTTTATAGAGTTTAGTAAGGTGCAGAAAGATGTAATTTCTTTGCTTGGGTACCCAAATGAGTTAACAGCAGGCCAGAACAAATATTCATATAGTTTTAGGGGCCATTCTGTTTTTTTCAGTTTCCATGTTATCTTATTTCAAAGGCAAATAAAACCAAGAGGGGAGGAGAACAGAAAAGGCAAATAGTAGAGTGATGAGGAGGAAAGATTTTAAAAGGGAGATGATTATTTATGTACTTCTCATTTTTTGAATCTCAGTGTGTGTTGGTTCTGTAGTGGTTTAGAAATGTATTCATACTCTAAAGTCTTTGGACTTTGAAATGTCCAAAGAAAACATTACTTTCATATTTCACAAACATTACTTTTTTATTTCGCAACTCATATAATCTTGCTCACTGATATCTCCCCATTTGATCCCAACTGTGCTATGTAGTGGAGGAAAAAACAAACAAACCTAACCTACAACTTTAGACTTGGAGGGATTATGGTTCTTCAGACTCTTCCAGTTTAATTGATCTTTTGATTAGTCCACAGACCTCCTCCTTTTCTCCCTTTCCCTTTTCCCAAAGTAGTTCTTGGGTTTAGGAGAAATATTGATGATCTCAGGGCACTGGGGTATAAGAGGTGGGCCCTTGATCTTGTGCTGTTCTTGGCTGCAGGGTAGCTGTGTTGCCCTTGGGGGAGGGTCGGCTGTCTCTGCTGAGGTCTGGTTGGTTGATAGTGTACTAGGTGTCCTGTTCTCCTGTTCCTATAGTTCATAACTGGTGTACCTCCTGTTTCTTTTTTTTCATGAGGAAAACTAGGAGCCCATCCCCATTTCTCGTGGGTCCCACCTCGGCTCCTACTGACTCTAGAGAATGCCTAGAGGGGCTGGCACTCCCTTTTGCTATCTGCCTTTCCCATGCTGTCATCATGTTTCCCAACAGATCTCAGCTACCTCTACTTCTACCTCAGGGCACAAGGGAACTTCCAAGTCTCTTCTATTACTACATAGGAGAGAAAGACAGCTTGAAAGTATTAACTTAGGTTCTTTCTCTGCCTATTGCCATCATTCTGCTTTGCTAATTCCTAAGTCAGTGGTGCTGGTGGAATTGCTGCAAAGCTGTCTCTTCCTAGATTCCTAAATGAGAACTGGGGCAAAGTCTTTTTGCTTTTAGCATTCCCCCCAAGTTTCTAACATGTCTTCTTTCTTCTGGACTTGTACCTAGAGTGCTGAAGTCAGGATGTAAGAGTCTCATTCTGTTCTTTTATCTACTACTTTACACAACTTAACAACCAGTTCCCCAGTCTACTTGCTGTCTGTGTTCTGTTTGAGAGGAAAAAATTTTGCTGAGGAATCCACACATTGTTGGAAACATTTGTCCTTGGTGTATCCACATGAACAGTAGTCTTAACAGTTGGACCCATGGATTCTAGTCCTGATTCTATGACTTTAAGCAACTTATTTAACCTAACATAGCCTTGTTTTCTTTTTCTTTAAAATGGGATAATAATTGTATGTTTTACCATTGCTGTGAAAATTAAAATATGGCAAATTTATGAAAACACTGTGGGAGGAAACAACTCTAGTGGGGGTAACGTGCTCACTTATGAACACTTGAGGAAGCTCAGGGAGTAGAGTTTGAGGGTTTAACACCAATGACAGAATTCCCTTTCTTCCTGTCCTCAGGAATTCATGTTTGAATTTGTCCAGGGTTGTTCCTTCATAATTTCTTTCTTTATTTGCATCTATAATTAATTTGTGTTTCTGAATAGGAATGTAGTAATGTTTTTTAAATTTGTAATTTAAAAAACTTAACCCTGTATATCCCCTGATGGACATCAGAAAATAATGAAGAGTTCTACAACACACAATCTAATAACTATAACACACTGTCAGTGTCATAAAAGAGTTAATGGGGAATATGCTGTAAAAGCTTTGATGGGTTCTCTGTGTGTCTTATAGTGGAATCTATATCCATAAATATATTTTTTTATGTTTACTCATACCATAACTATATATATGATGTATATAATTCATATATATATATACATAAAATACATATATATACATATAAAATATAGCAAATAAAAATACATATGTATATACAATTTAGAAAAGCTGGTACAAGACAAAAATCCAAGCTCATATGTACCCTAAGTTGTGGGTCTGCTTTCTTAAATAAATGAAGTAGATAAGATGTATACGTAGATTTCTCTTTGGTAAGACCTTATTTTTTTCTGTGCCATTAAGGGGTCTTCTCTATACTTATTCTCTCAGTTCTGATTTGGAGGTTTGCCAAAATAAAGTCCCACTAGCCACAAAGAAACAATGTACTTAGCTGATCTCTGTAATACTAGCTTTTGGAGACTAAATTCCCAAACCAAAAGATTTTGCTTAACCTTTTACAGATAGAATCACTTAGTTTGTGTAATGGAGAAGGAGAAATCAAAGAGAAAGACAGTTACAGCTAGATTGCTGTGATGATCTATATGATATAATGCATAAACATTTTTCTTTTTTAATGTTAATATCTATGTCCACAAATCCCTGGAGGTTATGCCTTGGTCAAAAGTAATGGCCTGGGAGAAGTACATGTTAAATATTTGTTACAAAATCCTTCTTACTATAAGTATAGAAATCCTATACTTCTGAGTAGACTTATTTTCAATGAATGAAAATGGTCTTAAAAATGAAAATTCTCTAAGACACATAAATACTTACTGGTGTATCTTTGAAATGAAGCTTTTAACCTGTGCATTAATTTTAGAATTGTATCTAATGGTTTGTGAGAACTAAGACAAAAACAATAAAAAATAATCAACATGCATTTTGCAAATCTTAAGCAAATTATATATATATATATATTCTGTTAAGAAAAAAATGAAAGAAGTCACAGTCATGAACATCAAACTCAGTATTCCTGACATATATCCTCTTGGATATGAAAAAATTTTGCATTATATTCTAAAGTAGGGAATTTGGTTTCAGCCTGAAGACCTTTTTTATACTAGTCTAACAAGGTTGTATATTTCTGAGCAGGAAAAGAGCTTCACCTAATTTTGAAAGCATCACGGAAGATACAAAGACAGCATGATACCTAAAATGAATTATGAGGCTTCAAACTCAGAGTTTCTTTTTGAAATTGAATCCAAAAGAAACTTACACATTGGCTGCATAATTTTTACCTGGAGGCCTTGAAGATTTGTTGCCGTCCTGAACAAGCACAATTCTAAGATCTATTGAGATCAACAGTAAAAATAAATATTTACTGAGTGTCAGCAATGAGGGAGATGTTGAAATCTAGTATGTCTTAATCTTTAGTTAAAGGGAATTCTTTTTTCATCATGGTAAATTAGGACTATTTCCTATTACTGAGTGAGAAGTATAGTGGCCTTGTGGGCTGAATTGGGAAAAATGTGTTACACGTATATGTACAACTACCTTTGGGGTATCTTACACATTTTACAATCCTCCTTGATTTCTTTTGGGTAGTTTTTTTTTTTTTTTTGGTTACCCAAATTCTTCCTTGATAATTTCTAATCCAAAAGATACAGATTTCTTTTATCTGTTACCCTCAAACACTGGCCTGATTTTAAAGCTATGTGAAGTACTCAGCTTTATAACAGGATAGTTCTTTTTTTTTCAATTTTTTTAAACGTTTTTATTGGAGTATAATTGCTTTAAAATGGTCTTAGTTCCTGCTATATAACAAAGTGAATCAGTTATACATATACATATATCCCCATATGTCTTCCCTCTTGTGTCTCCCTCCCTCCCACCCTCCCTATCCCACCCTTCTAGCTGGTCACAGAGCATGGAGCTGATCTCCCTGTGCTATGCGACTGCTTCCCACTAGCTATCTATTTTACATTTGGTAGTGTATATATGTCCATGCCACTCTCTCACTTCGTCCCAGCTTACCCTTCCCCTTCCCCTTCCCTGTGTCCTCAAGTCCATTCTCTACGTCTGCGTCTTTATTCCTGTCCTGCCCCTAGGTTCTTCATAACCATTTAAAAAAAAATTCCGTATATATGTGTTAGCATATGGTATTTGTTTTTCTCTTTCTGACTTACTTCACTCTGTATGACAGACTCTAGGTCCATCCACCTCACTACAAATAACTCAATTTCATTTCTTATTTATTTATTTATTTATTTATGGCTGTGTTGGGTCTTCGTTCCTGTGCAAGGGCTTTCTCTAGTTGCGGCAAGTGGGGTCACTCTTCATCGCAGTGCGCGGGCCTCTCACTATTGTGGCCTCTCTTGTTGCAGAGCACAGGCTCCAGACGCGCAGGCTCAGCAATTGTGGCTCACGGGCCTAGTTGCTCCGCGGCATGTGGGATCCTCCCAGACCAGGGCTCGAACCCCTGTCCCCTGCATTGGCAGGCAGACTCTCAACCACTATGCCACCAGGGAAGCCCCAATTTCATTTCTTTTTAGGGCTGAGTAATATTCCATTGTATATATGTGCCACATCTTCTTTATCCATTCATCTGTTGATGGACACTTAGGTCGCTTCCATGTCCTGGTTATTGTAAATAGAGCTGCAATGAACATTTCGGTACATGACTCTTTTTGAATTATGGTTTTCTCAGGGTATATGCCCAGTAGTGGGATTGCTGGGTTGTATGGTAGTTCTATTTTTAGTTTTTTAAGGAACCTCCATACTGTTCTCCATAGTGGCTGTATCAATTTACATTCCCACCAACAATGCAAGAGGGTTCCCTTTTCTCTGCACCCTCTCCAGCATTTATTGTTTGTAGATCTTTTTGATGATGGCCATTCTGACCGGTGTGAGATGATATCGCATTGTAGTTTTGATTTGCATTTCTCTAATGATTAATGATGTTGAGCATTCTTTCATGTGTTTGTTGGCAGTCTGTATATCTTCTTTGGAGAAATGTCTGTTTAGGTCTTCTGCCCATTTTTGGATTGGGTTGTTTGTGTTTTTGATATTGAGCTGCATGAGCTGCTTGTAAATTTTGGAGATTAATCCTTTGTCAGTTGCTTCATTTGCAAATATTTTCTCCCATTGTGAGGGTTGTCTTTTAGTCTTGTTTATGGTTTCCTTTGCTGTGCAAAAGCTTTTAAGTGTCATTAGGTCCCATTTGTTTATTTTTGTTTTTATTTCCATTTATCTAGGAGGTGGGTCAAAAAGGACCTAGCTGTGATTTATGTCATAGAGTGTTCTGCCTCTGTTTTCCTCTAAGAGTTTGATGGTGTCTGGCCTTACATTTAGGTCTTGAATCGATTTTGAGTTTATTTTTGTGTATGGTGTTAGGGAGTGTTCCAATTTTATTCTTTTACATGTAGCTGTCCAGTTTTCCCAGCACCACTTATTGAAGAGGCTGTCTTTTCTCCATTGTATATTCTTGCCTCCTTTATCAAAGATAAGGTGACCATATGTGCATGGGTTTATCTCTGGGCTTTCTATCCTGTTCCGTTGATCTATATTTCTGTTTCTGTGTCAGTATCATACTGTCTTGATTACTGTAGCTTTGTAGTATAGTCTGAAGTCTGGGAGCCTGATTCCTCCAATTCCGTTTTTCTTTCTCAAGATTGCTTTGGCTATTTGGGGTCTTTTGTGTTTCTATACAAATTGTGAAATTTTTTGTTCTAGTTCTGTGAAAAATGCCAGTGGTAGTTTTATAGGGATTGCATTGAATCTGTAGATTGCTTTGGGTAGTATAGTCATTTTCACAATGTTGATTCTTCCAATCCAAGGACATGGTATATCTCTCCATCTGTTTGTATCATCTTTAATTTCTTTCATCAGTGTCTTATAATTTTCTGCATACAGGTCTTTTGTCTCCTTAGGTAGGTTTATTCCTAGATATTTTATTCTTTTTGTTGCAGTGGTAAATGGGAGTGTTTTCTTAATTTCAATTTCAGATTTTTCATCGTTAGTGTATAGGAATGCAAGAGATTTCTTTGCATTAATTTTGTATCCTGCTACTTTACCAAATGCATTGATTAGCTCTAGTGGGTTTCTGGTAGCATCTTTAGGATTCTCTATTTATAGTATCATGTCATCTGCAAACAGTGACAGCTTTACGTCTTCCTTTCCGATTTGGATTCCTTTTATTTCTTTTTCTTCTCTTATTGCTGTGGCTAAAACTTCCAAAACTATGTTGAATAATAGTGGTGAGAGTGGGCAACCTTGTCTTGTTCCTGATCTTAAAGAAAATGGTTTCAGTTTTTCACTATTGAGAATGATGTTGGCTGTGGGTTTGTCTTATATGGCCTTTATTATGTTGAGGTACATTCCCTCTGTGCCTCCTTTCGGAGGGTTTTTTATCATAAATGGGCATTGAATTTTGTCAGAAGCTTTCTCTGCATCTATTGAGATGATCATATGGTTTTTCTCCTTCAGTTTGTTAATATGGTGTATCACACTGATTGGTTTGCGTATACTGAAGAATCCTTGCATTCCTGGGATAAACCCCACTTGATCATGGTGTATGATCCTTTTAATGTGCTGTTGGATTCTGTTTGCTAGTATTTTGTTGAGGATGTTTGCATCAGTGTTCATCAGTGATATTGGCCTGTAGTCTTCTTTCTTTGTGACATCTTTGTCTGTTTGGTATCAGGGTGATGGTGGCCTCGTAGAAGAAGGGAGTGAGTTTGGGAGTGAGAAGAAGGGAAGTGAGTTTGGGAGTGTTCCTCCCTCTGCTCTAATTTGGAAGAGTTTCAGAAGGATAGGTGTTAGCTCTTCTCTAAATGTTTGATAGAATTTGCCTGTGAAGCCATCTGGTCCTGGGCTTTTGTTTGTTGGAAGATTTTTAATCACAGTTTCAATTTCAGTGCTTGTGATTGGTCTATTCATATTTTCTGTTTCTTCCTGGTTCAGTCTTGGAAGGTTGTGCATTTCTAAGAATTTGTCCATTTCTTCCAGGTTGTACATTTTATTGGCATATAGTTGCTTGTAGTAATCTCTTATGATCTTTTGTATTTCTGCAGTGTCAGTTGTTACTTCCCCTTTTTCATTTCTAATTCTATTGATTTGAGTCTTCTTTTTTTCTTGATGAGTCTGGCTAATGGTTTATCAATTTTGTTTATCTTCTCAAAGAACCAGCTTTTAGTTTTATTGATGTTTGCTATTGTTTCTTTCATTTCTTTTTCATTTATTTCTGATCTGATATTTATGATTTCTTTCCTTCTGCTGACTTTGGGGTTTTTTTGTTCTTCTTTCTCTAATTGCTTTAGGTGTAAAGTTAGGTTGTTTATTTGAGATATTTCTTGTTTCTTAAGGTAGGATTGTATTGCTATAAACTTCCCTCTTAGAACTGCTTTTGCTGCATCCCGTAGGTTTTGGGTCGTTGTGTTTTCATTGTCATTTGTTTCTAGGTATTTTTTGATTTCCTCTTTGATTTCTTCAGTGATCTCTTGGTTATTAAGTAGTGTATTGTGTAGCCTCCATGTGTTTGTATTTTTTACAGATTTTTTCCTGTAATTGATATCTAGTCTCATAGCGTTGTGGTCAGAAAAGATACTTGATACGATTTCAATTTTCTTAAATTTACCAAGGCTTGATTTGTGACCCAAGATATGATTTATCCTGGAGAATGTTCCCTGAGCACTTGAGAAAAATGTGTATTCTGTTGTTTTTGGGTGGAATGTTCTATAAATATCAATTAAGTCCATCTTGTTTAATGTATCATTTAAAGCTTGTGTTTCTTTATTTATTTTCATTTTGGATGATCTGTCCATTGGTGAAAGTGGGATGTGAAAGTCCCCTACTATGATTGTGTTCCTGTCGATTTTCCCTTTTATGGCTCTTAGTATTTGCCTTATGTATTGAGGTGCTCCTATGTTGGGTGCATAAATATTTACAATTGTTATATCTTCTTCTTGGATTGATCCCTTGAACATTATGTAGTGTCCTTCTTTGTCCCTTGTAATAGTCTTTGTTTTGAAGTCTGTTTTGTCTGATACGAGAATTGCTGCTCCAGCTTTCTTTTACTTTCCATTTGCATGGAATATCTTTTTCCATCCCCTCACTTTCAGTCTGTATGTGTCCCAGGTCTGAAGTGGCTCTCTTGTAGACAGCATATATATGGGTCTTGTCTTTGTATCCGTTCAGTCAGTCTATGTCTTTTGGTTGGAGCATTTAATCCATTTACATTTAAGGTAGTTATTGATATGTATGCTCCTATTACCATTTTCTTAATTGTTTTGGGTTTGTTATTGTAGGTCTTTTCCTTCTCTTGTGTTTCTTGTCTAGAGAAGTTCCTTTAGCATTTGCTGTAAAGCTGGTTTGGTTGTGCTGAATTCTCTTAGCTTTTGCTTGTCTCTAAAGGTTTTAATTTCTCTGTCAAATCTAAATGAGATCCTTGCTGGATAGGGTAATCTTGGTTGTAGGTTTTTCCCTTTCATCACTTTAAATATGTCCTGCCACTCCCTTCTGGCTTGCAGAGTTTCTGCTGAAAGATCAGCTGTTAACCTTATGGGGATTCCCTTGTATGTTATTTGTTGTTTTTCCCTTGCTGCTTTTAATATTTTTTCTTTGTATTTAACTTTTAATAGTTTGATTAATATGTGTCTTGGCGTGTTTCTCCTTGGATTAATCCTGTATGGGAGTCTCTGTGCTTCCTGGACTTGATTAACTATTTCCTTACCCATATTAGGGAAGTTTTCATCTATAATATCTTGAAGTATTTTCTCAGTCCCTTTCTTTTTCTCTTCTTCTGGGACCCCTATAATTCGAATGTTGGTGTGTTTAATATTGTCCCAGAGGTCTCTGAGACTGTCCACAGTTCTTTTCATTCTTTTTTCTTTATTCTGCTCTGCAGTAGTTATTTCCACTAATTTATCTTCCAGGTCACTTATCCGTTCTTCTGCCTCAGTTATTCTGCTATTGATCCCTTCTAGAGAATTTTTAATTTCATGAATATGGTGTTCATGGTTGTTTGTTTGCTCTTTAGTTCTTCTAGGTCCTTGTTAAATGTTTCTTGTATTTTCTCCATTCTATTTCCGTGATTTTGGGTCATCTTTACTATCATTATTCTGAATTCTTTTTCAGGTAGACTGCCTATTTCCTCTTCATTTGTTAGGTCTGGTGGGTTTTTACGTTGCTCCTTCATGTGCTGTGTGTTGCTTTGTCTTCTCATTTTGTTTAACTTACTGTGTTTGGGGTGTCCTTTTTGCAAGCTGCAGGTTTGTAATTCCCGTTGTTTTTGGTGTCTGCCCCCAGTGGCTAAGCTTGCTTCAGTGGGTTATGTAGGCTTCCTGGCGGAGGGGACTAGTGCCTGTGTTCTGGTGGATGAGGCTGGATCTGTCTTTTTGGTGGGCAAGTCTGCAGCTGGTGGTGTGTTTTGAGGTGTCTGTGACCATATTATGATTTTCGGCAGCCTCTCTGCTAATGGGTGGGGTTGTGTTCCTGTCTTGCTAGTTGTTTGGCATAGGGTGTCCAGCACTGTAGCTTACTGGTCATTGAGTGGACTAGGTCTTGGCGTTGAGATGGAGATCTCTGGGAGATTTTTGCCATTTGATATTACATGGAGCTAGGAGGTCTCTTGTGGACCAGTGTCCTGAACTTGGCTCTCCCACCTCAGAGGCACAGCCCTGATGCCTGGCTGGAGCACCAAGAGCCTTTCATCCACACGGTTCAGAATAAAAGGGAGAAAAAAAGAAAGAAAGAAAAAGATAAAATAAAAATAAAGTTATTAAAATTAAAACCAAAAAATTATTGTTAAAAAATTTTTTTTAAGTAATTAAAAAAAAAAAAAGAACAACCAAACCCAAAAACAAATCCACCAATGATAACAAGCACTGAAAACTATACAAAAAAACCCCTCAAAAAACCCCCCAAAAACGGACAGACAGAACCCTAGGACAAATGGTAAAAGCAAAGCTATACAGACAAAATCATGCACAGAAGTATATGCATACACACTCACAAAAAGAGAAAAAGGAAAAAAAAAAATATATTGTTGCTCCCAAAGTCCACCTCCTCAATTTGAGATGATTCGTTGTCTATTCAGGTATTCCACAGATACAGGGTACATCAAGTTGACTGTGGAGATTTAATCCGCTGCTCTTGAGGCTGCTGGGAGTTTCCCTTTCTCTTCTCTGTTTGCACAGCTCCTGGGATTCAGCTTTGGATTTGGCCCTGCCTCTGCATGTAGGTCACCTGAGGGCGTCGGTTCCTGCTCAGACAGGACAGGGTTAAAGGAGCAGCTGATTCAGGGGCTCTGGCTCACTCAGGCCGGGGGGAGGGAGGGGTACAGATGCGGGGCGAGCCTGCGGCGGCAGAGGCCGGCGTGATGTTGCAGCAGCCTGATGTGCGCTGTGTGTTCTCCTGGGGAAGTTGTCCCTGGATCACGGGACCCTGGCAGTGGCGGGCTGCACAGGCTCCCGGCAGGGGAGGTGTGGATAGTGACCTGTGCTTGCACACAGGCTTCTTGGTGGCGGCAGCAGCAGCCTTAGTGTCTCATGCCCGTCTCTGGGGTCCGCGCTGATAGCCGCGGCTCGCGCCCGTCTCTGGAGCTCCTTGAAGTGGCACTCTTAATCCCCTCTCCTCGTGCACCAGGAAACAAAGAGGCAAGAAAAAGTCTCTTGCCTCTTCGGTAGTTCCAGACCTTTACCCGGACTCCCTCCCGGCTAGCTGTGGCACACTAGCCCACTTCAGGCTGTGTTCGTGCCGCCAACCCCAGTCCTCTCCCTGGGATCCGACCGAAGCCCAAGCCTCAGCTCCCAGCCCTGCCCACCCCGGCGGGTGAGCAGACAAGCCTCTCGGGCTGGTGAGTGCTGGTTGGCGCCGATCCTCCGTGCGGGAATCTCTCTGCTTTGCCCTCCGCACCCCTGTGGCTGTGCTCTCCTCCGCGGCTCCGAAGCTCCTCCCTCCGCCACCCGCAGTCTCCGCCCGCGAAGGGGCTTCCTAGTGTGTGGAAACCTTTCCTCCTTCACAGCTCCCTCCCACTGGTGCAGGTCCCGTCCCTATTCTTTTGTCTCTGGTTTTTCTTTTTTCTTTTGCCCTACCCAGGTACGTGGGGAGTTTCTTGCCTTTTGGGAGGTCTGAGGTCTTCTGCCAGTGTTCAGTAGGTGTTCTGCAGGTGTTGTTCCACATGTAGATGTATTTCTGATGTATTTGTGGGGAGGAAGTGATCTCCACGTCTTACACTTCCACCATCTTGAAGCGCCTCTCAACAGATAGTTCTTTTGGCAAAGGTTCTTGTTTTCTTTTATCCTCCCTTCTTGCCTCCCTCCCTCTCTCCTTCTCTCCCTCCCACTCTCTCCCTCCCACTCTCTCCCTCCCTTTTTTTCTCCCTTTCCTCATTCATTGCTCTTTTCTTCCCATCTGGAATCCCCTCCCCAATATTAAAGGTAGTAAAATCTATATTTTGTTACTTAAACGTTTGTGAGTTCTGCAATTCAAAATTTACCAAAACATTTTTTTCTATTAATAAATCGAAAATCAAATATTAGAAACATATTGTCTACCTATAAAAAGTAAAATATGTTAAAAAATCTTTCAAAATTCTTTTGAATACTTTCTAGAGCACCGATAAATCATGTCCAAATATTGTTCTTTTTTGGGGCGGGGGTGGAGATTGTTTCCATCAGATGCTTGAGACTTGTCTGCTCAGAAAGCAGATAGGTCAAATTGACACTGTGACTTTCTATAGTTTTTTCATAGCGAAATCTGAGTCTTTTACCTTGATGATTTCTGGAAGTATTATTCAGAAAGACTACATGGAGAATAAAAGTTGAGTCAGTGTGTCTTTAAAAAATAATTTTATAGCTCAGTGTAGTTGTATCAATAGCCTCTACACTGGTGATCCCAGTCAACTTTCTGCTACACTTCCCCACACCCACCCAGCCCCTCATCTTCAATTTTGATAATAAAGATAGTTACACTGAAGAATTGGTGGCCTAGGAAAATCATGAAATCATAAATATTCTCCTTTATTCCACCTTCTGTCAAACTTCTCCTCAAGAATTATTAATTTCCCAGGAAATCTGACTTTTTAAAAGAGTGATAAAGCTTCAAAATAGCAGTATGACAGGACATGGGGTGTTTTGAAAATAGCTGCTAGTGTGTTTTAAGTAAAGTGTAGGGTATGGATGAGGGAGAGGAAGTTATGGAATCTGCCAACAACATTATCATAAAAAACCCATTTTGTGCAATGTGAAAGTGTTTGGACCTTCTTCTGAAAGCAGTGGAGACCTACTGGAGGATTTTAGGTGGCAAGGGGATGGGGGTCATGGTACATTAGGTTTGCATCTTAGATGGGTCTTTCTAGCTGCAGTTGTGTATGTGGTAAGGAGCTCTCATAGGAAGCTGTGGTAGTGATCTGGGTTAAAAGTAGTGATGACCTGATCCAAGTTGTGGCTGTGGGGAGGGAGAAGAAGGAAGCTACAGTAAAGAGGTCAAGTCTCCAGGGCTTGGAGTTATGGTCCAGCACTTGGAAATTGCGAGTCAAATCAATTTTGCTATTAGTTTAAGTGTAGATGCATTCTCCATTGTAACATCTGGGTTTCTAACTTGTGTCAGAAACCTAATCTCTATCTTGTGCTCCAGTTCTGGTATTCTAGTATTATTATACATTCATTTATATGAGCCATATAGCTCAGTTAGAGTACAGTGTTAAAGAAATAAAGGGGAAAATTTGCTCTTCACAAGAACAAGCTAGTTTTAACACAAACCTAAAGCATTTTGTAGCCATAGACTAGCCTTGTAATTCTTAGAGGGCATCTCACAAAAATCTAGCAATCCATGGACTACAGATCATGCTAGGCAACAGATTTGCTGAGGGCTTCGTACAAACCTATTACCATCATGGAAATGAATAAAATGAACTAAATGAAATTATTCTGAAAGTATTAGGGGCTATAGAGAAGTCAGTAGCAATGATGTTCATTGCTGAAAACAGAACTTTGACATACTTTCTGTATTTTATATACTTGTACTAGAAATTTAGCTTCAGAGTTTTCTATGCAAATTAAACTCAATTGGAAAAGGGCAGTAGTCAAAAGATACACACTTTTTAGACTTTGCTTAATTTCTTGAGTTATTTGGTAGCCTAGAACCGTTAAGGGCACGAGGAAGTCTGAGACATTGTAGGATCTGGGAACCTTAGCCAGGATGTAGAAGTTCTTGTCTCACCTGCTTAGTACTGAAAAGAGCCTGCCTAAGAACTTTTATAAGCTGCCTTGGGAGTGACTTGGTTGCCTGATTGAGCACACAGTGTCCCTAGGACAGGACTTCAACTTATTCAGTTAGATCTTTCTTCTGATCAGGTCAGAGGTATTATAGCAGCTTTTTAATAAGTAATGAAAAATCTCAGATCTTGTTTGCCTACCTTCTAGAAACAAGTGGTGAGAAGATAAGTGGCAAAAATGACATCAAATTGGTTGGCCAAGATGGCAATGGTAACATTTGTTCATGTTTTGGGATATGGAACATCGATCAAAGTGGTATCAAGGGAGTAGAATTAGTGAAAGAGGAATGGCTGTGTTGGCAGAAGCAGCAAAATAACTTTGGAGGAGCCCGAGCTCGAGAAAGCTTGTCTGTGGTGTTTGCTATATAGTGAATGTTTGTGTCCCCTTAGAATTCATTATGTTGAAATCTAATTCCCACTGTGATGATATTTGGAGGTGGGCCTTTGGGAGGTGATTAGGTCATGAATGGGGAGCCCTCATGAACGGGATTAGTGCCCTTATTGAAGAGATCCCAGAGAGCTCTCTTCCTCCTGCCATATGAGGACAGCGAGAAGACCACAGTCTGTGAACCAGGACATAGGCTCTCAGCAGACGCTGAATCTGCTAACACCTTGAACTTAGACTTCCCATCCTCCAGAACAATGAGAAATAAATTCTTGTTATTATAAGCCCCCCAGTCAGTGGTGTTTTGTTATGGAAGCCCAAACAGATGAAGACAGTGTTGGAAGCAGCAGCAGAAGTGGTGAGCCAGCAAGGGGTGTGGCAGGTGGTTGGAGTGCCTTTAACTGACACATTAAGGTATTGTCTTCCTTAAGCAGTTGCAGGCAGTTGAGCATCAAAAAAGACCATGAGAACAGGAATGGGGGGGAACCACATGGATTAGTATGTGAGCTCTAATTGCTTCAAGATTTTTTTTTTTACTGCCATAAGTTCTGCTACAATTTAAAATCTAAATGTAAACATTGGGGCAGTGCTTATTGTTATAGTTTTGTTAGATTTATGAAATGTTCATAAAGTTTTGTTAGATTTATGAAATGTGCATAAAGCTTAGATCCAAGCTGGCTTTATGTGCAGAGTAGTAGGTAGAAGTTTGGCTTTAAGCAAATCACTGGAAATGGCAGAAAATATTGCAATACGTCAAGCGATTTAAGTTGTCAGGAAGGATCAGAGATTAATTCAGTTACTGAATTTCATGCTTAGTTTTCTTTTTTTGCCAAATAATACTGGAAAACAGAGGTTAGCTGTTACTCTTACTTTAATACTTCTCTTCTTGATTGAAATTGACATTTTTATGTGGACCACAAAGCATACAAAATATAGCAATATTATATTTTCTCTAAAAAAAAAGAAATTACATCAAATAAAATACAGACCATACACTTGTTTCTGATGCTAGCAATGGAGGATATGTACTGACTTCTTATAGAACATATTTAGTTTTAGTAGTACCTCTTCATGCTGCTGGAATACATTCATTTAATAATTAATTTTGAGAAGTCTGTTACTACATGCTAGGTACTGTCTTGTTGGTCAGGATACATTATTGAATAAAAAAGATAAGGATTTCTGCCCTAGAATTTATATTTTAGTAGGAGAAGGCAGACAAACAGTCAAAAAATAAGTAAGTAAATAAGAGTAAGTTAAAAAGTGATAACTACTGTAACAAAAGAAAAAGTAGAGCAAGCTCAGGAGGATGGGGGTATAATTTTAAATTCAGGCTAGTTTCATTGAGATGACATCGGGAAAAACCCTTGAAGAAAGTAAGGAATAAAAGCCATGAAGATATCTGGGGTAAGAATGTTCCAGAGAGAGAGAGAGTAGTCCATGCCAATGTGTTTTGGAGGAACAGCCAGGATCCAAGTGTTTCACCATGTCCAGATTGCCTTGTCAGCCATCTGATGGGGGGCAAGTCAGGGCTTTTTGCTTCCATCAGTAAGTACATAGTAAATGTCAAGCACTCTGCTAGAATTTTGGGAAGATTAACATGTTTCCTGACCTCTCAGAGCTTACAGTCAATCAGGGAAAACATACATTAAACACATAAAACCTTAATTATAATTGGGAAAAGTTTTCCCAAGTATAAGGATTCCACACAAAAGTAGAATTTAACTTAATCTGCTACTAGCATTGATTTTCTCAAGGAAATGGATTTCTGGTGAGTCGTGAAGAAAGTGAGCAGGGCCAAGGAATGAGTATCACTTTCAAGGTAGAGGAATTAGCCTGTTCAGTGTGCACTGAAGCAGAAAGGAGGCCAGCCAGTTGATGAAATTAGAAAAAGGCCAGTGTGATTTGAGCATAGAGCATAGGATAAGTGGCTTGAGTTAAGGCTGTGGCCAGATGATACAGATCCTTAGACCATATTAAAGAGTTTGGATTATATCCACAGGGCCAAATGAAGCCATTGAATGAGTTGTGTGGTGTTGTGGGCAATATAGAAAGGGCAGCTAACTGAGAATCCGCAGAACTGGGTTCTAGTGCGGGCTGTGATACTAACTTGCTGTGTGACTTGAGTAAGTGAAAAAAAACCCTGGGCCTCAATCATTTTATGTATCCATGCCTGTGTTTATATCTATGTCTATATCATTTTGCATATTCATATCTATATCTATTTGCTAGATTACTTTGTCTCTAGGATACTGTAATAGGTTGAATTGTGTCCCCGCCAACAGATATGTTGAAGTCATAACCCCCAGTACTTCAGAATGTGACCTTGTTTGGAAATAAGGTCATTGCAGATGTAACTGGTTAAGATGAGGTCATACTGGAGTATGGTGGGCCCTGAATCTAATATGATTGTTGTCCTTTTAAGGAAGGGGAGATTTAGTGACACACAGAGGAAAGACAGCCATGTGAAGACAGAATCAGAGACTGGAGTGATGCAATGACAGGCCAAGGAGTGCCAAGGCCTACCAGCTTGACTAATTACATCTGCAAAGACTGTTTTCAAACAAGGTTATAGTCATAGGTACCAGAGACTGGGACTTGAACACATCTTTTTAGGGGAAATAATTCAACCCACTATACCTCCTATTGTTCCTATTCTCTAAAGAATTGTCTATACTGATAATTTTGAATTTCTTACCATCCTATTTAATCCTGGATAATTTGGTTTCTGTTTCTGCCCCTATAAACTAGCTGCCATGCAGAAATTCACCAACGATCCCCTAGTTGCCAAATCCTTTAGATAATTTTTAATCTTCATCATACTTCACCTCTAAGGGGCATTTGAATCTGTTGGCCACTTATTTCTTAAAGCTTCCTCATCCTTTAGTTTCAAACCCACACTAAAAATTTTCTTGTATTTCTCTAAATTTGTTATTCTCTTCCTCTACCTGCCCTTTAACTACTGGTTTCCCTGGAGTCCTATGCACTTTTTTGGTTCACTCATCCATCCCTATGTCTTCACTCACTGAGGGCTAGCTAATGACACTCAAATTTGCATCTTTAACCAAGCCCATCTAAAGCTCGAGGTAACAATACTGAAATGCCTATTGGATATCTCTGTTTAACATATCCCAAATTGAACTAATTCTCTTTATCTCCTAACCTATTCTGATTATTCTTATCTAGTGAATAGCATCACCTTCTACCATTCATCTGAATCAGATACCTAGAAGTTTAATTAGATCCCTCTGCCACTTTCTTCACAATCATTTAGTCACCAGTCCGTCTTATTCTTTTTCATCCCTGCTACAGAAGCATTGGTTCTTGGAACATAGCTGGGCCTCCCATTCCGAGCTTCGTACTTTCTCAGGCACTTTCACCATCAGAGGGACCTTCCTTAACAAGAACCTTAAGATGTTAATCTTCTGCCTAACCCCTTGATTGTCTTTTATTGTTTAGAGAATAAAGTTCAAACTTCTTAAGCATGGGATCCACATCAGCTTCTGCCTATAGCCTAGACTGCTTTTTACCTGTCAGCTTCTACATGATGCTTTAACCACGCCCAGATGGCTGCTGTTCTCCAGACATGCCAGGTCATTTTCTCAGCACTCTGCCTTTACTCATCCTCACGTCTATTAATAAAAGTCCCCTCCCCAAATCTGCCCAGATGAACATCCTTCATCTTTTTTCAAATTTAACCTCTAGCATTATATTTTCTATGAGCTTTCTGTGATTGTCCCCATTCCCCACTCAAATAAATTGCCCTCTCTCCTTTGGGATGTTCTATCATATCATCTATGAAACTTCATGGATTTAATGTGTGTACATCTGTTTTCCCTTCTTCATTTCAAATGTCTTGAGGGCAGGGACTATCTTTATTGATCTTTTTATTCCCAGGACCTAGAACAGTGCCTTCCCATAACTAGTGCTTAATAAATGCTTTATGAAGGCATAGCATATACAGTTTATAAGTACTTCATTTTTAAAAGAAACATGGTGAATTTGGGGATTTTGATTTCTCTATGCACCAGATTATTTCTCTGAGTTATCAAAAAAAAAAAAAAAAGGAAAATCTGGAAGAACATCCAGGAAAGAAAAAAATATGCAGCTGAGTATGAAATTACTTCATAGAGTAATAGATAATGAAACAGTATACATTGAAATCTGCCATGGTCTACATTTCAGTATGCTTTGTGGTTAATCACTTTTACTTTAAAAATTCTAAATTGATCAAAAGATCATCACTCAACTCTCAATAGACACCTTAGGAAGGAAAGTATTTCTTTAAGTCAGCAATAGTTGGTGAATTAGTATTAGTATTGTCTCCAGTGGAGAGTAGTTCGTCAACTTTTCCATGTTATCATCCTGGAGAACAGAGGGGTAATGACTGAAAGCAGTAAGCAGTAAGTCCTGCTTAAAGAGGGCATGTCAGTAAGGGTTCCCCCACAGTGAGGAAGCTGCTGCCCGCTCATTTTGAACGCTTTGTGCTTTATGATGTTGTTTCTGGATGGCTTTCCATCTTTCTTTTCTCACTCCTTGGGCCCGTCCTCTAGGGCTCAGTAACACGGTAGAGATGCTTTTTGACAGACAAGAGATAATCTTACACTTGACTTCCAATATCAAGGCATTTTAACCGGCACACTTTATATTGAATAATTCATGGGTATTCAAGCTTTACTTCACTCCACAAAGAAAGTGCTTTCTCTTAGAAGCCACAGTAGATATGAGCAGCTAATTCATTATTTAAAGAGATTAAGTATTAGCAACTGGTACTGGCTCTTCAGAGCTCTCTTTATTCCCTTCGCTCGTGTTATCCCCAGCCTCTCAGCTGCCTGGAACAGTTTTTAGATTGATTTTTACCATATTTAAGTCTTTTTAAAAACAGATCTACCCCAAAACCTCACTATTTTCAGACTGCTTTGTCCTATTTTAAAAACGTAAAGCAACGTCTGTTAGAACTCTGTGAATCTCTGCAGGCTCACGGGAATACATACAATTGCAACACTTTTTGCTTTCAGTTAAGAAAATGTGGCAGGTGGGAGGAATGCAAGAAGTTCAAGTTTGCTCAGATTTACAGACCACTTGCTGCAATAGGCCAAGGAAGGGTTGGGCATTTTAATCAGGTGGTGAAAGTGGATGAATCCTCAACTTTCAAGTATTGTTACTCTGAAAGGAAAAGTCCCCGTGGAGAACTGTCCTCTATATTTTCAGAGAAAAAGAGGAGGGTTTGAAATGTCTGTTTCTTTTTTGTAGACAGAACCTTAGATTGGATCTCATTCAGCACAAATTTTCACTCTTTCATTTCCAGTTAAGAAGAGAGAGGAAAATTTGTCAAGGGGTTATGAGGTTTCACTTTCCGTAGACCTTGCCAGAGGGTAACATAACAACGTAATCGGGTCTGGGATGGTGAAATAGTGGGAATTATTATATATATATATTATTATAATATATATATATTATATATATTAAACTTCTTTTAAAGTTTATATATATATATAAACTTTATATATATATTAAACTTCTTTTAAAAAGTGATTCTAAGGAAATGTATTTCTAGGATATGATATGAAAGGAAACACTGAACATGTTGTTTAAAGCAGTAATAAATGCTTTTCATAATTTTATATCTTAGATCAAATTTAGCCTTTTTAGGAATGTTTTAAAGTAGATATTCCACTAGAGTGATAAAATAAATTGATGTTTGTTTTTTTTTTCCCTACTCTATATGGCCTGAAAAACTGGGTGGTTCTAAAACTAAGGAACTATTATTAACTTACATAGCTTTCTTTTTTCCATTTAAATTATTAAAAGGGTATGGATTGTAAATGAACTCCCTATACCTATTCCAGGATGCTCTTGGACTTTGAGTATCTTTTACTTAGTGCATAGGGAATATATTATGTGCATACTTCATTTCTTCATAAATTTCTTTAATGAGAAAATGAGAAAAGCATATAGTAGATGATCAGTAACAGTTTGTTTCTTTTTTTTTTTTTTTTGTTTTTTTGTTTTTCTCTTTCTGACTTCACTCTGTATGACAGACTCTCTAGGTCCATCCACCTCACTAAAAATAACTCAATTTCGTTTCTTTTTAAATTTTTTAACATCTTTATTGGAGTATAATTGCTTTACAGTATTGTGTTAGTTTCTGTTATATAACAAAGTGAATCAGCTATACGTATACGTATATCCCCATATCCCCTCCCTCTTGCGTCTCCCTCCCACCCTCCTTATCCCACCCCTCTAGGTGGTCGCAAAGCACCGAGCTGATCTCCCTGTTCCATACAGCTGCTTCCCACTAGCTATCTATTTTACATATGGTAGTGTATATATGTCCATGCCACTCTCTCACTTTGTCCCAGCTTACCCTTCCCCCTCCCCATGTCCTCAAGTCCATTCTCTACGTCTGCATCTTTATTCTTGTCCTGCCCCTAGGTTCATCAGAACCATTTTTTAAATTTAGATTCCATATATATGTGTTAGCATACAGTATTTGTTTTTCTCTTTCTGACTTCACTCTGTATGACAGACTCTAGGCCCAACCACCTCACTACAAATAACTCAATTTCGTTTCTTTTTATGGCTGATATTCCATTGTATATATGTGCCACATCTTCTTTATCCATTCATCTGTCAATGGACATTTAGGTTGCTTCCATGTCCTGGCTATTGTAAATAGAGCTGCAATGAACATTGTGGTACATGTCTCCTTTAGAATTATGGTGTTCTCAGGGTATATGCCCAGGAGTGGGATTGCTGGGTCATATGGTAGTTCTATTTTTAGTTTTTTAAGGAACCTCCATAGTGTTTTCCATAGTGGTTGTATCCCACCAACAGTGCAGGAGGGTTCCCTTTTCACCACACCCTTTCCAGCATTTATTGTTTGTAGATTTTTTGATAATGGCCATTCTGACTGGCGTGAGGTGATACCTCATTGTAGTTTTGATTTGCATTTCTCTAATAATTAGTGATGTTGAGCATCTTTTCATATGCCTCTTGGCCATCTGTATGTCTTCCTTGGTGAAATGTCTATTTAGGTCTTCCACCCATTTTTTAACTGGGTTGTTTGTTTTTCTGATATTGAGCTAGCTCCATGAGCCGTTTGTATATTTTGGAGATTAATCCTTTGTCTGTTGCTTCATTTGCAAATATTTTCTCCCATTCTGAGGATTGTCTTTTCGTCTTGTTTATGGTTTCCTTTGCTGTGCAAAAGCTTTTAAGTCCCATTTGTTTATTTTTGTTTTTATTTCCGTTTCTCTAGGAGGTGGGTCAAAAAGGATCTTGCTGTGATTTATGTCATAGATTGTTCTGCCTATGCTTTCCTCTAAGAGTTTTATAGTGTCTGGCCTTACATTTGGGTGTTTAATCCATTTTGAGTTTATTTTTATGTATAGTGTTAGGGAGTGTTCTAATTTCATTCTTTTACATGTAGCTGTCCATTTTTCCCAGCACCACTTACTGAAGAGGCTGTCTTTTCTCCTTTGTATATTCTTGCCTCCTTTATCAAAAATAAGGTGACCATATGTGTGTGGATTTACCTCTGGGCATTCTATCCTGTTCCATGGATCTATATTTCTGTTTTTGTGCCAGTACCATACTGTCTTTTTTTTTTGGCTGTGTTGGGTCTTCATTGCTGCGTGCGGGCTTTCTCTAGTTGTGGCGAGTGGGCGCTACTCTTGGTTGTGGTGCGCGGCCTTCTCATTGCAGTGGCTTCTCTAGTTGTGGAGCACAGGCTCTAGGCGTGTGGGCTTCAGTAGTTGTGGCACACGAGCTCAGTAGTTGTGGCTTGTGGGCTCTAGAGCACAGGCTCAGTAGTTGTGGCACACGGGCTTAGTTGCTCCGCGGTGTGTGGGATCTTCCTGGACCAGGGCTTGAACCCGTGTCCCCTGAATTGGCAGGCAGGTTCTTAACCACTGCACCACCAGGGAAGCCCCCGTACTGTCTTGATTAATGTAGCTTTGTGGTATAGTCTGAAGTCCAGGAGCCGATTCCTCCAGCTCCGTTTTTCTTTCTCAAGATTGCTTTGGCTATTTGGGGTCTTTTGTGTTTCCATACAAATTGTGAAATTTTTTGTTCTAGTTCTGTGAAAAATGCATTGGTAGTTTGATAGGGATTGCACTGAATCTGTAGATTGTTTTGGATAGTAGAGTCATTTTCACAATGTTGATTCTTCCAATCCAAGAACATGGTATCTCTCTCCATCTGTTTGTATCATCTTCAATTTTGTTCTTCAGTGTCATAGTTTTCAGCATACAGATGTTTTGTCTCCATAGGTAGCTTTATTCCTAGGTATTTTATTCTTTTTGTTGCAATGGTTAATGGGAGTGTTTCCTTCATTTCTCTTTCAGATTTTTCTTCATTAATGTATAGGAATGCAAGGGATTTCTGTGCATTCATTTTGTATCGTGCAACGTTACCAAATCCATGGATTAGCTCTAGTAGTTTTCTGGTGGCATCTTTAGGATTCTCTATGTATAGTATCATGTCATCTGCTAACAGTGACAGTTTTACTTCTTCTTTTCCAATTTGTATTCCTTTCATTTCTTTTTTTTTTTTTTTTTTTTTTTCACCTCCTTGGTTGACTTTATTCCCAGGTATTTTGTTCTTTTTTTTTTTTTTTTTTTTCCACACACACACACTGTATTTTATTTTTACAAGAGATAGATAGACTGACACCAAGCATTGTACATGGATGACCACAACAAAAGCAACAATGATTGCAATTACCAAACATGAAACACACTTATACTATGTCATAACATTGACATTCAGTCCAGTAATCCTCCACTGTAACAGCTCCTTTACTTTGCAGTGAAAATTGATTTGTATATTCTTTTCCTCTGAGTCCTTGTGGGATTTTTTTTTTTTTTTTAATTCAGACAGAAAGTCACAAAAATTATACTCATCCTCATCAGTTCACTCAGTCCCATGTAATTAATTTCTTTTTTTTCATCTTGATCTTTTGTTAGCACTTTTATGAGTTCATCAGTTTTTCATTAGAGTTCTGAAAATGCTTATTCATTCAGTTCAGCAGTACAGTCAGTTACCAGAAACCTGTACTTGTCAGAGTCTTTTCCATGAATTTCTTGAAGATGAAACTCTTTTATAGGAACATATTTGCAAAATCATCAGAGTACACCCAGAACTGTCTGTAAATGACAAAAGACTTAAAAATGACCATGGTTAAAGATTTGATGAAAGTTCATAATAATGCAGTTGACAAGAAAATTAGTTATTTCTGAGATATACATTTTAAAGTAATAACTAGGATTATTACTTATAACATTATACCAGAACATATAAGATTTTTAGACGTTTCCTGTAATGTCTGAAACATTTATATTAACATATTTCCATACATATTTCCATACAAATACAAATATAAGATTTTTAGAAATTTCATGTAATGTCTGAAACATTTATATTAACATATTTCCATACATATTTCCATACAAATACAAATATAAGATTTTTAGAAATTTCATGTAATGTCTGAAACATTTATATTAACATATTTCCATACATATTTCCATACAAATACAAATATAAGATTTTTAGAAATTTCATGTAATGTCTGAAACATTTATATTAACATATTTCCATACATATTTCCATACAAATACAAATATAAGATTTTTAGAAATTTCATGTACTGTCTGAAACATTTATATTAACATATTTCCATACATATTTCCATACAAATACAAATATAAGATTTTTAGAAATTTCATGTAATGTCTGAAACATTTATATTAACATATTTCCATACAAATAACCCAATGAAAGTTTAGTATTAGTTGTTTTGTTTGTTTTTTTATACTGCAGGTTCTTATTAGGCATCAGTTTTATACACATCAGTGTATACATGTCAATCCCAATCGCCCAATTCAGCACATCACCATCCCCACCTCATCGCAGTTTTCCCCCCTTGGTGTCCATATGTCCATTCTCTACATCTGTGTCTCAACTTCTGCCCTGCAAACTGGCTCATCTGTACCATTTTTCTACGTTCCACATACATGCATTAACATACGATATTTGTTTTTCTCTTTCTGACTTACTTCACTCTGTATGACAGTCTCTAGATCCATCCACTTCTCAACAAATGACTCAATTTCGTTCCTTTTTATGGCTGAATAATATTCCATCGTATATATGTACCACAACTTCTTTATCCATTCGTCTGTTGATGGGCATTTAGGTTGCTTCCATGACCTGGCTATTGTAAATAGTGCTGCAATGAACATTCGGGTGCACGTGTCTTTTTGAATTACGGTTTTCTCTGGGTATATGCCCAGTAGTGGGATTGCTGGGTCATATGGTAATTCTATTTTTAGTTTTTTAAGGAACCTCCATATTGTTCTCCATAGTGGCTGTATCAATTTACATTCCCACCAACAGTGCAAGAGGGTTCCCTTTTCTCCACACCCTCTCCAGCATTTGTTGTTTGTAGATTTTCTGATGATGCCCATTCTAACAGGAGTGAGGTGATACCTCATTGTAGTTTTGATTTGCATTTCTCTAATAATTAGTGATGTTGAGCATCTTTTCATGTGCTTCGTGGCCGTCTGTATGTCTTCTTTGGAGAAATGTCTATTTAGGTCTTCTGCCCATTTTTGGATTGGGGTGTTTGTTTCTTTGATATTGAGCTGAATGAGCTGTTTATATATTTTGGAGATTAATCCTTTGTCCGTTGATTCATTTGCAAATATTTTCTCCCATTCTGAGGGTTGTCTTTTCGTCTTGTTTATGGTTTCCTTTGCTGTGCAAAAGCTTTGAAGTTTCATTAGGTCCCACTTGTTTATTTTTGTTTTTATTTCCATTACTCTAGGAGGTGGATCGAAAAAGATCTTGCTGTGATTTATGTCAAAGAGTGTTCTTCCTATGTTTTCCTCTAAGAGTTTTATAGTGTCCAGTCTTATATTTAGGTCTCTAATCCATTTTGAGTTTATTTTTGTGTATGGTGTTAGGGAGTATTCTAATTTCATTCTTTTACATGTGGCTGTCCAGTTTTCCCAGCACCACTTATTGAAGAGACTGTCTTTTCTCCATTGTATATCTTTGCCTCCTTTGTCATAGATTAGTTGACCATAGGTGCGTGGGTTAATCTCTGGGCTTTCTATCTTGTTCCATTGATCTATGTTTCTGTTTTTGTGCCAGTACCATATTGTCTTGATTACTGTAGCTTTGTAGTATAGTCTGAAGTCAGGGAGTCTGATTCCTCCAGCTCCATTTTTTTGCCTCAAGACTGCTTTGGCTATTCGGGGTCTTTTGTGTCTCCATACAAATTTTAAGATGATTTGTTCTAGCTCCGTAAAAAATGCCATTGGTAATTTGATAGGGATTGCATTGAATCTGTAGATTGCTTTGGGTAGTATACTCATTTTCACAATGTTGATTCTTCCAATCCAAGAACATGGTATATCTCTCCATCTGTTGGTATCATCTTTAATTTCTTTCATCAGTGTCTTATAGTTTTCTGCATACAGGTCTTTTGTCTCCCTAGGTAGGTTTATTCCTAGGTATTTTATTCTTTTTGTTGCAATGGTAAATGGGAGTGTTTCCATAATTTCTCTTTCAGATTTTTCATCATTAGTGTATAGGAATGCAAGAGATTTCTGTGCATTAATTTTGTAACCTGCAACTTTACCATATTCATTAATTAGCTCTAGCAGTTTTCTGGTGGCATCTTTAGGATCCTCTATGTATAGTATCATGTCATCCGCAAACAGTGACAGTTTTACTTCTTCTTTTCCAATTTGTATTCCTTTTATTTCTTTTTCTTCTCTGATTGCCGTGGCTAGGACTTCCAGAACTATGTTGAATAACAGTGGTGAGAGTGGACATCCTTGTCTCGTTCCTGATCTTAGAGGAAATGCTTTCAGTTTTTCACCATTGAGAATGATGTTTGCTGTGGGTTTGTCATATATGGCCTTTATTATGTTGAGGTAGGTTCCCTCTATGCCCACTTTCTGGAGAGTTTTTATCAGAAATGGGTGTTGAATTTTGTCAAAAGCTTTTTCTGCATCTATTGAGATGATCATATGGTTTTTCTTCTTCAATTTGTTAATATGGTGTATCACATTGATTGATTTGCGTATATTGAAGAATCCTTGCATCCCTGGGATAAATCCCACTTGATCGTGGTGTATGATCCTTTTAATGTGTTGTTGGATTCTGTTTGCTAGTATTTTGTTGAGGATTTTTGCATCTATATTCATCAGTGATATTGGTCTGTAATTTTCTTTTTTTGTAGTGTCTTTGTCTGGTTTTGGTATCAGGGTGATGGTGGCCTCATAGAATGAGTTTGGGAGAGTTCCTTCCTCTGCAATTTTTTGGAAGAGTTTGAGAAGGATGGGTGTTAGCTCTTCTCTAAATGTTTGATAGAATTCACCTGTGAAGCCATCTGGTCCTGGACTTTTGTTTGTTGGAAGATTTTTAATCACAGTTTCAATTTCATTACTTGTGATTGGTCTGTTGATATTTTCTGTTTCTTCCTGGTTCAGTCTTGGAAGGTTATACCTTTCTAAGAATTTGTCCATTTCTTCCAGGTTGTCCATTTTATTGGCATAAAGTTGCTTGTAGTAGTCTCTTAGGATGTTTTGTATTTCTGCGGTGTCTGTTGTAACTTCTCCTTTTTCATTTCTGATTTTATTGATTTGAGTCCTCTCCCTCTTTTTCTTGATGAGTCTGGCTAATGTTTTATCAATTTTGTTTATCTTCTCAAAGAACCAGCTTTTAGTTTTATTGATCTTTGCTATTGTTTTCTTTGTTTCTATTTCATTTATTTCTGCTCTGATCTTTATGATTTCTTTCCTTCTGCTAACTTTGGGTTTTGTTTGTTCTTCTTTCTCTAGTTTCTTTAGGTGTAAAGTTAGATTGTTTACTTGAGATTTTTCTTGTTTCTTTAGGTAGGCTTGTATAGCTATAAACTTCCCTCTTAGAACCGCTTTTGCTGCATCCCATAGGTTTTGGGTCGTCGTGTTTTCATTGTCATTTGTCTCTAGGTATTTTTTTATTTCCTGTTTGATTTCTTCAGTGATCTCTTGGTTATTTAGTAACGTATTGTTTAGCCTCCATGTGTTTGTCTTTTTTACGTTTTTTTCCCTGTAATTCATTTCTAATCTCATAGCGTTGTGGTCAGAAAAGATGCTTGATATGATTTCAATTTTCTTAAATTTACTGAGGCTTGATTTGTGACCCAAGATGTGATCTATCCTGGAGAATGTTCCGTGTGCACTTGAGAAGAACGTGTAATCTGCCGTTTTTGGATGGAATGTCCTATATATATCAATTAAATCTATCTGGTCTATTGTGTCATTTAAAGCTTCTGTTTCCTTATTTATTTTCATTTTGGATGATCTGTCCATTGGTGTAAGTGAGGTGTTAAAGTCCCCCACTATTATTGTGTTACTGTCGATTTCCTCTTTTATAGCTGTTAGCAGTTGCCTTATGTATTGAGGTGCTCCTATGTTGGGTGCATATATATTTATAATTGTTATATCTTCTTCTTGGATTGATCCCTGGATCATTATGTAGTGTCCTTCCTTGTCTCTTGTAACATTCTTTATTTTAAAGTCTATTTTATCTGATATGAGTATAGCTACTCCAGCTTTCTTTTGATTTCCATTTGCATGGAATATCTTTTTCCATCCCCTCACTTTCAGTCTGTATGTGTCCCTAGGTCTGAAGTGGGTCTCTTGTAGACAGCATATATATGGGTCTTGTTTTTGTATCCATTCAGCCAGTCTATGTCTTTTGGTTGGGGCATTTAATCCATTCACGTTTAAGGTAATTATCGATATGTATGTTCCTATGACCATTTTCTTAATTGTTTTGGGTTTGTTTTTGTAGGTCCTTTTCTTCTCTTGTGTTTCCCACTTAGAGAAGTTCCTTTAGCATTTGTTGTAGAGCTGGTTTGGTGGTGCTGAATTCTCTTAGCTTTTGCTTGTCTGTAAAGCTTTTGATTTCTCCATCAAATCTAAATGAGATCCTTGCTGGGTAGAGTAATCTTGGTTGTAGGTTCTTCCCTTTCATCACTTTAAGTATTTCATGCCACTCCCTTCTGGCTTGCAGAGTTTCTGCTGAGAAATCAGCTGTTAACCTTATGGGGGTTCCCTTGTATGTTATTTGTCGTTTTTCCCTTGCTGCTTTCAATAATTTTTCTTTGTCTTTAATTTTTGCCACTTTGATTACTATGTGTCTCGGCGTGTTTCTCCTTGGGTTTATTCTGTATGGGACTCTCTGCGCTTCCTGGACTTGGGTGGCTATTTCCTTTCCCATGTTAGGGAAGTTTTCGATTATAATCTCTTCAAATATTTTCTCTGGTCCTTTCTCTCTCTCTTCTCCTTCTGGGACCCCTATAATGCGAATGTTGTTGCGTTTAATGTTGTCCCAGAGGTCTCTTAGGCTGTCTTCATTTCTTTTTATTCTTTTTTCTTTAGTCTGTTCCGCAGCAGTGAATTCCACCATTCTGTCTTCCAGGTCACTTATCCGTTCTTCTGCCTCAGTTATTCTGCTATTGATTCCTTCTAGTGTAGTTTTCATTTCAGTTATTGTATTGGTCATCTCTGTTTGTTTGTTCTTTAATTCTTCTAGGTCTTTGTTAATCATTTCTTGCATCTTCTCAATCTTTGCCTCCATTCTTATTCCGAGGTCCTGGATCATCTTCACTATCATTATTCTGAATTCTTTTTCTGGAAGGTTGCCTATCTCCACTTCATTTAGTTGTTTTTCTGGGGTTTTTTCTTGTTCCTTCATCTGGTACATAGCCCTCTGCCTTTTCATCTTCTCTGTCTTTCTGTAACTGTGGTTTTTGGTCCACAGGCTGCAGGATTGTAGTTTTTCTTGCTTCTGTTGTCTGCCCTCTGGTGGTTGAGGCTATCTAAGAGGCTTGATGGGAGGCTCTGGTGGTGGGTAGAGCTGACTGTTGCTGTGGCGGTCAGAGCTCAGTAAAACCTTAATCCACTTGACTGTTGATGGGTGGGGCTGGGTTCCCTCCCTGTTGCTGTGGCGATCAGAGCCCAGTAAAACCTTAATCCACTTGACTGTTGATGGGTGGGGCTGGGTTCCCTCCCTGTTGGTTGTTTTGCCTGAGGCAACCCAACACTGGAGCCTACCCGTGCTCTTTGGTGGAGTTAATGGCAGACTCTGGGAGGGCTCACGCCAAGGAGAACTTCCCAGGACCTCTGCTGCCAGTGTCCTTATCCCCACGGTGAAACAGAGCCACCACTCGCCTCTGCAGGAGACCCCCCAACACCAGCAGGTACGTCTGGTTCAGTCTCCCCCAGGGTCACTGCTCCTTCCCCTGGGTCCCGATGCACACATTACTTTGTGTGTGCCCTCCAAGAGTGGGGTCTCTGTTTCCCCCAGTCCTGTCACAGTCCTGCAATCAATTCCCACTAGACTTCAAAGACTGATTCTCTAGGAATTCCTCCTCCCTTTGCCGGACCCCCAGGTTGGGAAGCCTGAGGTGGGGCTCAGAACCTTCACTCCAGTGGGTGGACTTCTGTGGTATAAGTGTTCGCCAGTCTGTGAGTCACCCACCCAGCAGTTATGGGATTTGATTTTACTCTGATTGCGCCCCTCCTACCGTCTCACTGTGGCTTCTCCTCTGTCCTTGGACGTGGGGTGTCCTCCTTGGTGAAGTCCAGGGTCTTCCTGTCAATGATTGTCCAGCAGCCAGTTGTGATTCTGGTGCTCTCGCAAGAGGGAGTGAGAGCACGTCCTTCTACTCCGCCATCTTGGTTAATCTCCAACAGTTTGTTTCTTGAATGACTGAACCTTAAGTCCAGATCTGGACCATAGTATGAAAAGCCTTGCTTTGAAAGGTAGAAAAGTAAGTCTGCATCAAAGATCATTTCCCTTTTATTGTATTAAAGGCAAGGTCCTGTGTGCTGACAAATAACAGACAGAAGTAAGATGCTATCCTCACCTCATAATTCTTAGTGTCCACACTAGCCTTAGAACTGTCAGAGAATAGAGAGAAAACTCATAGGAGACTAGAGGACCACCACTCTCAGAGGAAAACTGTTGTTTCTGAAGCTGAGAGTCTACAAGCTGTTCCTTGTCTAATGTGCAACAAGGAACACAAGTTGAAGATTTTTCATGCAGAAGAGTACATGACTGTAAGTAGCTTGCGTTTTGACGTTAAAATGACCTATGTCTAAAACATAGTTCTACCATGTAATAGCTGTTGCAACCTTGGGCAAGTGGCATAATCTCCCCAAACCTCCTTTTCTATTTGTAAAATGAGGATTTTAATGGTATCAAACTCATAGGTGTGAGAATTGATGAGATAATGCCTGAAAATTGTTTAGCATAGTGCTTAGCACATAAGAAACATTCAATAAACCTTTTTTCAAAAGAGTCTTCTTGGAAAATTAACCTGACACTGACATAGAAATTTAATTTGCAGTTGAGACTGTAGACGTTTAGAAAATTGCTGCATTGTACAAAATCGGGAGTTTTATGAAATCCTACTGTATCTTGTCCTAAGTTATTTATTTTTTATTTTTAAAATTTTTAAATTAAGATTTAATTTTTAAAAATTTATTTATTTTATTTATTTTTGGCTGCATTGGGTCTTCGTTGCTGTGCGCGGGCTTTCTCTAGTTGTGGCGAGAGGGAGCTACTCTTTGTTGCGGTGCCTGGGCTTCTCATTGCAGTGGCTTCTCTTGTTGCGGAGCATGGGCTCTAGGCGTGCGGGCTTCAGTAGTTGTGGCACGTGGGCTCAGTAGTTGTGGCACGCAGGCTTCAGTAGTTGTGGCCCGTGGGCTCTAGGGTGCAGGCTCAGTAGTTGTGGCTCGTGGGCTCTAGAGAGCAGGCTCAGTAGTTGTGGTGCACGGACTTAGTTGCTCTGTGGCATGTGGGATCGTCCCAGTTTTGTCCTAATTTAAATAGGCATTCCAGATCAGTTGTGCCAAAAAGGAGGGAAAACATTTTCATACTACTCTTGGACATAATTATAGATATCAAAAGAGACCTGCTCACTATGATCTAGTAGCTTCTGCTTCCACTGGGGTGCTTTTACATATCTTCACTGAAGAAAATGTAGCTTTATTCATTTTGCAAAGTTTTATAAAATTTTAAAGTTTTTGTAGAAGTTTGATATTTTGCATTATGTTATGTATTGATTATTTTAAGCATGCAACTGAGATAGAGGTGGGAATTGAAAATTTTGTTTCTTAAATGGGAAAAAGAATTGGAGAATGAGGGCCTATCTATTGTCATTCCCTAGTTTTAAAAACATATTTAGGAATCTGAACTGTGAGAAGTTGAGGCAACCTTGCTGGAAACAGAACTCTTCTCCAAGATCAGAATTTAAAGTGTGAGTCCCAGGTTTTAAGATTTACCTATCATATCAGCCATTGTACAGAATCGGGGTCTTTCTTCTACTGGATTTCTTCCAGAGACATTTTTAGACAGTATTACCTTTTTCTAAACACACACATATGCATACACATACATTTATAAACACAGAACTTGCAATTGTGAGCAGTCACCCCCACTTCTGCTGCATTGATGAAATCTCAATAAAGAGGAGACATAATGGGAAAGACTAAAATATATATTTATAAAAAATTTATAAATCATTCCAAAACTTTATAAAAGTAAGCTGTTTTTTCCCTTTGAAAGCATGCTTACTTTAATATGGATGAAAAGTGCTGACAGCTAGTCTGTAGGAACAAGTTATGTTTGGCTATTCTCTTTTGCCATTAGTGAAGAGAAACCACTCCTTAATGGTAGGGCCACCTAACAGATGCTGAGTTGAGTTCCACCCACAATTATTGAATACTGACAAGGTGCCCTCCTCAAGCCATGTGCTGGGACTTAAATAAGAACCAGTGCTGGAAACTCAAGGAGCTAACAGTCCCTTGAAAAGCTTTCAATTGAGGGCAGTTACTAGAATATTTGTATTATCTTGAGGTGTGTAGGAAGTATTCTGTTGCTAATAATAGGCAAAGATCTAAAGTTGGGAATGACATTAATTTTCATCTGTCTAAAAGGATTCAAATTTATTTATATATGATATCACTTGAACGCATATGTTTTCTGATATGAGTTTGAGAAGAGTGAGAGAAATCACAGGTAGATCCAGAACCACACAGATCCAGCAGCCTCTGGTGAGCAGCCATTACTGCTCTACAGCCAACAGTTGTGTGCTTAGAGTATTTTGTAGAATTTATGAACTATGATATTACAGCTACTTCCATTGTCTTCTTAATTTTACCCACACATTTTTAATGAAAAGGTGAAACTAGATAAAAACTAGGGTGCTTAGAGTTTTACATATTTGTCTTATTGAGAATGATGCTCTTTATGTAAAAAATATTACAGCTTATACATTCTACTTTGTAATAAAAATGAATTATATTTGTTTATGAATATACCTAGTATTATGTAGTTGCTCAAGTTATTAATATTTGTTTAGTAGAATTCTAGAAAGTTCAAAATTCATATTTGACATGTAGTTTAATATTAAAGCAAATATTAGTCATATTTATTTTTCTCTGTAAAAAACATTTTTTGAGAACTGTAACAGTATTAACAGTATGATTTAATTCTCATGCTTTAAAAATACTTTTTGAATGCCATGTAAATGAAAATAAGACATTAGTGTTGTTTTGTTTATTTTTCAGATTTTCTTTTCTCTTTTGTTTGTTTGTTTTTTACAAATCTAGTTTTGCCACTGAATTGTATGGCTCTTGTAGGCATCATCTGACATGTGAAATACAATGGAAAAAAAAGTTAGGGCACAGTGTCCTAGTGGATTTTAACTATAAGTTTTCTCCAAATATGTGATTGTCCTATAAATAGTATTGCAACAATGTCTGAGATTCATTCAACTTTCAATACTTGGCCAGCCACAGATCTTACCTCTGTTACTCTCAACCTGTCCATTTTCCAAACCTCCAATTTCCTGATTTTTGTTCTATTTCTTTTGTTAAGATTGCCTACTTCTCTGAGACACTAATGTTAAGACTGATAAACTCTTTCCAGTTATTGACCATTTCTGTCCAGACAGGGTAAATGAGGATCTCTTCCAAATGCTTTCTGAAAGAAAGAGATATATTTAATACTTAAGATTTTGATTTATTAATCTTATTTCAGTTGACTGCCTTACTGTCTAAATTCCACATTTACACGAAACTGAATTAGCATGTACAGGGTGATTCAAGAGTAGTAACATATTCCAAAATTTCTACAAAGAACAGGTGTGTTTTGAAACAATGTGAGCCTAACAGGGCTGAGAAATCAATGTATCCAGTACTAAACAGACCCATAAGAAAATAAAAATATATTGCTGGCCAACTTTGGTGCCAAGATAGTGAGTTTTAAAAGTTAAGTATCAAGATTACCCAAAGAGGAAGAGTGAGAGAAATCAATGAATCACCTAAATTCTTTTGGTAATTTTTAATATATTACACTAATTCCCTCTCTAAAGACAAAAATAATGAATGAACTCAACAAATAACAATTAGTTATAGGATTCTAGTGTCTTTAGGGCAACTCATCTTTATGATTATTGACATTCTAGCATTGGCCCATTAATATTTAGATGATTTGGTTTTGAAAAATATCTCTTTCCCTTTAACAACTTAAGAATTTTTGCCACCTCAACTGAGAACAATTTTCAGAACAAATGGAAACCAGTTTTGTTTACTGTTCCATTGTTATCATTTTTGAAAAAGAAGTTCAAACCATGGATTCTAGAACACTTGGGTCAAAACAGAGTGTGGGGGACTTCCCTGGCTGTCCAGTGGTTAAGACTTCACCTTCCAGTGCAGGGGGTGCTGGTTCAATCTCTGGTCGGGGAGCTAAGATCCCACATGCCTTGCTGCCAAGAAACCAAAACATAAAACAGAAGGAATATTGTAACAAATTCAATAAAAACTTTAAAAATGGTCCACATCAAAAAAAAAAATCTTTAAAAAAACCCCAAAAAACAGAGTGTGGTATACTCAAATTTTTTGTCTCCAAAGGCTATGCTATTACCCATTAATTCAAGTTAATGTAGATAAATTTTAAGCATTTTATTGGTGATAAGCATTGCTTAACAGTTAAAATGTCTAAGAAAGTTGGATTAGAATTACTTCAGAGTTCCATAATTTTGATGGTGGTTTTTATGTTGGTCAACTATGTATTTTTAAGTTAGCTCTCTATCATCCATCTTCTTGTCAGTGACAAATAACAGATAATGTAGAATACAAGTATGTAAAATATAATAATAGGAAGCTTTGGGAAACATCACCTGGATTTCTGTCTGCCTGCCTATCTATTTATCTATCTATCTATCTATCTACCTACCTACCTATCTATCTATCTATATCTATCAAATTTCCTTTACGTACGATTAGATAAGAAGCAGTAACAGGACAAGATTAAAATCTGGCCATGTACAAGCCACAGGATAAACCATTCTGCACATGGGAAATCCAAGGTGATTTCTTATGTGAGTTTGAGATACAACACACAGGGAGAATTTTGTCATACCTTAGGCAGTCATGCTACAAATGTTCAGGACTCAGATTACAAGAGAAGAAACACTATGCCTTCCAGAAACACTTATATATGGAAATATGGCAAATGAAGGCAGGTGTAAGGTAAGAAACTGAAGGTTTTAGCACTTGAGTTTTCTCTTTAGTTTGTTCTAGGTCCTGAGAATGACTAAATAAATCTTGAAATTTGCCTATTCGCAAAAGCCTCTCTATATTATCTTTCATATATCTGTATATTTACCACAGAAACCTTAAATGTCTACAAATATGAATTAATTGATATCATCAGGACATACAGTATTTCATATACATGCATAAATGACTTTTCTACATAACTGAAGCATAACCCTATGAGAACTACAATTAAAAAATCAGCAATTTGAAGAAAGAACATCTTCAAAGTAGCAAATGGTTCTGGAACTTCCAAAAAAGAACACCCAGACCATAATTATTTCCTGCTAACTCAGGGTTAGAAATGCTTTGGCTCCTAATACACTGAAGCTTTCAAGAGCCCTAGAAGTATTTGCCTTCTTCCTAAGGAGTTCAGGGAGCTATGCCCTGAGGCACTGGTATATCTACTTATTCTTTTTCAACCATACTCTCAACCTTCATTGCTGTCTGTGAGCCTACCTTTGAAATGGCTCTTCTATTGATCTCCTCTCTTCTCTCTACCATAATTTGTATATTACATACTACTTAGGCTGAAGGTTTTGTTAATAGAATTTTCTCTAAGTATTGGTTTAACTAGGCTTCAAGGAAACTCCTGGGGAGCTATTCCATGACTATAGCATTGGGAGTTGTGTTGAGAGAATTGTTGGAGCGATTTTATTCTTTCCACTTCTATATCCTATGGGAGAAGGAGTTTATAATATAATTGATTAAAGCACAGGCCATTTATTGGGTTACATTTTAACAAGTAGGGAGTGTTACCATTACCTTTAATGCCATGACCCATCCATTTCCATATCCTGTCTCTCTAGTACTTTTGACTTCTTTGTATTAAACTGATCAAATAGAGTTTACTTCCCAGAGATAGACCTGACTAACTCATCCTAACTCATGTGTACTCTCTATTTCTGTTCTAGCCGTTCTGCATCTATGACTGGGTAGGTAAATTATGTTTAGTCTGTTTTGAGGGCTCCAAATCTTAGTTTTTTGGAGAGAAGAGCAAGAATCCTTATTTAGACTTTGTCTAAATTTTGCTCTTAATGAGAGAAGTTGTGTAGGTGGTGGGTTAGAGTAGTGAAGAGAGAATAAGGTAACGTTTCCAAACTAATATTCATTTCCCACTGAGTTATGGTTCCCTTCATGCATAATTGCTTGGCCAGAGAAACCAGAGGGAAAGGGTGCAAACCTTTCCTTGACCCCTGATACACTAAGCATATGTTTTGTTTGTCAATTTTGTGACATCTCGTTTGGTTGCTTGGAGACATCTGGGACTCTTGTTTGCACTCTTGATAGGTAAGGCTTCTCTATAGTTTTCTATACGTAAGGCTTCTGGATAGCTGATCTGTTATTCTAATTATTTTAAGAGAATAAATGATGATTTAAAATCTAGAAACTTGAGATTTATTTAAGTCTGTGAAGAGAATGAGTGTTAAGTAGAATTAACCTTGTTATAGAGCTTTACCTACTCAAGTAAAATTTTGAGTAAGGGAATCAGTTGCAGACTTTCCAGGAAAGCTTTAACCAAATAATTTTCATTGAAATTTCAGGCAAATAACTATTAGTTCTTAGAGTTATAAAAAGGAAAAATACTTAAGATCAAAGCTAAAACCTAATTCAGATCACTTGCATTAAGCTCCACTTAAGAGATTCATAATTTTTTCATCGAAGGAAAAAGCTATTTTTTTCCACTTCATTCTACAAAATACTTTCCTTTTCATGAAGATTTTGTTCTTTGGTCTGATTTGTTTAGCTGGAGCCAAACTGAATTGCCAGTTTTTGAGCCAAACTTGTGATTGACTGAATTGGACCATTGTTACTGAAAAGAGCAAAGAATGTTTTGCTGAAGCCCTTGAGGTGTTGAAGACATAATGTCTGCAGGCAAAAAAATCAAAACTATTTTTATGTGTAATGATATGACTGGACACTTATTGAAACTGTTTTGATCAGAGCCCAGAGAAACAAACACATGTATGTGAAATTGAGCCCTCCCATGATGAAATAGGAAAGTAGCTCACACTTTGCTTTGTTAATGTTGTTGAGAAGACATTGCTTAGGACTGGGACAAGTAGGGCAGGATTTGAGCTGCTAAAACTATAGAGATCTTCTACTTAGTTTAACATACTGTAATGAGAGACACAGAGGTTCTGTTCTGAATTACTAAGCTATTACTTTTGAATTTTGTGTAGTCAGATATCCCAAGGTTTCCATTTAGCATTTACTAAACCACTTAGAGGATTTCCTTCTGGAACTAGCAGAACTCAGCTCTGGCAGGGACCTGATAAAGTTCTAGCCCTGGATGAGAGTAAGAAATAAAATCTCTTTGCAGTCCTGTCTTCCAGGGAGGATAGATAAACAAGTCCCATAAAAAATGTATGTCTATTGTATTACTCTCTTTAGGGGGTTGGCTGGGTTTTTTTCCCCCCTACTACAGTGCATTTTGAGGACCTAATATCAGGTATTAAAAAGTTATACTATACTAAATATAGAAAATATTTTAAAAACTCACATAGTAGCTAGCATTCACAATGTTATAATAATTTGAAAGTAATTTCAGTCACATAAATAACTAAAGAACTTTTGAACAACTGGGTTGTATTATTTCCATTAGACAATATTCAAGGTGTAGGAAGGCAAACACATGGCTACGTGCAGTTATCTCTCTAAAATACCTTTGGCTTGAAATTATTAGCCTATATGGCCAATTCTAATAGCTGGTTAGAGAACACCAAATGTCAAGACATCCCTCCTGTTGTAGCATTTATTATGTTTTAGTTTCACAGAATACAAGTATTAAAAATAGAAATATTCAGAGCTAATATCTTACATAAGAGATTTCTATTATATATTAATTTTGCTTTTAATAATCATAGAATTACAGAATTTTAGATTTGCAAAGAATTTCAAAATTTACATTTTGTAGTTATTTCTCTGCTTTTAAATAAGACAACATTTCATTCATTTGGGAAAACTATTTTCCTTGTCTTAAAATTCTCCTGAGATACGTACTTTGTTCCAGTAGTGTCCAACCAACACATCAAGTTGTGCTAGTAGGTTCTACACATGTAATGGCTTGTGGCCATTACAATTCCTTAAACTGTAAGCACAGGTATAAGATGGGATCTGGGAGTGTGTTTGGGAGAAGTGATCTTTATTTTGCTTTTAGTCTATTGCTTTTTTTTGGTATTACCTTCCCTAACCCAACCTGATAAAACTTTAGGGAAATGAGATGTTTTTCTTTTCTTAAAAAAAAAAAAATTATGAAGACCCCTGCTTTATGTTACCACTGGGTGATTTAACTTTCTCAGAACTTCTACATTTTATGTATTTATAAGAATCCATTCTAAATTCTTTGTGCTCCAGCTGAGTCCTTTTTAAAAGTCTTCAGAAGAACAGGGAAGAGCTGCTCTCCATCACTGATAGCACAGCTCTCCGTGTACATGATGACTTTAGCCTTGTAGCTGATCTGCTGTGACAGAGGCAATGTGTGACTCATCGGGGGCTGCTCTTAAGTCAGTGAGTGATAAGACAACTGGCTGTATCTCAAAGACTCCTCAAGTCTGACGCTCACACTTAGTAGCTTAAGAGCCCAAGAATGAACAACAGAGGATGATTTCAGGAGAGAATTTCTGTCCTCATCTGAGTCTTCAGATTACTTTGTTTCCAATTAGACACTCAAACTTCAAGTTTCTAAAAGTTTGACCCACTTGCTTCCTGATACATAAGGGTGACTTCTAAGTAGTACTGCATTTACTGTAGAGGGAGAGGTAGTACCACATGAGGAGGAATACCAGAAAGGTCCTTCTATCAATATTGAGTCATTAGAACCAGAAATTCCTTGGGAAAGAGCAGAGATCAGGAGAAAGAGCTTTGGAGACAGATAGCTCTGGACTTGAATGTCTGCTCTTCCACTTAATAGCTGATGGGAAAGTGGGAAGGAAAATGTTGGAGATAGCAGAGTACTTAGAGAGTGCTAAGGACTGGGTGGGAATACCATATGCCATCAGGAGGGCCTTGGGCAATTATGTGTCTATATTGGGGAAAGTTTAGGTAACAAGAGAAAAAGGGAGGAGGGATAGCACCAAAGACAAATACTAAATACTTTCATAATGATAAGAATTTTAAAAAAAAGGAAGTTAAAGGCTAGCTAAATCTGTGGATACTCAAATGCAGTGATTAGATTTATTCATTCTCTCTCTCTCTCTCTCTCTCTCTCTCTCTCTATATATATATATATATACACATATACTGTATATAGATGGATATAGACACATGTATATTTAGAATTTTATGTTATGTGTATGTATTTACTATGAACCTGCTGCATACCAAGTATTGTGTTAGTCATTGGGAATACAAAGACAAATAAACCATAGTCTTAGTGCCTTAAGTTTGCACACCCCTTTGTATCTTTCACAGTATTTTTGCATGGATCTTCTCATTCTATGTCCTCAGCAAATTTTGACAAAAAGGTATTTAATCTTGCCAGGGTATGCAGGATCATGAGTATGCAAGGGAAGGTTGTAAGGAGTTATGTCCTATATCTTGATCTGGCACCTTTCCATGTGACGTTGGAAAGAGTGTAGAACTATAAAGTCTAGAGAAATCGTGACTACCACAGGTAAGGATTATTAGGTACCAGAAGGTATAAATGCATGTTGAAGAAAAGTGTCTCTCTCTATCCCTTTTCTGAAGTGTCCTGTGCCTTGGAAGAAGAATCTTGCTCCCTTGAGGAAGTATCAGGATTTCTGTGAGCCCATTTGCAGGATCACATTAGCTGCATGTGTTCCCAGTCGGGGGTTGTATAGAGAATTCTGTTGAACAATTGTGAGGCCCACTCTCTTTCCAGGTGGTAAAATCAGGAACTTTTAAAGGACTTCTGTGCATTAATTATAATAGAGGTGTTACAGGGTGAATGAGCATTTACATTCTTCAAACAAGCTATGTACACAGATGGTCAGGAAGGCGTTTTTCCGAATGAAGGGGAAATGGAGAAGCAAATTTTGAAAAAATGTCATCAGAATATTATCCATTATCATTAAATATAGATACACAGTATAGAATGCAATTAAAGTTATTTTTGATTCCTGGCAGAACTTGAGGTGGTGGTTGGTCTGACTGTTGTAGGACATCAGTGAGTGGGACTGGGCCTCATTAGGGAGGAGGAAGGAAGAAAAAAAAACTGCCAACACAACAAATGGAGCCCCTTGAAGCAGACGGTTAATGCACTTTGTCATATAACACTGGGAACTGTAGATCTCTGTGGTCATGAAGAGAACAGGAGGAAAACAGGGCTCCCAGCTAGGATGCTTAAGCACGTAAGTGGTTCTGAGTTTTGTTAGAGTTCAGTAAGGACTGATCTTTGGAAGACAGCCATGAAAACCAAGTTTCACTTTAGCATTAACATGTTCAAACAGTAAAGGTTGGTGAAACCTTTATTTCAAATGCATTATGGAAAACTTCAGGGCAAATCAAATTTAAGTTAGCAGTATTTATTTACTTTAGTTTCGAAACTAAGAAAAATATATCATATATAACTAGGCTATATAAATCATCTCTCTAACTCCCTTCAATGGCTTCTCAATGCTCTTTGGAAAAATCCTCACCATTTATCATGGACTTTCTACTAGGTCTCAGCCATCCTGGTCTTGTTTCAACTCCTTAACATGGGAAGCTCCCTCCTGCTTCAGAGGGTCATCTTCCCCAATCTCTTTTCATTCTAAGCACTGCATCATTCTTCAGATTTTAGCTTAACTGTCCCCTCCTCAGGAAGCCTTTCCCGATTAAATCAGACCCACTGCTCCTCATCCGCCCCTTTTGTTATTCTTATATCAGCCCCGTATTTTTTCCTCTAGTACTTTTGACAATTTTCCTTATTTTGTTAATTTTGTTGCATCTTTTGACCCATCTTTCATAGCAGAGTATAAGATCCTTGAGAAAAGATTATGTGTTTGTTTTCCTCACCACTGTATTTCCGGTGTCTAGTAGAGTTAACTGGTAAGGGTAGATACTCAGTACACATAAAAAAAAAAAAAAACGAAAGATGTCAGTTATTCATATTTAAAGTCTCAACATTCCAAGAATACACAAGACCTAGGTTCTGAAATCACTTTCATTGGATATATTCACAGCAGACATAAAGTCTGAGGAGGCAGGCTAGGTCAAAAATGATGCTCTAAATCAAAACTACAATGAGGTATCACCTCACACCAGTTAGACTGGGCATCATCAGAAAATCTACAAACAACAAATGCTGGAGCGGGTGTGGAGAAAAGGGAACCCTCTTGCACTGTTGGTGGGAATGTAAATTGATACAGCCACTATGGAGAACAATATGGAGGTTCCTTAAAAAACTAAAAATAGAATTACCGTATGATCCAGCAATCCCACTACTGGGCATATACCCAGAGAAAACCGTAATTCAAAAAGACACATGCACCCCAATGTTCATTGCAGCACTATTTACAATAGCCAGGTCATGGAAGCAACCTAAATGCCCATTGACAGACAAATGGATAAAGAAGTTGTGGTACGTATATTCAATGGAATATTACTCAGCCATAAAAAGGAACAAAATTGAGTCATTTGCTGAGACGTGGATGGATCTAGAGACTGTCATACAGAGTGAAGTAAGTCAGAAAGAGAAGAACAAATATCGTATATTAACGCACGTATGTGGAATCTAGAAAATGGTACAGATGAACTGGTTTGCAGGGCAGAAGTTGAGACACAGATATAGAGACCAAATGTATGGACACCAAGGTGGGAAAACCGCAGTGGGGTGGGGATGGTGGTGTGCTGAATTGGGCGATTGGGATTGACATGTATACACTGATGTGTATAAAATTGATGACTGATTAAAAAAAAAAATGGTGCTCTGTGTATATAGCAGTTAGCATGGTCCTGGTGTGCTTGTTGAAATGTCTAATAAAGCTATCATCATGAAAACTTTGGGGAAGTTCTGTGAGCCGATTAAAATAAAATATGTGATGGTAATTTAGTTCCATAGGATTTGTTACAATCAGTTATTTTAAGTCCAGAAAGGAATATGTTTACTTGCTTCCAGTGTCATATCTCCTTAGTTCACTTCACAGAAAATGAGAAGAATAATCGTGTGTAGAAAGCACACAGTCCAGGTCCTAATTTTGCCTCACAGTCTTCACTCCATATGACAGGAATTGGCAACACAGTGATGAAGAGAGACAGGATTCTTGGCCTCACAGAGCTTATAGTCTCAGTTTTTATTGGGAGTTTCTTTTTAAGCCTCTATCATTTGCCCAAGGGCATCTACCTGAGACAAAAAATTCTCCATGAATGCCTGTGGTCATTTCCCAGTGAATGTCTCTAAGCATATCTAGTCTGATATCTCTCCAGATTTTTCTTAAATGTTAATCTTTGTCATCTTATTTCAGTGCTACACATTTAGTAAAATATTAAAGAAAAGTCAGCATTTAGGGGAAAAAATGGATTTTGAAACTAGAATTCTCATTACCAGCACTTTTTTTTTTTAATTGGAGAACTAGAATAGTTGTGTGAAATTATATTTGGGGGAAAAATGATTCTGGTACAATTTCTTGCGTATGTCTCTCCCCCTTGCCCCAAACTGGTGTAGAGCCAAGAATGTTACATTGCCCTTGAAGAAAGAGTAAACCCTTGAATAAAGCATGAGATTCTTTGTGCCTAAAGTATATAAAATTTAAGACATAGATTTTGTGACACTAATTTTATTTCCCCAGAGAACTTTTATTTACTTACTTTTTCTGGTAAAGCTGTATTCTGGACAGTTGAGCTCTTTAGATAGACACATCCTATACACGTGGTGCATAACTGTATTTTAGTTCGCTACTTCTCTTTGCTTGGTTTTTGTTCCTAATCATTTGATCTCAAAATTAGCTCTAAAACTTTTATTCATAGCTCGTGTGAATCATCCCAAATAATATCTGAAAAAAATGGTACATGAAGCGAGGAATATACTCTCTTTAATAGTCCTCCAAACTAAGCAAATCATCTTTGCTTTGCATTTTTTAAAAAATTTATTATTTATTTTATTTTTTGGCTATGTTGGGTCTTTGTTGCTGCGTGCAGGCTTTCTCTAGTTGCGGTGAGCGGGGGCTACTCTTTGTTGCCGTGCGTGGGCTTCTCATTGAGGTGGCTTCTCTTGTTGCGGAGCACGGGCTCTAGGTGCACGGGCTTCAGTAATTGCAGCATGTGGGCTCAGTAGTTGTGGCATGTGGGCTCTAGAGCGCAGGCTCAGTAATTGTGGCGCGTGGGCTAAGTTGCTCTGCGGCATGTGGGATCTTCCCAGACCAGGGCTCGAAGCTGTGTCCCCTGCATTGGCAGGCAGATTCTTAACCACTGTGCCACCAGGGGAGTACCTGAATCTTTTTTGTTTGGATACATGAATAAAAGTAAAAAAGAAAGAGCAACCAATCCCAGAACTTTTTCAACAATGTGAAAATACCTAGCACTACTGAACTATAAACTTAAAAATAGTAAGATGGTATACTTTGTCTTATGTATATTTTACCACAATTAAATTTTGTTTTTTAAAAAAGAGAAAGTAAAATAAAAAATGAAAAGGAAAAGAAAGAGAAGAAAATTACTTGAAATTTGTAGTGATCCCACTCTAGGAAATACTAAAAAAAAAAAAAAAAAAAAAAAATCCCAGCACTTTCCAGAGATATATCAGCATTGATTCAGGGGAAAACAAAACAAAACAAAAAACTAAAGAAAAAGAGAACTAATAACAAAAGTAGCATGCAAGCAAGACAACTCTAATTATTTAATTACAGAATTTACAGAGCATTACAGAGTAATGCTTTAGCTACATTATTCTGAGTAGCTATCAAGACAGTTGGAATTATTTAAACACAGTGTCCAGAATTACATTATTATAGTATTTAAATAATGTTGGAAGTTTGTAAGATGCTGTACAATACATTAAATTTTAGAAAAATAAATAAGAACTTTATTCTACAGATTTGATGAGAGAGTAACATAATTCAAAGTTTTAAAGGAGAGAAGGAAATTATTGGAAGAAGAAAGAGATTTTATCGCGTAACATTTAACTTGATTCTTCTTGCTGCTAATAGGGGCATTAGTGTTATAGTAAGAAAAATCTTTAAAACAAATAAGATGACAGTTAACTATGAAATTAGGGACAACTTTTGGAGGAGAGTGTGGGTGACATCGAAATAAAAAATTTGCCCTGTCCTACATGAAACCCCCTTTTTTAAAAAAAACTTTTAATTTTCAAGTATTTACAGAGTGGCAAAAATGGCATAAAGGGTTCCTTCACTCATCTTCACCATATATTAACATCTTACATAACCCACCATAGCACAATGATCAAAGCCTAGGAATTAATGTTGATATATTACTACTAACCAATCTACAGACCTTATTCAAATTTCTCCAATTTTCCTATTAATGTTTTTTATCTGGTCTAAGATCTAATCCCGAATCCCCCAATTTTATTAGTTTTCATGTCTCCTTAGTCTCTTCTAATTGGGGCATTTCCTTAGTCTTAATTTTTTATTCATGATCTTGACATTTTGGAAGAGTACTAGCCAGTATTATGTAGAATAAATCTATCTCAGTTTGTTTGTCTGATGTTGTTTCAAGTTTATATTATGCATTTTTGCCAAAAATTGTAGAGAAATGATTTTGTGTCCTTCTCGGTACATCATATCAGAAGATACTCTGTAACTTCGGACACCATAAAACGTTCCAGGCTTATATTGTATTTTCCCTAGCCCAGGTCTGGTTACTTTTCTTGGAGTATGGTATATTTAGAAACCAAAATCTGGGTATTAGGCATGATCATTACTGCTTGGTAATCTTTCTTCTAAATACTCTTAGGGGACAGAATTAGGAAAGATACACACACACACACACACATATATAGGCACATACATACATACACATTTATATCTATTCCTATACCTATCTGTGTTAAAGACAATAATATTGGCAACAACAGTAGTTTATACTGATACATCCAGTTCACATCCAAACCTACAGGGTCCATTGTAACCTTGTCCCTTACCTTGTTAATATGTCCTTTCTATGACAGTGAGATAGCTGGCTCTTATACCCACAGTATATTTAATTATTTGCTAAATCCTAGTCTACACATAAGGTAGTTTCACAATTATTAATCTATATCCCTGAGAAAAACAAGTTTATTACTTAGAGTACAATATATTTGTCTTTGCCCTAACAATATTTAGTAAAAGCACTGTTTTCCACAGATACTTAGGTTAGTTATCATAACTCCAATAAATTTAATACATTATTCAGTATCAAATAGAAAAATTGCATTTTTGAGAAAGAGCAACACAATGTGACTGATGATCATTTATGTCTAAAAACAGAGTGAATGCACCTGAGTGGCTGGGGCTGTAGCAACGCCCAGTATTTCTTCTTTTATATTTTATTTGGTTTTTAAATTTTTTTCAGTTATTGTAGTATCTATGTTAGATACCTAGATACCTTTTTTTTTTTTTTTTTTTAACAAAAGCCCTGTAGTACTCATTGTAAACTCTAGTGGCCAAATGAACATTTTCTTATTTTTATTTAATGTATATAGTTTACAAAGACATTTTAATGATTAATTTGGAGAACTACAAGAGAAAGCAAGAATAAAATTTATGTATTTATTTTTAACATTTTTTTCTGATTGTGAAAGTAATAAGTGCTCATTGTACAAGTAATGACTGATAAAGAAAAACATTATAGAAGCTGGTAAAAATTATTTATTATGTCATTATCTGGAGATAACGACTGTTAAATCCCAATGCATGTCCTTCACTTTTATATATGGGTATGTGAATAGCTCTATGCATAGTTTTAAATTATGCTCTTTTCACTTTCTAATTATTTTTTTTTTTTTTTTTTTTTTTTTTTTTTTTTTTTAATGAGGATCTTAAATCAGATGCGTATGTTTGATTGATTGATTGATTGATTGATTGATTTTGGCTGTGTTGGGTCTTCGTTTCTGTGCGAGGGCTTTCTCCAGTTGTGGCAAGCGGGGGCCACTCTTCATCGCGATGCGCGGGCCTCTCTCGTTGCGGAGCACAGGCTCCAGACGCGCAGGCTCAGCAGTTGTGGCTCACGGGCCCAGCCGCTCTGCGGCATGTGGGATCTTCCCAGGCCAGGGCTCGAACCCGTGTCCCCTGCATTAGCAGGCAGATTCTCAACCACTGCGCCACCAGGGAAGCCCTCACTTTCTAATTATTATAAGCATTTTCCTTGTCACTAAATACCCTTCAAAATATGATTTTCAGTGGCTGAATATTTTTTATCAAATACCATATTTTATCTAGCTATTCTAATGTTGAGGATTTAGGCAGTTTCCAATTTTTGTGCTCTTACAAAAAGAACTTCACTGGATGCCTCATCTGTGTTATAAAACTTTATATGTAGTTGATGGTGAACAAAGTGTTAGTGCATTTAAAATGTAGTAAACAAAAAGATGGTTAGGACTCTTTCAAAAGAAAATAAGTGACAAAACTTTTGTGAATGAATGGAAGAAAATGAGGAAAGGGGAAGGGCCAAATTCACACCAAATGGAATATACAGTAAAGTTGTTCTCTACTGAGAAAATGGGTGATAGAATGTGTTGACCCTTACCACAAATTTTCTGCAAAAGAAATTTTACTAGGTCTATCAGTTAGTTTTTGCTGTGTAACAAACCACCTCAAAATTTAGTAGCGTAAAACATTACGCTATAAAAAAAATTTCTCACCACTCTCTGTGCTGGGAGGGCAGTTCTTCTCATCTGGGTGGGCTTGGGCTTGGACTGGATGGTCTTGGCCAGCCTCAGTCACATATCTGGTGCTTTAGAAGGGATAGCTGGAGTCTCTCTTCATATGGTCTCTCATCTCTCAATGAGGCCATCCTGGGCTTATTTGCATGATGTCAGAGGGTTGGCTGCCTGTTTATGACAGCCCCTTTGAATTTTTCCCATAGTGCCTATCAAAGAGTAGGCAAAAATAAATACTTGAATTGGTTGGTGGTCAGTCGGTTCATGAAATTTTCCATTTCAGTTGTTTCAGGACTTTGGAGTTTCTTAGGAAAAGTTCTGATAAGCAAGCTTCAGGTTCAGATGTTCTCATTCAGTAGGTTGCAGTGGGCTCTAGGAATCTTATTCAGAGTAAGTAGGATATTCTGATGCAGGTAGGCCAGATTTTGAGAAAACTATTCCAGGCTATGACTCAGTGTATTACAAAAAAGCATGAGGGAAATTCATTAAATACATATGGATGGTAGACACAAAGATTTAAAAACTGATATCCTGACTTGAAAAGAATAAGTTGTGTTCAATACATGCTTTTATTAAAAAAAAAATCCCCCCTCTCTCCTGTTTTTTGGCTGGCACTTCCACAGCTGTGAGACAGGCCAGACTGGAAAAGTCTCCGATCTAGAGAGTGGAAATCATTCAGAGTTGAGTGAAAACCAGGAGTCAAAACTCAAGAGCAAGACCAGAGGTCTATTTTGGGTAAGTGCATATCAGTTGTAAAACCAGGAAATCACTCCAAAATCAAAGTAGAAACAAGCAAACAAACTAATGCAGATGAAGGTAGTATTGGCCAAGGACTAAACAGGGTTCATGTGGCATAAAGAAATAAGAAGGAAGGAATAGATGATGGATCTGATGCTTAGGTGATTTAAGCATTAAAAATGCTAGATTAAGAAGTTTTCTGGTAGATGTCAGTAATGTACTTAGTGGAATATTAAGATTCAGGGTCACAAAATCCAATAATTTGTGGAATGTGGTACAGGTTGAAAAGAGTTATCCCGTTCTGGAATACCAAGGTCAGAATAGAATTAGAAGTAAGAATGGTTCTCTGTTCCGATCCATCAAATTACTGCCATAAAGCTTTTTATAATCTCCTCTCTTAGGACCAAAGGCTGATTTATATGATTAGAGAGGCTTGGGCTAGAAAATCATCAAGAAGGACATTCCCTTAGGATATTTGTCTAAGTTTTTTATTCAGGTGTGTAACACTAATTACATAAGATATTAAATCAGCCAAATATCACCTTTTCTTCTTGCATCACTTGTCTCCACCCTTCCACCCATGTCAAGTAGGAACAGTCAGTCATCCTATTTTTATTATGGTCAGTATTGCTACTGATACTGAAGTATGGCCATTTTTCTACATGACTTATTTCAACTACTGGACTCTTCACTCCTTGAGGCCAGGAGCTTTATTTATCTTACTTCTCCATTGTACGGCATAGTGCCTTGAACATAGGAGATATTTAATAAATGCTTTATGAATATGTGAAAGGAGAGATTAGTTATTTTAAAGAAGGGCAGTTTAAGCTTTTGAGACTGGAATCTCAGAAGACTCAGGACTTAAAAGGAAGATACTCAAAATGTGTGAAATACCATTTGGTTTTTTCTTTAGTAATATGTCTTTTGTCTATTTTTAAATTGGATTGTTTATCTTTTAAAATTTATTTGTATTTAAAATATATTCTGAGACACGTCCCTTGTCAGATATATGTATTGCCAATATACTCTCTCACCCTGTGACTTTTTTTTCTCAGTCACCAGGCATAAAAGAGTATATATTGTATGATTCTGTTTTATGAAGTTCAAAAAGCAGGCAAAACTTACCTATTGTAATCGAAGTCAGATTAGAGCTTACCTTTTAGTGGATGGGGGAGTGATAATGACTGGGAAAGTGCAAAAAGAGGCTTCTGTGGTGTTAGTAATATTCTATATTTTGATCTGGATGGAGGTTCCATTGGCACATGCTTTTCAAAAACTACTAAGCTGTATATTTATTATTTGTCCACTTTATATCTCAATAAAAAATACAAGTAAAAAAAATAAAGTGCATGAAAGAGCCTTTTCAAATAACATATACTTTTTAGTCACTGTCAAAGGAAGGAAGCTCAAGTCATTTAAATGAAGAAAAAACAGACTTCTGCCTTTGTCAGTGTGATCCACACCAGCCCATGCACACTTGGATATTTCATGAATGCCCTCTATGTAGTAACCTGGCATAAGCATGGCCCCAAATTAAGCAGCTATTTCGGATAACTTAGATTAACTAACCATTGTCATTTCTCAACCATTTAGACTTACCACGTGGGGATATTTAAATAGTCTGTTGAGAGGATCATATCAGCCAAAAGGACTGTACTTGCTGGATTCTGGTTCATTTGGCCTCTTGAGGCATATCATAAATCATAAGGTATATGCAAATTTTCAGTCATTAAACTACTTCCAATTAGCACTCTGCAGGGAGATCTTTTTTTTTTTCCCCCTTCTTACTTAAAATTGGGTTTAAAGCTCTCTAATATTTATTACATCCAACTTGTGGTCCCAAATGGAAATGTTCTTTAGCCTTTACTACAATAATCTGTAGAACTCTTTGCCTAAATGGAGGGTCTGGTTAGATTTCTCTTCCGGGTGATTGCCCTTCTGTTTATTTAAAGGTAGGATGATGCATAAAGTTTTAAAGTGATCATCATTTTTGTCTTATGTAGTCCCTATATATATCCTCACACAGTATTAAACTCTAAAATTTTTCATTCTAATTTTAAAGAGTTGCAAAGGATATAATTTCCAGTTTATTGTAAATATTAACACTATAAACTAAAACTATAGCACTCTCTTAAAAGTATCCAATGGAGTGTAAATATTACAATATCAAACCAACATCATCCATTTAAAAAAGTGAACAGATTGTCTTAATAGTTGGAGATTTATTTTCCTTGAATTCATACTGAATCCCATTTTCTCCAAAGGATTTAACCTGATATAATACATTTTTACACTTGAAAATCTTTTATTCTATACTTATCTTAATTCTTAGCAACATATTTATATTAATTGAGATTAAAATCTCTATTTCTTGTGACCATAAACCTATAAATGTTAAACTTTTTTCTAGGATTGAATTACCATTACAACTATTATTAGTACATAATTGATCAAAACAATACACAAATTTATAAATCTTGAAAAAACTTACTATTAAAATTTAAATTTTTTTTGTGGGGGTTGAAAGGTACATGTATTCATGGATGTATATTATTTATTACTAGAAGGAGACAAATTTTATATCCATTCTATTTCTAATTTTTTTGTAGTTGAAAACATTGATAAATATTTTCACATAAATAAGCAGATGCAAATGAAGTTTATTTTTTTTATAGGAATATCACATTTTAGTTCATTGTCATATGTCAAAAATTATATAGTTATGTATTATTAAAATTGTATTTCAATCATCAACTTGATCAGAGCCACCTTCAATTTCATTGTAAGCAAAGAATTAGAAATCATCTGACTTGCAAAAGGATTACCCAGTCATTAGTATTTTCCTTTCTTAAAAACATAAAGGTTTTCCCAAGACTTTTCAAGTGATTATTACTGTTGTTTTTTCATGTAAAGTCACCTTGTTTAACTCGATATACTCAGAAAGGGTTGATGAAATAAAAATATCATTTATTTAATACATCTGTGTCAATTTTTTGATAAAGTTCTTCTTTCTTATAAAGTATTTTATATATAGTTCTATCAAACTTTTAACTGTGGACCTAACTCTTTCAATTCATGGAAAATGTTCACCTTATAACCTAGTTGGAAAGGTCAGTTTTTATTGTCAAAAAAATCAGCCAAGCTAGGCTTCCTTTCTGTCACAAAATGTCTGCCTTTGTTTTTCAATATTTAAAACTTTTTTTTTTTTATGATAACCACATCACTTCTGATTTCCAGAGTGATTCTGATGAATAAATAAGAGATTGTTTTAATGTAGATTTGTTACTTGGATTCAGTAAGGTGGCTGCACCTTTAATATTTTGTGCCTAAAGTGCTCTCAGGACTTTCCCTCAGGAGCACTGTCAGTAGGCAGGGGAGGGACAAGGTGACAAAAATTGTCTTCACTCCTGATATCCATTCACAGTATATCTAAGTTCAGATCATTCCAACGTGGGCCAAATTATCCTGTCTTTAATTTCACTCATAGCCATTAATGGAAACAGGTGTAATATATATAAGGGCAGACAGAAAGCCATATCATCCATTTACTGTGCCTTGATTTAAGAAGTCTTCACAGAGTTCTTAATATCATTATTTCAAATTGTTCCTTTGATGGGCATCAGGAAAATTTATACTTCAAGGCAGTGCACCATGGTGAGATTCTGGAAGAATAAAGACAAGTATGCTTTTTCTTTTCAAAGTAGAAGAAGAGTGATTATCAAAGGGCAAGTGGGGAAGGAGAATAGAATATGTCTGACTCTCAGACTGATTTCTCTAATAAGACTGTGTTCATTTGCTGTTTGAAAATAAAGTATGTGTATGCACAAATATATGTATGTATAACATGTATGAAAACAAAGTAACTGAAATGATTTTGAACATCGGCTTTTTACTTGTAGTGTTTAAATTTGGCAGGTGAAAGACAAAGCTTTGCTATCTTATTATTTTTTTAAATGGATGAGGAGGTGTGAATTTACTTATTTCCTTTTTTTTTTTAACCTCTCCTTTCAATTTTTTTAATTTTATAGCTACTTTATTTATTTATTTCTTCATTTTTGGCTGTGTTGGGTCTTCGGTTCGTGCGAGGGCTTTCTCTAGTTACGGCAAGTGGGGGCCACTCTTCATCGCGGTGCAGGGACCGCTCTTCATCGCGGTGCGCGGGCCTCTCACTATCGCGGCCCCTCCCGTTGCGGGGCACAGGCTCCAGACGCGCAGGCTCAGTAGTTGTGGCTCACGGGCCCAGCTGCTCCGTGGCATGTGGGATCTTCCCAGACCAGGGCTCGAACCCGCGTCCCCTGCATTAGCAGGCAGATTCTCAACCACTGCGCCACCAGGGAAGCCCCAATTTTTTTAAAAGACTATTTTTTAGAGCAGTTTTAGGTTCACATCAAAATTGAGAGGAAGCTACAGACATTTTCTATATACCTCCTGCCCCAACACGCACAACCCCCTCCCCCATTATCAATACCTTCTGCCAAAAATGGTACATTTGTTACAACTGATGAACCTACACATTTTATCATTTAAAGTCTATAGTTACATTATGGTTCATTCAGTGTTGTACGTTTTATGGGTTTAGTCAAATGTATAATAACATGTATCCAACATTATAATATCATACAAAGTTTTTCACTGTCCTAAAAATCCTCTGTGCTTTGTCTATTCCCCATCTGCCCTCTTCCCCTGACCCCTTGCAACCACTGATCTTTTTACTCTCTCCACAGTTTTGCCCCTCCTTCCAATTTTGTATATGCCAGAAAATCATAGGATGCTATAATATTTCAACAGATCTGAAAGTTAGGAGAATGACTTTCAGAGTTAAAATTAAAAATTCTGTCTTTTCTGAAAAGGTTACCTACTGTCTAGCTAGAGAATAAGGTAGGAGAATTCATGGAAAATAGAATCTGTTAGAAACTTAATTAAGGAAGTCCAAAATGGCATTGGATTTAGAACTTTGTAGAATTTAGGTTATGAATAAAAAAGGACAGAGCATAGATGCTGGAATATTAAAACCTTCCTTGATTCATAAAAAAAATTTCTCATTTTATTATCATTCAAATTTCAAATGCTTTTTGCCAAAACAGTAATTGATGTATTTACTACAATTAGATTTTACAGTTAGATTTTTTTCTCAACTGACCTTAATAATATAAAACAGATGTTTACTTACTAATGTCACTACATTTTTCATGCATATTATTTATGATTTTCATTTTACGTACTGATCAAAATCCATTACTTTTAATACTTCAGTTGCCTTTGTGGGATTGGCTCACAGCCCTAATTTTAATTCCTTTACATTTTTAGTGGATGGAATTGAAGACCAATGTCTCAAGAGATGTAGGATAATACTCATATTTTTCTCCTCCAGTGAATCAGCCCAAATTATTTTTCACATGAATATTTCTGTTAAAATGTCCATGGTATGTGGACCTGTTCATGGTCTGAATTTTTTTAAAAAGTCTGTGCTAGTAGATTTATTTATTCAGTAAACATTTATTGAGCCCTGTAATATGCCAAGTTTTTTGGTAAAATGTTTATATAGCTATGAGACCAGTTTCTCTCTTCTTAAGGAGGTCACAGTTTTATCAAGACAAATGTAGAAGAGGTAGGATAATGGCAGGCTAAACTTATGGTCAACTTGTAAAAACAACAACAACAGTGACAACAACAAAAACACACACATAGGGAACCTCTGTTATCTTTCCCCTGAATGACTGTAAAATTTTAACTGATCTGCCAGTTTCCTCCCTGCTCCCACTATTGTCCATTCTTGAGATGGAAGTCAGAGTAATTCATTTAAACATAAGTCAGATCATGACACTCCTCTACTCAAACACCCGCAGTGGCTTCTCAACTCATAGTAAACGCTAGAGTCCTCAGGCTGACGAGGTGAAAGGCTCCACACGCCTGCCTGTCTCTCAGCACCACACTGCTCCTGCTCACCCAGCTCCAGGCATGTGGGCATCCGTCCTAGTTCTGAACACATACGAACACATTTGAACATGTTCCCGCCTCAGATTTTCTGCGCTTGCTGTTCTCTCAGTCTGAGGCACTCTTCCTCTGGACACACACCTGGTTTGTTCGCTTACTTCCTTGGGATTGCTGCTTATGTGTCATTGTATCATTGAGGCTTTCCATGACCATCCTATTTAAACAGCAATTACCCTACTGGTCAGGATGTCTTGTCCTAACTCTCCATAGTCTGTTTTATTTTTCTGCCATCCTGTGTTTTACTTACATGTTTTACTAGTCCCTGTGGCATGTAATGTGCTTTATATATTCTCTTCCTCCCTCCATTAGAAGGTAAGCTCCAAGAGGGAGTTTAGTTAATGTGATCATTGCTGTGTTTTTCCATCTGTAGAATAGTACTTGGCACATAGTAGGTGCTCAAATGTTTCTTGAGTGAATAATTGAGTGAAGGAAATCTGATTCAATCTCAGGATATCAAAAGGATTTTCCTGTGAAATTGGTTTTGAAAGATGATTAAGAGTGACTCTGAAGGGAAAGGAAAGGGTATTCCAACCAGAGGAAAAGGCAGGCAGCAAGGCAAGAGGCTACTAGACTTCCACTGTCACAAGTATAATTATCTTCCAAAGTGATTAGACTCTAAATGGATTGACGTTATATCAGGGATATTGAGCCTTGCCTCCAAGAGAACTTGTAAATTGTTTTGTGTGCATGTCTTAACTTCCTGGCTCAGAAAGGCAAATTCTTTCTATTACCAGTGGAAAGAAGATGAACACTGCAGATGGATAGACAATAGCCTATCCAAGACAATGGAGGTATGATGGTACTTCATAGAATGAATGAAAGCACTAAACATGGTCATGCATGTTCCTCGTATTACGGTTTTGGTACATAAGGACCTTAGAGGGATGAGGACTGTAGCTTGGGAAAAGCTTTCCTATTATTTTGACAAAATATTTGTTTTGCTTCTGGCCTAGTGTTTCTGTTTTCAAAGTTCAAAAGAATATTTGGTGACATTTCTGCTTGGAATCTAGAAAATGGAATCTAGGAAATCTAGGAATATGTCAGTAACTCATACAGAGGATAAAGAAGAGGGAATCTTTGAAAAGCAGTCACTCAAGGCTGGGAGTGATAGGCACGGTATTAGATGATACATAGAACTACAAAAACATAGTATGGTATAATCATTGCCTTAAAGATACCTATAATTTAATGAGAGGAGTAAAATGAACCATAATAATATCAAAACCAGCACGTATTGTGGGTACACTATATCCAAGCACAATGATAAGTGATTTCGTAGTGTAATTATTTAGTATTCATAACATTATGGGATTATTAGTATTATGTTTGTTTTACAGATGAAGTAAGTAAGGCTTAGGGAGACTAAGTAACTTACCCAAAGTCAAAAAACTAGGAAACAGTTTGAACCCAGATCTGCTGACCTCCAAGCTAATACTGAAAACACAAAATTATATATTTAGAAGAAATGTATAGAGTTTCATATAGAAATATTTACATACAAGCAATGATATATGCACTACAATAATAAAATAAGCAACTGAATGTATATGTATCTAATATGTATATGTGTAATATTGCTTTACTTCAGAGCAATTAAAAGCAAGTAAGTTAGTTTTTGTTCTTTTACACTTGACTAACCTCAGATATTAAAATGCAGAAATTACTAGTGTTATATTATGTTTTGGGGGAAGGGTGGAAAGTTTTAATGGTTTTATCAGACTTTTTTTTCCTGAGAAGTCAGAAAAATCAACTTTTTTCCAAAGTGTGTTTTTCTTTATTGCTTTTATATTAAGTAATATCTGTTATTAAGGAATTTAATGTGTATAGTACTCTGGGTTGACATCTATCTTTTTAAATAAGCCACTTTGTAAAAATTTGGCATTTAGAAAGGTGCATTAACTTTTTCAGGCCCCTGTTTAGTGCTCTACTGGAGTAATTCATTGGTACTTTGCTGGCAAAGTGAAGAATGTCATCTGTTAAAGCTCCAGAGAATGTGCTGGCTTCTGTAGAAGCATAATGACATAAAAAAAACAACAACACAACTCTGGAGAGTCTGCTGAAGTTTTTGAAATAATACTCAGTACCTCTGTAAAAATCTCCATGTTGCCAAAATTCCTAAAAAATCGGTAAAATCTCTCTAACTTGCTGTCAATATTTAAAAACCAGTTCTAATTTGAAGAGTAATTCCCAGGTCACCTAAACTACATTATCTGTACAAATACAACGTTGGAAATTTGGCCCTAATGCAGAGTGCCTCTAGAAACAGTTAATAGTAAGCAACTGTTTTTAAAACTCTTGAAGCAGAGTTAACTGCTTTACAATTTGTAAAGCACCTAGCAAAAAGCAGAAAGGAAGAGTATTAAAGCATTGTTTACATTTCATTTTTTTCCTTCAGACTCTTTTTCCTAGTCCCTTGTCAAATAGCGGTTTGTGTCAGTAGCAAGTGGTTTGCCTGAAGGAGCAATCTCTCTTATGTGCTTGCTTGGGTCACTTAAAGTCAAATAATGTTGAATTTATATATTTTTAATTTAAAGGTGTTTCTCCTTGGTCTCTGTTACTTTAAATCATTAGAACTTCACCTTCCTAAGGTAGAAATGGCAGAAATGTATTTATATGGGTGGAAAACAAACTGCAGTTTTATTTCATAAAATGAAACTCTTTATCTTTTGTTTTTAAAAACCAGGATCTTCTCTTCCTATCACTTTCTCCTGATAGCACCTGAATGAGCCAATTAACTTAGACTCAAAGAACCTCAGTCTTCTTTGAATCTTACCTTGTCTTTCCTTTCTACTTTAACTTTTAATGAGTGGCCAAATCTGACTTTTCTTTTGCAACGCTTTTTAAATTGTTTTCTATTTTTGCATGGCTACTGCTACAAACCAAGTTCGGTTCTTGCTGTCCAATACCTGGAAATGTTGCTAAGGCGTTCCTGTTTACATCCCCAGTTTCAGTTTCTTCTGCACAGCCCATACAAGGGGATACGCACACTGTGATTAATTTAAGCTCTTGCTCAAGAACCAATGCTTATTTTCATTTTAAAAATCATATTTGAGTTCTTGGAACTCAATCAAGGGTCATTTCAAGCTGACTCCAAACCTACCTTTCTAGAATTATTTCCACTTCTTCAATCTACTGTACATGCTGTAGGAAAACGGCACATTATGTTCTTGGCACATATATGTTCTTGGTGTATAATCTGGTTTTTCCTGTCCTGTCGTCTGTGCTCATGATATTTTGAAAATGGTCTTCAGCAATTTCATATAGATCAGCCCGTATAACTTTCCCAAAGTTTCTGTAGATCTGGGATATAAGCCTGAGGGTGGAGATTTTGCTTTTAATCACTGATACTATGAATCTATATTTGTTTAATGCTCAAGTAAATGAATCATGTCACTTTTTCCTAATAAAAGCTCTGTAGCATCCTGAGAATAAACACTTTGGGTTAAATATATTTGAGAAAAAATGATTTCTGCCTAATAAACTTTTGAGGTAGGATATAGGATGAATAAGAGTTGGTCCCAGGACTCTGGCCCCAGACCACCAGGATTCAAATCCCAACTGTACTTGCTCACTTTATAACCTTGAGCATGTTACTGAACCTATCTATCTCTTCATTTATAAATTGTATATATCACATATGTTTATAAGGAGGATTTAATAAGTTAATATATGTAAAGCACTAAGAACGGTATCTGGAACTGCAAACTAATAGAAAGAAAAGGAGAAACTAGTTATCAAAAATGGTATGCAACAAACATATTTCAGAATGTCAGAATTTAGAAGCCCAAAGTGCATTGTTCTCTCTTGCCTCTGTAACTTGATTTGTATCCAGATTTCTTTACTGGATACATTTCCTTCAATGAATCCCGATCTCTGAATATTATCAGTGAGAAGACCCTTTCTCATTGTCACTTGAATAAAGGAAAAGGTGTAGATGTATGTGACTTGGAGTAAGCTGTCCCAATAACCCCAAAGAAGCAAAATTGCTTCTGCTGACTCAGGGACTCTCTCCACAGTGCTTCCATGGTCTTTGAATATGCTGAAGGTCAGAAGGACAGAGAACCCTTGAAAATAATTATAACGGAGAACACAAATAGTTGATTAAGATCATTGATCAATACTATATGTCAGCTACTGTTTTAGGCATTAATTGTTTTATCTCATCTAAGCCTGACAACAATCTGAGGAAGCAGACACCATTATAATACTTTTTTTTTTTTAAATGAGTAAATTGAGGAACAGATAAATAACTAGCATAGGGTCATATAGTCAGAAAGCAGTGGAACCAAATTTGATCTGAGAAGTCAAACAGTTTGATGTCAGGCAACCCCCTTTTCCCACCACTTATATACTAAGCCCCTTTGTAGCTAGTATAAGTATTTACCTTTTGTATTGGTTTACTTGTGCTGCCATAAATACCACTGACTGAGGGACTTAAACAACATACGTAAATTTTCTTAGACGTCTGGAGGCTAGAAGTTCAAGGTCAAGGTGGCAGCAGGTTTGGTTTCTTAAAGGCCTTTCTCTTTGGCTTGCAGATGGCTGCTTTATGCTGTGTCCTCACATGTTCTTTCCTCTACTCAAGTATCCTTGTGTTCTGTGTGTTCAAATTTTCTCTTCTCACAGAAGTCAGATTGGATTAGGGCCCCACCCTAAGGGACTCATTTTAACTTAATCACCTCTTTAAAGGCCCTGTCTTCAAATATAGTCACTTTCTGGGGTACTGGGAGTTAGGGCTTCAACATACGAATTTTGGAAAGACAAAATTCAACCCATAACACCTGTATAATCTGTGACTCCACATATCCAGTCCTGGAATGTGTTGTGTTTTAAAAAGACAGAAACAAGAAAACAAAACATGCTTCAGGCAGAATTTTCAGTCTTTATTCATACTTTTATCAATTAATGTGCATCTGATGATTTTGTCAGCGTTAACTCTTATCTCCTGTCCTTTCCTGTCTTCAAACATTCCCAACTCTTGGGAATCTCTCACACTTTTATCCCATCATAGCGCCCTCATCTACCTGTCCCTGCTATTTTGCTTACTAGATTCCATCTTCTCTCAAAGAGTGGAGGCCCTGGGAGAGATGTTTGTTCGATTTCGTTGTTCTCTTTTGAGAGTTTGCATATACTAACTTAGTTCTCTTTTCCCACCCAGTTCCCTGAGTGACTGGCAGAGAGAGAGAGGGAGGGGCCTAGACCTTGTTATGTTCATTGCTTTTATCCCACCACATTAGCTGTTATTGAACACTTCTCTCAACAAAGCACTGTGAAAAAGTGTTTTACATCCATCATGTTATTTTCACTTTCAGCTTAGTTTTATGTTAGCTAAAATTATTATCCCTATTTACAGATGAGAAAACTTGTGTCTAAAGAGATTGTATTATTTACTAAGTGTCCCAAAGCTAGTAGATGGTAGAGCTGGAATTCATACTTCAGAGCTAGGGCTCTTAATCCTGGTGGTATTTGGTGGCCTGGCTTTGATTATTGATAAACTTCTATCATCGTATATGACATTGCTGAGCAGTTTCTCCCTATTTATGATGGTGAAGAATTTGTAGAAACTCATTTAAAGGGGATTATTACAATTATGTAGGTGTAACACTTTGATCTTCATGATTGCCAGATATTATAGAGTATGGAGATTATCAAAATGAATATATTTAAGTTACAAAATGACTGTATGGTTGGGCAGTTGATACCCATATATAAAAAGTCCTTCTTAGAACCCTCAGGCTGCATGCAGGTGCTAACATAAACAAAACCCTGATAGGATTTAAGAAAAAGAATCCCATGTTCCAAGTGTAAGTAGGAAAGCCAAATATTGCACTGATTCTGGCTCTGGGAAAAGTACATACTGTTGTATTTCGGCACATCGGAATCTTCCAGGGATGTGCCTGGTGTCTTGGAGTAAAAGCCAATGTGATTTTTCTGCCATCTAAGTCTTGCTTCTTTATAGGTGTCCTTGCCATGTTCATTATGTAAATCATAGCTTCCTGTCCCTGAATTGTGAGACTTTTCTCTTTCTCTATACAAATGGAAACACCCCCACCATTTTCCAGAATCTTGCATATATAATCATCACTTGTTCCTTTATAGCTTCAGGCTTGACTTTATACAAATGTTTGAAAGAATGAATTGATGAAGGGAAGTTAGTCATGTGCACCCATACCATTCAATAATTATTATTACTTTTATTTATAATATTAATATTTAACAACCCTAGGTTTTTTTATTTTTAGCAGAGGGAGGAAAATTTTACTTTTCTGTTGTTGTGATTATACTAGGAAACTAAGACCCAGGCTTAAAAGAATGACTGCAATATTATGATACTCAATTTCACATACATTCTACTGGTCCTCAATCTTAATTTGGCCTGACAAATTCTTTTAGGATCTTTGGAGAGATGTAATTTTTCAATCAATTTAGAAAAATCAACACCCCACATCAACAACTCAGTAAAAAATAGAAATTGATACTATTTAAAATCACTAAAGGTTATATATACCTAGGATTTTTAAAACAATCGTTTAATTAGGATAAATGATCAGTATTGATTCATTTTCATTGAGACTTGAGGGTCAGCTTTTAGTGTGAAGGAGTCATTAAATAAGTCTAAAGTAATATATGAATGCCTAACTTTTATGAATAAAATTAAAAGAGCACATGGGCTATATAGGTTCTAAGAAGCATGTATCCTGTTGAAATAAAGTCATTCAGAAAAATCTTAATATTGCCTAAATAGCATAATGAAATGATGGCTGACTCTCAACCTTAGAAGGCGAGAAGAACTTTTAAAAGTCAATGATAAGGGGTAAATTCTTTAATTCTAGCCACAATGAAGATTTTTGGTGGGATTTATATGTCTTAAAGTTTCCAAATCCTATTCTCTGTAAATTTATATTATTTGTAATTACTCCTGAATCACTTTCTGAAGACATAAATTTATTCCCATTGTTTTTGATGACAGACCAACTCTTACACCAGTAAGCTCAAAAATTCAGCCATACCACAAGTGTGGAATATGGCAGAGAGGAGGGGTGTGTCCATGTCAGCAAGCCATAACCCAGGGGAATCCCAATGCAGATTGATGGGGACCTTACTAGAATCAGTACATTTATTTCTTTTAAAAACTGGCAGTAGGTTTTGTGTTGAGGGTTCCCAAGACCACCCTAAGGCTTGGGGATTGAAGGACTCACAGGACTCAGAAAAGCTGTTATATTCACGGTTATAGTTTATTACAGTGAAAGGATACAGATTAAAATCAGCAAAATGTAAAATGCTTGGGGGGCAAAGTTGAGGGGAAACCCCTGGCAAGCTTCCAGGTGTTCCCTCTCAGTGGAGTTGCATGGGGAGGTGCTTAATTCTACTGAAATGATGTGTGAACTGTTGCCAACCAGGGAAGCTCATCCAAGCCTTGGTGACCAGTTTTTATTGGGGTATGTCATGTAGGTATCCCCATGACTGATCTCATCTACTCAGATCCCTACCCGCCCCCCATCCCTGGCCACAGGTCAGGCTGATATAGAGTGGCACAAGGCTTTAGGCATACAAAAACATTATCAGACAGATTCTTCCCAGGGCTCAGAGGCCATCTCCCAGGAGCCAAGTCAAAGGCCAGTCTTGAAGACAGGACTTTCTTTGGGATGTACAGAGTAGCCCAAGCAAGTTTATAGTTATAGAACGGTAGATGAATAGGTTATTTCACTACAATTTTATTCAAGTACATGTCTCCAAGTAATTAAGGAAGTTGTAGGGCTCATGTCGATGAGAGTTTCACCTGTGGGAGAAACTATTCTGAGTCTTTTATTAGGAATTTAGTAAATAATGTAGAATTCTAGAAGGAAACCCATGGAACTCAGTATCCTGTAATAAAGCAAAGAATACATTTTGCCTTAAATATCTGTATCTTTTCCCTTCATGGGAATTCATATTTCTTTGAAGGAGCCAGAAGAACAAGATATAGAACCACAATAATTTCAAATAGGAGTGTAATATTTTTACAGGCAGCACTGATTTATAAGTCCAACTCCCAGAGGTGCAGACAGGTTTATCATCCAGCTATAAATGTCTAAATGCATAATGGAATACAAAGTCTAATTTCTAAAATGTATTTGGGTGATGTATTACTCATTTATAAATGCAGCTGAAGTCAAAGAAAAGAGTTCACCTATTTTTTTTTAAGGTTGGTCATACAATGCATTATTAAAGTTTTTAGATAAAAGGGGAAAATATTATCTATTCTAGTATTATAGGGAAAGATGGAGGAACACTTGGCCATTTTTATTTGTGTGTTTGCTTTCTTGGTTTTTAAAACTCTAAAAATTCCTTTCAGTTTTGGAGCAAACACATTTCCAGAAGTGACAGAGGACCAGTGGTTAATATTAGAATCAGCTTATCATGAGAAATACATATTATAGTCAGGATACTATTACCTTTTGTTAATAGCTCATGCTGGCACTAATTAGCTCTAACATAAAACTAATAGAAGCCATACATTCCTCTTAATTTTATGCATACTTTTGAGGTCTGTTCTCCCATGAAAATGGTTTGTTCAGTTAAATCTCAATAATGATGGCCCTCATACCCTCCATTAAAAATTCAGAGAGGTATATATGCATATATTTTTTAAAAGAGCCGAAATTGCTTATGTTGTTTCAAAAAACAGTAGAACTTGAGTGGACACAAAAGGATATGACTGGTTTTAATTAAATCATAACTGGAAGATGAAATGTGATATGAATTTTTGGCAAAGAACAGAGCAGTTTCATGTAAGGATAGTACTAGATTCCACTTCATTATAAGCTATAATGATGGGTATGGGATTGCCACAATTGCCACATTTCTCCCAAAAGAACTTTCATAAGAAAAGACCAAGATTTGAGCCCAAGAAATCCTGAGCTCAGAACTTGAGATTCAAGAGAAAGATTTTTAAATTTTAGTTTCATGAAAGGAAATAAAGACAGACATCTTAAGAGCCCGATAGAGCATTTCTTAAGGACTCCATTTTCAAAAGGCCATTTTAGTAGTTGCCCCCATGGTTCTTACTAATTCTCCTTCTTTTAGCAATTGTTTTTCTTATCAAACTTGACAATGCTAGATAGATAAATGATAACTTGATTGGCAGCTTGACATCGCTAGATAAACTAATTCATTTTTGGAATGAATTCAATGTCCAGTGGCTCAGAGCGCTGCAGATTGAATCTATCAGAAATTTGTTCTTATTCTCAATAAATGCTTCTATTAGTTCCACTAACAATAATCTAGGGAGCTAGAATTGGTGAGAAGAGTTTTATGATAACTAATTGTAACTCTTTCTTAAATTTGGGTATTTAAAATATCCAGAGTCAGAGTAAGCTCTCTATTCTTAAGTAGTGCCTTCTGAAGTGATTTTTCCTGGAAGATATCCCAGTTTGCTTTTTAAGGAGTCCAGATTTTCAGAAGTATAAATGGACAATGATTTTCTTTTTGAAATTAAAATGTAACATATAAGTCAATTTACCTTCAGTTGAAGACTTGCCTTCCCATTGGAGAACATAGGTTGGTAAATAAAATGTAGCACTTTATTGTCAGCATTTCTCAGAATAAAGTATAACTCAAGTACATGACATAAGATTTTTCTAAAACAAAATGATCATAAAAGTTGCAACAGCTACCTTCTAGTACTCCCAAATGTAGAAGATTAGCAAAAGAACAACAACAATTCAGTTAAATTCAAAATAAATGTATTGAGGTCTTACTTAATGGAAAACACAGTATTGTATCCTTTGAAGGATATCAGAAAAACTGAAATGTTCTAATACAAAAGAGTTAATGATTTTGTCACAGCAAGTAATTTTAATAGCTATTTTTATAAGTAGAGGTGATAAGAGGCCCAAGAATTTCTTATGAAAAAGAGGAAACTAGTGTGAGGTCAAAGATTTTGAGACAATTCCATAAAGGAGGTGGTGAGAAAAACTGATCTTGAATGAGAGATACAGTTTGGACATATGAAGGAAGGAAAACAGGGAGGCTTTGGGGAAAACTATAAACAAAACAAGAGGGTTGGAATAAACAAGTCAGGACCATAGGATGTCTATAGTATCAGACATCAAAACTTTGCAGGCTTGGACTTGGCTGTATCGGATTAATGAAGAGTTCCATAAAGCACAGTGTTTTTGTACTTTCAATTTACAAAGAAAATCTGAGTATTATATTTACATTCCTCCTACATTTAGGCTCTCTTGTCTCTCCTTTTCAATACGCTTTCACCCTAAATATTTGAATGACCAATGATAACTCTTTTGGATTTAAGGGAGCCAAATCTTGAAGGACATTTGAAGAAATTTAAATATCTATCTTTGATGTTGACTTCCTAAGACTTCTTGAAATATTACAAACATGAGGAATATTGGAAGAAATGTACTAAGAGTGCTTATTGAAGGTCCTTTTCAGGTGACTTTCAGGTGATTCAGGCTTTCCCTCTGGATGCCCCAACACAGCTGTTGTCAGCATGTCTGCACTGATGTGTCTTCATGTGCATGTCATGTTTGTGATGGGGAACCATAAGGTATTGATTCATTCCCAAATTTTCACAAGTAAAATATATTGTATCCCTGCTGGTGAGTCATTTCCAGAGTAGTAGTAACTGGGGTTTGAGATAAGGGTCTGGAAGCACATGATAGCATAGAGGAGTGTGTTAGGTAAATGGCTGTTTCTTTTGCTGTTTCTTCAACTCTAAAGGCTCCAATAAGATGTGATGGATGGAAGTAGAAAAGTATATTGTTCTAGAATTCATTAAGCTGGGACAGATGGGGTTGAGAGAGGAGGAAAGAAGGAAATAAATCAAACTTTAGGTCTTATATGGTATATCAAACCATGTACAACACTGCCAAGTCTTTCCTGTGGTTGAAAACTTCCACTTCTTGGGTTTATCCTGTATGGGACCTTCTGTGCTTCCTGGGCTTGGGTGGCTATTTCCTTTCTCATGTTAGGGAAATTTTCAACTCTAATCTCTTCAAATATTTTTTCAGACCCTTTTTCTTTCCCTTCTTTTTCTGGGACCCCTATAATTCGAATGTTGCTGCCTTTAATGTTGTCCCAGAGGTCTCTGAGACTGTCCTCATTTCTTTTCATTCTTTTGTCTTTATTCTGCTCTGCAGCAGTTATTTCCACCATTCTGTCTTCCAGCTCACTTATCTGTTCTTCTGCCTCAGTTATTCTGCTATAGATTCCTTCTAGTGTATTTTTCATTTCAGTTACTGTGTTGTTCATCACTGTTTGTTCTTTACTTCTTCTAGGTCCTTGTTAAACATTTCTTGTATTTTCTTCATTCTATATCTGAGATTTTGGATCATCTTTACTATCATTACTCTGAATTCTTTTTCAGGTAGATTGCCTACTTCCTCTTCATTTATTTGGTCTTGTGGGTTTTTACCTTGCTCCTTCATCTGAAACATATTTCTCTGTCTTATCATTTTGTCTAACTTACTGTGTTTGAGGTGTCCTTTCCGCAGGCTGCAGGATCATAGTTCCTCTTGCTTCTGGTGTCTGCTCCCAGTGGACGAGGTTGGTCCAGTGGCTTGTGTAGGCTTCTTGGTGGGAGGGACTGGTGTCTGTGTTCTGGTGGTTGGAGCTGGATCTTGTCCTTCTAATGGGCAGGGCCGTGTCAGGTGGTGTGTTTTGGGGTATCTGTAAGCTTAGTATGACTTCAGGCAGCCTGTTTGCTGATGGATGGATTTGTGTTCCTGTCTTGCTTGTTGTTTGGTGTGAGGCGTCCAGCAGCAGAGCCTGCAGGCAGTTGGGTGGGGCTGGGTCTTGGAGTCGAGATGGAGACTTTCGGGAGAGTTCTTCCCAATTAATATTCCCTGGGACTGGGAATTCTCTGGAGGTCCAGCATCCTGGACTCGGTGCTCCCACCTCAGAGGCTCAGGCCTGACCCCCGGCTGGGGAACCAAGACCCCACAAGCTGCATGGTGTGGAAAAAAAAATAATAAGGGGTGGGGAAAGGAAACAAACAGACTAACAGAACCCAAGACAAAGAGCAAAGACAAAAACAACCAGTAACAAAACAGTTAAAAAAAAGCAAAAAGAAAACAAACAAACAAAACCCAAGATAAATGGTAAAAGGAAAAGCAAACAAACAAAAACTAACAAAAAAACACACACACATACAAAAACAAAGAAAACAAAAAACAAGAGAACAACCAGACAAATAAAAGAACTCAAAAACAAAATCAAACAATTAAAAACAAAACTAACAAAATCAAAAAACAAGAAACAAAGCAAAAGTGGAACGCAAACTAAAAAAAAGCAAAGAAAACATAAAACAAACACAAAAACAAAAAAAGACTAAAAACAAAACATAACAAAACAAGGAAAAAACACAAAACACTGAAAGAGTAAAGTAAAAATAGAAAAAAAAACATTAAAATTGAAAAAATAAAAAAAATAAAAAATAACAGAACAAAACATAAAAAAATAAGAGTAATACTATTTTTCTGGGGTCTCAGCTGTCAGTGTCCTTGCCCCCACTTTGAGTCACAGCCAAGCTCTGCCTCCCCAGGAGACCCTCCAGTAACTCTAGGCAGGTCTCTGGACCCACTGTGGGCACTGTGGGGGCACTCAGGCTCTGACCTGGCCTAACTCTCACGTGTACTTGTCCCTATAGACCAGTCTCAATTTTGGGAACACTCGTTGTCCATTCAGATATTCCATATACACAGGGTTTACCAAGCTGATTGCAGGGATTTAATCTGTGGCTTGTTCAGCTGCCCAGGAATATTTTCATTCCTCTTCCTTAGTCACCCCGCCCCTGTGGTTTTAGCCCCACCTCTGCGTCTGGGCCACCCACAGGGGTCTGCTCCCAAGGCTGCCCTGGAGCACTTGGGTCTGCCCCGGTGAGGACAGGGCATGGAGGTGGCATGGCTGCCGGGGTCGTGGGAGCCCCGGCGGCAACAGGTGCATGGAGCGGGAGGTTGGTGCCCACGAGAGATACGGTCCCACCAGTAAGTAGGTGTGCAGAGAAGCTGGCGGCCCTGGGTGTGAGAGATCAGGCTCTAGTGGGAGCCTTACCTAGCACATGGCAGCAGGCGTGCAAGGGCCAGCCCTGGCAGTGGCCTTACCTAGTGCCTGGTGTCAGGCAGGAGAAGGCCAGCCCCCGGTAGGGACTTTTCCTAGTGCCTGGCAGCAGGCATGTGTGTACCAGCCTTGGCGGGGCCCTTTCCTAGCTCCTGGGGGGCAGGTGCTGGTGCATGGGGCAAGAGAGGCTGCAATGGCGGCTCCACCCCCTGCACGTCACTCAACAGTGGCGCCTTGCTTCTATGGCAGTCCGGGTTTCCTCCATAAGCATTCCTGGTTGTGGATTACCTCCCTCCTGTCCCCTCAGGCTGTCTCTTCTCAGCCAACAGCAGTCTTTTCCCCAGGTTTGCTCTCCAATACCCATGTTCGAGCTGCTAGCCCTTGTGCACACCAGCAGACACATGTCCCGGTCTGAGGCACACAGGGCTGTGGCATGGACAGTCTGTGTAGGTCACACTCTGTCCTGTCTGCCACAGACCAACCGTTTCACTCTCCTCTGACAGCCTCAGATGCTCCCCTTCTGTCCCAACTGATTTCCCCATTGGTGAGCGGCCTTCCCCGGATGTGGGAACCTCTCCTCTTCCTCAGCTCCCCACCAGGGGCACAGGTACTATGCTGCTTCCTCTCCTCTTCTTTTCCCTTCTTCTTTCTTTCGTCCTACCTGGTTATGCAGGGATCTTTCCTGTCCTTTCTGGTGTCCAAGGTCTTCTGCTACTGTTCAGCCGGTGCTCTGTGAGAATTGTTCCATCTGTAGATGTATTCTTGAGGCATTTGTGAAGAGAGAGAAACTCCACATCCTCCTTCTCCTCCGCCATCTTGAAAAAGCCCAAACTTCCACTTTATCTAAACTGAATATAGGGTAGTAGGTAAGAGTCTCTGGAATAAAGTGTCTGGATTTGAACTCTTGGCTTAACCATTACCTAAAGGTAGTTTTAGGCCAAAAAACTGGAAAATCCTAGTACCTGTCTCAGAGTTGTGCAGATTAGTAACTCTGAGGTATATATTAGTAGGTACTTAGTAGGTATTTAGAGTAGTGCCTGGCTTATAAGTAGGTGCTTAGTAAATTTTAGTAATTTTTACTGAATGGAGACAAGTGATTTCTAATGCCATTCAGTGGACTTTGTAATTCTAAAATATTTTCAGAATTGGAATTATCACCTCTACTGATATTTTACAGAGTGCCATATTGGGAGCATTTGAACTATGCTTGCATAACTAAGTAGTTTGCAATTTACAACATAATATAGCAGCTGGTTCGTGGAATATCAATCATTAAAATGTATTGTAATACAGATTCTGCAGAAGGCAGAATGGATAAAGTTAAGCAGACAGGACCATGGAAAGCAAGTTGCAATTGCTTTTGACATAGGTCACATTTAGTAATCCGTGTGATATCTAAGATTAACAAATGAGACAAATATATTTAGTTGAAAATGTTAAAGGTTAATAAAAATTAATAGTCACAGATTAATATAAATTAAACTGAAAGGTTAGAATAAAAGATGTCAAAACCTCACCCATATTGCAATCAGCCACAGCAGTTTAGCATCCCACTAATCTCCATCAGCATACACTTTGGCAAATAGTGTGCTTGCTATGAAAATTCACCTTTAAGGTAAATGCCCTAGCTCCTTCCAAGAAATTGCTATTTTTAAAGTATTTTTATGCAGAAAGCCTAGAGCCATTAAAAATCACTAACATGTTTTGTGCTGATAGAAGACATCTAACAACCCTCTCACCATTTGCTTTTTTGGTATGCATAAAGGAGATGTCTACAGCACTCAGTGTAGGGAGGATGGATCTTAGAAAGATTCAGACCATTAGATTTTCCAGTGTGGGTATCTGAAAAAACATCCATGAACTTATTGTGTGTCCTTTTCTAGTTGGAATAGGAACTAAAATAAATTGTAATGGACATCACTATGATTTAACAATATCTTATTTTCCTTTTCCTCCTAAGGAAAGGCTATACTTCTCAGTTATCTTGCAGATTAAAAGGACTAGTTTCTAATTCTAAGTAATGCAATGTGAGCAAAAGTCATGTGTGATACTCCTAGTCTGAGGCAGTGAAAGATCCTACTGGATTCTCCAGACTTTCTTCTGCCTGAGGGATTGTGGAGGCAATCCCTGGGATCCTGAGGGACTTAAATGGTAAACCACAAAATTAAATCAGCCTATATTTCCAGGTTTCTGATTGGAGGAGAGCTTCATCAAGAGTCTCTTGGGTTTGTAGCTGGCTTAGCATGACAGAAAAATAAACTTCTGTTGTATTAAGCCACTGTGATTTTGAGATTGCTATCATAGCATAGTCTTTCATAGCCTAACTAATGCATGGGGTTCAATAGTACTTACTTTAGAAAAAATGACTTTTGCTTAAATATGTCTTTGTTTCTTTTGAAAATTAAATTACTCAAATTCAGAGAAAAAAATAACAAAAATCAAAAGCTTAGATTATAGCGTCACTTGTCTATCATCTGTCTTCACTCTCCCATTGCTTTTAAATTATCATTATGTATATGGGTGAAGCACATCTTCAGGGCAGGAGAATTTAGGCTGATAAGTAGAGATGAGTTTCTGTTTATTGATTCTATTCTTTTTTAGGGGAGAATGGGGAGTTCTAAGATTTCCCTCATGATCCATATTTTTTATATCCTTTCCACCTTGCCAAAGATTATTTCATATTTCCATAGTTTATAAAAGAAAACTGCTCAAAACCTAACACATTAAAACATAGTGACTTAAAGAGGCAAAATGGGGCTTCCCTGGTGGCGCAGTGGTTGAGAGTCTGCCTGCCAATGCAGGGGATGCGGGTTCGAGCCCTGGTCTGGGAGGATCCCACGTGCCGCAGAGCAGCTGGGCCCGTGAGCCACAATTGCTGAGCCTGCGCGTCTGGAGCCTGTGCTCCGCAACAGGAGAGGCCGCGACAGTGAGAGGCCTGCGCACCGCGATGAAGAGTGGACCCCGCTTGCCGCAACTGGAGAAAGCCCTCGCACGGAAATGAAGACCCAACACAGCCATAAGTAAAATAAATAAATAAATAAATAAATAAATAAAGAGGCAAAATGAAAATGAGCCCAGGGTTTACTACCTATGTGTTTCCTTGTCAAGGAATTTTTGATACTAAAAAAAGTGAGGGGTGTAGGGTGTAAGTGCAGGATGAAATGTTCAAAGAGGGAAGCAGGAAGTATTTTGCTGGCATCACCAAAACGTTGGTTCGAAGTAGCCAATATTTCATTTCATCTTTTCTGCTCAGTTGATGCCTTAGTTACTTCTCTATTGTCATATGCCCTCCCCAGAAGATGAACATGTATTAATACAGTAAATTTGGATTTCCTGTAATGACTAGTAAGTATAATGTGATAGATTTCATTTTCCAGAGATAGTTGCACGAGTGTATATCGCAGACCACATGCTTTTCTTATAACGTAACGTTGATGCTCTTCCACTGAGATGTGGGTTCTGTGTTCCCTCTCCCTGAACCTGGGCCAAACTGTTTAACAACTGCCTCTAGCGAGAGAATGTGGTGAAAGTAATGCAGTGTAACTTTGGAGGCTAAGTCATAAAAGGCCATATGACTTCTGTCTGTTTCTCTGTCTTGGGGTATATGACAAAGAAAGCCAGAGTTGCCATGCAGGAAGCATGGCTGCCTCGAAGCTCCCATAGAGACAGAGTCTCTCCAACTGTCCCAGCCCTAACTCTTCAGGTCTCAGCCTAGGCACCAGATAAATGAGTGAGTGAGCCTCCAAATAATTCCAAATCTCAGCCTTTGAGCAGCACTAGCCAACCTTGGTTTCACACAAAGTGCTGACAAGAATGCAGATTTATGAGGAAAGTAAATGTTATTGTAGTTTTAAGTCAAGTTTTTAAAATTAATTTTTATTGATATATTTTATTTGAGTATATTAATTATTATTTGAAATTAATTCACAGACCATAAATTTGCCATTTTAAAGTGTACCATTCAGCGGTTTTGAGTATATTCACAGGTTTGTGTAACCGTCACTGCTATCTAATTCCAGAACATTTTTGTCACCAGAGAAAGAAACCCTCTATCTGTTAGCTGTCACTCCCCATTCCCTCATCCTCCTATCCTCTAGCAACCACTAATCTAGTTTTTGTTTCTATGGATTTGCCTATTTTGGACATTTTATCTGGATGGAATCATACAATATGTAGCCTCTAGTGGATGACTTCTTTCACTTAACATAATGTTTTCAAGGTTTATCCCTGTTGTATCAGATATCAATATTTTTCACTCATTTTTATGGCTGAATAGTATTCCATGGTGTGGATATACCACTTTTTTTTTATAACAGAATTTTATTTATTTATTTATTTATTTATTATTTTTGGCTGTGTTGGGTCTTCGTTTCTGTGCGAGGGCTTTCTCCAGCTGCGGCAGGCGGGGGCCACTCCTCATCACGGTGCGCGGGCCTCTCACTATCGCGGCCTCTCCTGCTGCGGAGCACAGGCTCCAGACGCGCAGGCTCAGCAGTTGTGGCTCACGGGCCCAGTTGCTCCGTGGCATGTGGGATCCTCCCGGACCAGGGCCCGAACCCGTGTCCCCTGCATTGGCAGGCAGACTCCCAACCACTGCGCCACCAGGGAAGCCCCTGGATATACCACATTTTACTTATCCTTATATCAGTTGATAGACATTTGAGTTGTTTCCATTTTTAGCTCTTAGATGTCAAATTATTGGGTCATATGGGAACTGTAAGTTCAATGTTTTGACGTATTGCCAGACTATTTTCCAAAGTTACTGCACCATTTTACATTTTTATCAGTGATATATGAGGGTTCCAATTTTTCCACATCCTTGCCAACACTTGTTATTGTATGTCTTTTTGATTATAACCATCTTAGTAGGTGTGAAGTGAAGCCACTAAGATTTGGGGTCATTTATTACACACCATGCTAACTAGAACGTATGGTTTGATGGGAAAAAAACCTAACTAGAAATCAGAAGACATGAGTTCAAGTACCATCTTTATAACTTGTAATTTGACCTTTGGCAAGTCATTTGCCCTCTGGGCCTCAATTTAAAAATTTATATAATGAAGCTATTTCTTCCAGTTCTCACATTAAAATCAACCTATCTAAATATCCATCAAAATTTAGGTAAACTTTGCAATGGACATTTATCTATATCATCAAAGTGAACGTGGATTAATTTCATTTTTTAAACAATTAATAGATATTGGTCCAATAATCAAAGTCCAGTTACATGTGGTCCTGATTTTAGAAAAGACTGATGCAGTGATAAATCTGCCATATTTAAAACCAAGATGAATAAGAGTCTTTGTGTAGGGTCTTTGGACTTACTGGTTACCTGAATGACTTGAGCTGCATATGTTGACATACGATAAATTAATTTATCTATTATATGTTAAGTAAACTCAACTAGCTTATATTGTCCATTTGGATTCTGTCAACCTTTGAAAGAAATTCATGGAACCATTTTATGCTCTATTGCAAATACATTGCTAGGATTCCTTGGAGGAAGGTGGGTTTCCTTTGCATCTTTTAAATGATGTCAAGTGTTCGAGGGTTTATCACAGAAAATCATTTAGTGTTTTATTGACCATTTAAAACATAAGTGCATTAGAAAGAAATCCATTTTATTCACGCAAGTCAATTCACTTCAAGTCCTTAAACGTCATGGTACAGTATAACCTTCCTTTGATTTTTTTTTTTTTTTTTAATGATTTGCAACTTAAAATGGAAGGTGGATCCAGTAAATAACGCTTACTGGAATTTTGATCTTATTCAGTTAATCTGCTCTATATGCTTTGGCTTTGCCTACACAATCATTCAATTGGATTGAACACACTTAAAAAAAAGTCAGAAAGTATCTTTTGGCCTACATGATATGAAAATTTTACTTTTCCTAATTTTTTTTGGATGTGTAAAATGAGTATCATATCTGTAACTACTGATGAAAAAGAGGTAAAATTATACATGCTGTGTTCTTAAAGAATTTTGATGTGTTTATGGTTTGTGAACATGAGCTCCATGAAGATGACTTTGTTTTGTTATACTTCTCCATAGCACTTTGAACAGTACTCTACATAGAATAATTATAAATATTTGTTAAATGATAAACATTTAATACCAAAATACAAAAGATCTGCCTACAATGTCTAGATTGTGATGCAAAATATTTATTTTGTCTTAAGTCTAATTGTGCACTTGTCATTAATTGTTAATTGAAACACTATACGTATTGTTAGAATGGTTAAAAACGTTAAGGTGATCCTATAAATATGGCATGTTACAATGGAATAGCATCAGTATTAGAAGTTGCAGTCAGATGTCCAACTTTTGCTGAAAATGTCTTTCTAGCGGCAGGTCTCTTATCAGGTACCAATTCAGAGACCTGGGGTGAGTCAGTCTGAATGAAATCTTAAGTATAGGCTCATACTTAATTTATATGTATTTAAAATGAATAAGTAAACACAGCGAGAGAATACAAGAAGACACCAGGGCTATACCAATTAGAGCCCTGTAGCTCTTAGAATATGTGTGTCTCCATTCAATTCTGGATTAGTTGAGTTACCTGTAGCCGGGGTGGTGGCTTCTTTCTTTTTGTCCAGCGTTGCTCAGTTAACATGGTGCGTTATATTGGATTTCAGAGCATAAAAGAAGACTTAAAACTACCATTGACACTTTATCCTCTTTCAAATTTGGGGAGATCCAAAATAGAATACACCTGCAAGGGAATGTAACTGAATTCCATTAAGCAATCACCTGCCAATATTTGAACTTTGAGAGGATGGTATTAAATGTCTTGTTAAGTTAACTATGCTCATAATGCCAAGTTCTGAAGTTCTGCCAAAATAATTTTAAAATAAATATGAAATAACTCAAACTAGCATCAGAGACACATTGAAACATAAGTGAAAAACAGCACACGAATCTATGTAGCCTGTTTATATCGCCCCCAGAGATTTAGATAAAGTAAAACAAACATAACCTTTTCAGCTGTTTCTCACAAGGCAAAAAGAAAATGAAACATTTGATTATAATTGTTTTAATGAGCTGTGATTCAAAATGATGAAGTTGTAATGGTTTGGGTAAAAAATATTCTGTTAATGAGCTTTTGTTTCTATCAAAACCTACAAGATATAAAACTCTCCAAGGATAAAGTTTAGTGGCAAAGCAGTGTTTACTTTATGAAAATTAAAATTCCTAATATTTATCTGCTTTATTTCCAACAAACATACTAATTAATTATTAGTATTACCATAAAAAACAGATGTATTCAAAGAATACAAATGGTACAATAGACATAGAATGTTTATGTTACTAGTTTTCACACTGAACTATAAGGTAAACTATGAGGTAAACTTCTTCGCCTGTTTTTGGGGAGTCTTAGGTTTTTTTTATAATTTGTATCTCCTATTCTACTTATAGACACAAACAGGGTAGTCAAAAAAGTTGTTCCACATGAAACAGTAAAACTACCACAACCATTTAAAGTAGGACATTGTAAGCTGATACTTGTTTTGGATACCCACTATTACTTCTTCACTAATGCATGCTTCTAAAATGAACACTGTAAAGGAAAGTTAAATATATGGTAAACAGATGTCTACTATTGATGGCAACTTTTTAACATGATTTAAGGTAAAACAAAGCAATTTAGGGATTAACATTCAATCATATTATTACAAATTACAAACGATTAAATCTGGCCTATTTAATTTACCTGCATATAAGAATTATAAGTTGTTCTCAATGAGAAACAGAAAAGAAAGATAACTGTGAAGGGTTAATGAAAGAGATTCTCTTTCAGTGATCAGGAAGTTTGGTGAGGGTCATTGATTTGTTAAGGGGTCACTCTAACAGTCCAATCCCAAACTAAAGTTCATTCTCATCAGTAGAGAAAACAGCTTTTAATTTTGAACTTTTACACATAGCCAATTCATTTTAACCTCTAAATTTCAGCTGGCTAATGGCAATATTCTACTTGGTATCCCTCCCTCCCTCTCTCTCTCTCTCCCTCTCTCTCTCTCTCTCTCCCTCTCTCTCTCTCTCTCTCTCTCTCTCTCTCTCTCTCTCTCTCTCTCTCTCTCACACACACACACACACACACAATCATCTTTGTAACCCAGCTTTGTAGTGTGAAATAGAACAATTTGAGAAACTAAGGAGAAAAGGAAGCCGATGCCTCAAAACTTCTTTTCTTAACCGAATTTCTTTTCCCTTTGTATCTCAGTTTCTCAGGTTTAGGCATACTATCAGACTACTTGTTATTATCAATGTTTAGATATTAAAATGGTTTACTTACAAGCCTATTGTATTTTCAAGAGGCTGGCAAATATAAAAGGAAATTTTATTAATTCCTTTAGGTATGTACATCATGACTCATATGTGAAGAAATTAGAAAATAGACTTGTTTAATTCTTTAAAGACCAGTTAAGGAATAATGGCAGTAACAACAACAGCAGCTAGTAGTTTTGATCGCTTACTTTATGCTACACCCCATTCTGCGCACTTTATATGTATTATCTAATTTCATCATCACAAGAATATTATAAAGTACGTACTGTTTTAATCCTCATTATACTAGTGAGGAGATTGTGGCACCGAAGAATTATGTAGCTTGCCTAATGTCAACAGTACATGTCAAATTAAAATGTCCTAATAGTGGGAAGGATTAATTTGGGGGTTACAAGGCAATTAAGTTAATCTTATAGTTACTTTATTAAGCTGAAAATAAATTAACAAATGATGTTTTCAGTATATGTTTTTAACTGTGTACTACATGTGTGAATCTATAGACAATATGCAGTATGTAATATATTTCTAAACTTTCCAAAATAATAATCATTTACTCATTTAACAAATATTTATTGAGCCATTACTATCACCTACCAAGATATTCTGAATGCTGGGAATAAGATAGGTGCTGAATTTCCTGCCCTAATTGTGTTTATATTCTAGCATTATCATATCATACCGATCATTCAGCAACTTGTTTCTCTCATGTTTTTAGGATTAATCCATACACATATAAATTAAGTTCTTTTATGTTTTCAATTAGTATATCATTGTAGAAATATACCCAAACTGCTCAATCTCACTACTTGTAAATATTGAGATATTTATCAGTTTTGTACTATTGCAAAGGATTTATCTGAGAACATGACTCCTGTGTATATGTGTGAGAATTTTTGTCTGGTGTATATATTTATGTATTAGTTAGGGTAAGCTATTTGTGCTGCCATAAGAAGCTACCTCCAAATCTCAGTGGCTTAATACAAAAGAAGTTTGTTTCTTGCTCACATGAAATCTGTTAAGGATTCAGGTGATTATCTAGGGCAGCTCTCTTCCACGTGCTTGCCTCAGCATTCCCCAGGCTGCCTTGATCTTTTGTTCCTCACACATTAGTGTATGCTTCCAAGATCATTTTGGCAAGGCAAGTAGGAGCTGGAGGGGTTTACACTGGCAATTATATATCCAGCAATACATGACATCTGTCATTTCACTCTCTGAAGCATCGACCAGAACTAGTCTCACCCAAAGACAAGGGGACTGAGGAGTATCATCCTTCTATATGCCCAGAAGGAGAAAAGAATAGTTTATTTTCATAACCTAGCCATGGAATTGACCTGTCATGGGATAAACATATTCTACATTTATAAGATATTGGTAAATTCCTCCTCAAAGTGATAGCTTTGTTTACCTTTCCATCAGAGGTATAAGAGAATCCCTGTTTCTTCACAGACTCACCAAGGCTTGATATTGTGAGACTTTATAATTTCTTGCCAATTCGATGAATGTCAGTTGTTATTATTTAAATTTGCAGTTCCCTGGTTACTAGTGAGGTTGAGTATTTTACTAAAGTTTTTTTGAAGTAGAAAATCCATCTCTAGAGTTTGGTTTTAGGCAGGGAAGTAGTGAAATGGGAGTAAGGGTGGATATAGAGAACCTTATCTGCATTGCTTTATTTCTTAAAAGTATGACTTGAAAAAATACCCAAAAAGTGGGCAATTGTTAAATTCAAATAAAAATATGTTAACAGAGCTTTTTTTTTTGGTTCCACATTAAAGCAAGTTTAACATCTTGACGTACTATCTCTTACCTCCATGGATGGTGCTGTGTTTTACTGTAATCCTGGTGACAGGACATGCCCAGACGCCCAGTAAGTGCTCTGGAGACCTGCTACCTCTGTCCGGCTTCAATTTAACTAATAAGCCTCTTGGGATTTGGCCATCGGGAGAAAGAACATACTTGCTTTAATTCGAGTGAAATTGTACTTGAGAAACCATAAATGTGAGATTCTATGGGAAAGAGTATAGTGGCTCTTTCTAAAATCATGGCTAGGGAAGAAACCGTGACACAGAAAGCAGGTCACTGTATTTGCTGTCTGACAAAAATACATATAAAAGGATTTGGAATGTGGATAGTTTATGTAGGTAGTTATTTTTAATGTCCTTTTGATTTACGTGTGTGTTTTTTGAAGGAAAATGTAAGCATTTCAATTTCAACATTACAGGTTAATTCAGTTAATTGGGCTGCTTCCCAGGTAAATATATTCTTTAGTCTTAATCTCTTAATATATTCTTTAGTCTGAATTTGAAAACAAAATGTATATGCTTCTTATTTTCCCTGGAGAATTTTTGAGTAATAGATTTCTTGTGAAGCATGCAGTCATACTGGTTGATTTTGAGAGTTTTCTTCTTGTTTTTCAGTAAACGATGTACTCTGAATTCTGACTAGAAAAGTGTGTTTTTTGTTTCCCTCTGGCTTTTTCTTTCTAAGATTTCAATGTGTTGTCCACATCTGAGCTGAAGAACAAATTTGGCCTCACTTCTCAGAGTTTTAAATAGTTTAAGGCACTGTGTTTTGGAATTAAATTATTCTTTCTTTTTTTCTTATCTATGAACATTCCCAGAGTTTAATTCTTTGCCATTCCTCTCTCCTTCTTGTGTGTTTTCCCTGGATCAACTATGACTCATGGTTTTGACTTTCCCTTCCATGTTGATGGCCCTTCTCTTTACAGAACTTCTTCTATTTATAATGTGGTTAGGTTCCAAAAGGTTGGTTTAAGTCTGTTTGCAAAGTGACACTTAAAATGAGTAACTGCTAACACCCTGTCATGGTACTAGGCAGAGCTGATCATTTTTTTCCTCTCTTCTGGCTCATAGCTTTGTTTGAGTCCTAAGAGACACTTTTGCTTCATGTTCCCAGCTTCTGAGGTCTATATCCCAACTGCTTTTGGGACTTGTTCCCTTGGTGGACTGCCTCAAACTAAACATATTAAAATTTGAGATCATTTTCTTTCCAATAAGCTGTGCCTTTCTCCTTTAAAAAAAAAAAAAAAAAGGTGTACCATTGATGTCACTGGAACTCAGAGTCTCTGAAATATCTATACCTTCCCATTGATTGTACTCATACTTTCATTTTCATCAAATCCTGTTGATTCTTCCGCTAAACTTTTTTTGAGGTCTGTGCATTCCTTGCCATTATTACCACTATGAATGAACTACTTTCGTAGCTAATCATCACGTGCTTCATAGCAGAGTGCTCCCTGCATTCAGTCTTCCGGAGTTCCTGTCTCATCTACATATAGCCCATCCACTCATCTTCCTACAGGGCCATTTTACACACCAGTCCTTGGTTTGATAGCCTATATTGATCCAAAACTTATTACTAGGTAACTTTCACACTCCTCAAGATGGCACCAAATTGCATAATAATTTGGTTTCACACTAATAGTTAAAATGTATTTTTTATCTTTCTAAAGGGAATCCTGCATTCCGTCAAATTAAGACATTTCCAAATAGATGCAGCCTGCACATTCTCTACTCCAAGCTTTTGCTCCTTCTGGTACTGGCCCTGGATTGCCTTTTCCTCTTTCCTCATATAAATCTTGTTGATATTTCCAGATCCAAGTGAAGTTTCCCTCCCTCTTTAAATCCTCTTCAACATCTTCAGTTTTCAGTGATTTCCCCCATTAAAAAAAAATCCTTTTATTATAAACAGAAATCAAACTTAAAAGATTTCAAAGGTCCAGAAAAGCTTCAGAAAGTTTAATCTCATCTAATGCTGTCTGGTTTACTTTGACTTTCATTATTATTTTGATGATTCTTCTTTGGAGCTTCAGATATGTCTTATCACCCAGTTTCAGTCTCATACCTTCAATTGCATATAAAACCTTTCCACCTGGTGGACATAATCTCAAACAACTGTTACAGTTTGGCATATTTTCTTGCAGTCTTTTTTTTTAAATGCATTTTTATGTGTTTAATACTTTTATATCATAATGTTAGGTAAATTTTTAAACAAAACTTTTAATGGCTCTACATCATTCTAACATAAATTCCACTATAATTATATATCTTTAATTTTAAATATTTGTTATTTCTTATTATAAATGATACTGAAAACATTTTTAGATATAAATCTTTCCCTAATTTCAGATGATTTCTTTAGAAATGGAATTATTGGTTTAAAGGAATGAAAATTTTATAGTTAAAAAAATTCATATTGTCATATTGCTTTCAAAGGAGATCTTATTAATTTATAATTTCAAATCAAGATTCTGTAACAGTGCCGATATTTATTGTTATGAAATAGTGACTTAATAGTTTTTTTCTAATGCGATTTTAAGTGGTTACAAATGTTATAACTTTAGGAATGTTGTTATTCTCTCCAGTCCTCTGTAAAATGGAGGTAATAATAGTATCTACCTCCCAGGTTTATTATGAGGATTTGATGTCTTGTCAGATGGGGGGTCCTGCTGCTCACGGCTTACAAAATCAATACTCACAAATGCTAGAAAGGAAAGGTGCTTTTAATCAGAACGCTGGCAATCTGGGGAGATGGTGGACTCAGCATCCCCCAAAAACCACCTCCGAAGATTCTGCTCGGCCTTGAAACCTTTAAAGGGAAACAGAGAAGTCATCTCAGTTATTCACTGAGATAGGGGGTCAAAACTGTCATCCCCCACTGTGTGCAGGCTTGTGTGCAGGGTTGTCAACTCCTCGTGATCTTCCTCTGGAAGTTATCTTGTTCACACGGTTTGGTCACACAGTTTGTTCAGGAGATTACTGAAGGGGGCGCTATGGAAGAGATCTGGTCAGTTAATTACTTATTCTTCACGTCTATTTCTTTGATCAACGGAAAGAACAGACAAGTTAGGCAAAGTATTGTGTGATTAAAAGATTTGAAAAGTGTGCTTGGGCCAGAGATGAGTTGAGCGTGGGAGTGCCAGGTTTAAGGTTAAGACAAAAGGGTGCCTCCTGCAGAGAGCTCTTTCCTGCTAAAAGCTGCTTACAGATCCCCACGTGACAGAACATCATTCCATTTCTATGGGATTAGGGGCGAAGGTCCATCTTCTGTAACTTCTTCATGCTGACATAGGGTGCTGTATTCTCAGGGCAGAAGGTTTCAACATGGGTCTGTAGCATCTCTTTGCTGACAATTTTAGTTGTTCACTTACATATATGGGGAGAGCAAGCTACAGTTATTTTGATACTCAGGAAGATATAGATTATTATGAGCAGTAAATAGTGTTAATCTCATTCTCTTGAGACCAGTTCTTGGAATTGTGTGAGCCGTAGATTCAGTACTGCTCAAGTGGAGCAGCTTATGTCATGCCTATGGTCTGGTCATCATGCAGTTAGTTTCTTTTTCCTTTGGTGGCAGTTACAGTATCTGTACAGCAACTCAGGAATGTGCACCAGACACTGAGTCTGTGACTTTATTGTCCTAATCATTAACTGCTCAGTTTTTTACTTGGGGCGGGGGGGCCCTGCAGGGTTCTGCTAGATTTCAATGTACATAAATTTTTTTGCATACTGCTCAACACAAAATATGTAGTCAGTAAGTGGTAGTTATTAAGATTGTAATTGCCTGTGTATTACATAAATTATATATTATTCCTTTTACATTCTTTTACTTTAGACTTCATACATTTGCTAGCAAAAGAGAATTTCCCAAATGGTTTCTTTAACTTAATGCTAGGAACTTTTCACATATTAAAAACAATTTAAAATAAAGATGCCCCAAACAGTAAAACAGAGAACCCTTTAAATTATTATAGTTTTCATCATTGTATTGCCCAGGCCACATTTCTTCTTTCCCTTGAAAAATCTTCAGACCTCTAGCAGCACTGTCAGTCATTTCTCACAGCTCTTCTTGCAATAGATCCTCACAGAAAAACATCCGAGTCTTAAGATGCTTCCATTAAACTTCAGTGGAACGTGATAGAGAGGCATATCTAGGTTTTGTGGAACCTAAAGCTCATACAATTTTAGAAGAATTTTCAAAGGAAAATAATAAAAATTATAAATTAAAAAATTGCCAGCATCCCTGCCAGGTCCTTGCAAGAGGATGGGAGGAGCCCTAAAGTTACTTAGCTTCATAGAAAATCGACTACTGCTCCTTTGCATGCCCCACCGCATTTAGCAAAGTACCCTTCACACAATAGGTGCTCAGTACACATTTGTTGACCTGAACAGGAATTGAGATGAATAGGAACTGGAGAATTATCACAGATGGCTTCGATATTGTATATAGAAAAAAGTATTAGCTGCATTCACAGTGATCCCCATACACCAGTGAGGTAGAAATATAAATCTGCTGACGGCATATTCAATGTGAAGGACAAAATCCACCCTTGATTTTTCTTCGGATACCCATTATAGCCCCCTTGATGTAGAGACTGCAAAGAGAGTATACCCAGCTCTAACAAAACTTGCTTCATTCCTGCTAGCCTCACAATTTGAGATATTCACTCACCAGTTTCTCTTTTTATGTTCATACTCTCTAAAATTATTCTAGTGGAGTGAGAGTAGCATCGACATATATACACTACTGAATGTAAAATAGTTAGCTAGTGGGAAGCAGCAGCATAGCACAGGGAGATCAGCTCGGTGCTTTGCGATGACCTAGAGGGGTGGGATAGGGAAGATGGGAGGGAGGGGATATGGGGACATACGTATGCATATGGCTGATTCACTTTGGTGTACAACAGAAACTAACACAGTATTGTGAAGCAATTATACTCCAATAAAGATCTATTAAAAAAATTATTCTAGTGGAAATGCAGGCGTTGGCTGCCAGTTTCATTTATAGAATTGAAGCTGATCACAGATTTTAATCATGACTAACAGTACTTGAATGGTTAAGAAAAAAGGCTTGGTCTACTTAATATAAGGGATCACTTTTCAAGCTTCTTTTCCAGTTTGGGACAACTGCTGATTAAGAGTCTATGAGATTATTCCTGGCCAGGTTAAGCTCTCTCACTAGAAGTAAAAATACTGTTCCCATGTATTATAAAATCCAGATAGCTGAAGCCCTGTTTTAAGGTTTGATTGCCAAAGGACAACAACAACAAAAAAGGGAGATGAATAGTACTTACTGATACCTGCTAAATGTGACTATTGTAAAGATCAAACTCCTTTAAATTCTGGATGGTCTGTTTCTGCAGTCAGGCTGCTACTTTCTAACCATAAAGCTTCTTATTTTGGAAACTAAGGTTTCAGCAAGCTACCCTGCTACAGTCATTGTGCCTTTAATTATTGACCTTTCATAAAGTCCACTTCTTGTTTATTCCTTATGAGAAAGAACTTCACATTAGAGTATGTATCTGTATCTTTCACAGCTACTGAACCTCTCTTTCACCTGAACACTTTGTTGAGAACTATTTTGGATCCTGGCTTCATACTTCCTTTACAGTAAAGAACAAAATGTTCCTGGCATGATAATTCCACTTAGGAAGGGATAGATTCTCACATACTTAAATCCTGAAAGGTACAGGAGATGGTCTGCTCTAAATGACAGGTTGCCATAGTTACATTCTTCTGTGGCTCAGATGGGGATTGGGCCAATTATCAAGTTTTGTTTGGTTGATTTTAAGTAGTTTGTTACCTGGATACTCAACAAATAAGAAAACTGGAAAAAAAAAAAAAAGACTTGTTTTCTTCTTCCCTAGAAAGGAAACAGTCATCGTGGAAAAGAGAAAAACAACAAACCTCAAATTCCAAACAACACGGTAAATTATTTGGTTCAGATAAAGAGTTTCTAAACTGTTGACTTTATTTAGAGACTAGCACAAGGCCTGTGAACCGAGATAGCTTTCATGGTACAAATTGGATTTTTTGTTAACTCTGTTGATCCTATAATACCAGCTTTAAATAATTCTCCTCCTCCTTTCCAAATTTGTCTGGTGCTTTTCAAATTTGTATGTGTGTATTGTAGTAGTTACTCTTCTTGTCAGCTTTGCTGCTTGGCCTTCCCCCTCGCTCCCGTGGTGGAAGTGGGATTGTTAATTAATGATATTCCAGAGGCAATTTCTGGAGTGACTATTGGAAAACCCTTCTTAATTAACAAAATGATAAATGCCCCACTGCAGCAGTGCTGCAGCGAAGTTCATCTCTGTCATTCAAAAATCCATGATTCTAAAGCATCCTCCGACATTTTTGTGAGGATGTTGGGCACTTAAAGTCTAGATCTTTTATCAAAGCTTCCACAGTAAGCCAGAGAAGGAGAAATGAAGAGTGAAGAGGAGAAAGAAGAACTGGACAAAATTAAAATGCTATTCTGTCATTGTAATAGTTCATATGGGCACTGACAGGAGAGCATTTTAATTTTGTCAAGTGTGTCTGCTACTCATTTATTCCGTCTCCTGCTTGTTATCGAAATTTCAGATTAAATGTAAAGATATGAATGTATTGCCATAATAAATTTATAAGTGGATATTTAAAGAGCAAAGATTTGAATGACACAAATGAACCTCAGGATAGCAGTAAAGTGGATAGGATTTGCAGAAAGATGCCACAGAAGTCAGAAATGACTGCCGGAATCGCCCTAATTAAAAAAAAAAAAAAAGAAAAAAAAAAAAACTTGAGCTGTGTGAGCCGTCACAGAAGGTATCTAATATGAAATTAGCCTTACTTACATTATTTATACCACTTTAAAATAATCTAATAAAAGCTTTAGAAAATCTGATTAAACTGTATTATTCAAATATAAGGCAAATACTTAGACACTGGAAAACTAAGCTGTAAAATTTGGGGGCAGAAGGTAAGATTCCAGACAGAGTTAAACAGCATGTTATTTAAAAAATATGGATTTATTTGTAAGATATCTATAAAATACAATTCTTTTTTGAAATTATATTTTGTTAAGTGAATTATAATCCCAATGTAATAAACTCTAGAGATAACACTTTCTGAGGATGCCTTATTTTACTCCCCACAAGGGACTCAGTATTTGATTAGATTTCACAGCAAAACCACATAATCTGAGACACTCATGTGGCATTTGCATAACACTGGTATTCATGATCAGAGAGAAAGTGATGCAGGGAGGCACCCAGCTACTATTACATGATGTATGGTTAAAACCCAGAGTGCAGTGCTGGGAAGAAGCAATGGGGAGTTAAACTAAGGACACAGGGATAAATTATTGGCCAGGATCCTGAGCAGAACTGACTTTTGTAATGACACTCAAACAGCAGATAACCCCAAAGGCAATCTGAAAAAGAAGAATAAGGTGGTCATACTAGCAGATACGAAAGGAGATGAGTAAGATTTCTGAAATATCTGAACCACTTTCGAAAAGCATGTCCTTCGATTGTGACCACCACTTCTTTTTTCTTCTCATGCCTACTGCCTTCTGGCTAATATAAGGATTCACTTTTGCTTATCTGCTTTAACACAGAAGAACCCCAGTGAGGATAAAGTTATAAGGATTGTAAGAAAGAGGGAAAGAAAAATGCATACAAAAATAGCCATGGAAGTTTCAGAATAACAACATGAGAAGGACCATGTTTAGGCTGGTTTTCTGATTTTATCCAAATAAATATTCCTTTCAAAATAATATCTGACTTGAGCTTAAATGGAGAGGAAGAAGATGAAAAAGTTCCTCACTTAGCCTCTGATCCAGTAGTATTTTGTCTTCAGTTGAGTACAGATAGTAAACCTTAGGAGCAGTTCAGTTAAGACATTTAAAAATGTCTTACCGGGCTAATAAAGCTCATGCTTTTAGGGCCTATTCAGTAAGTCGGGGTGAGGGGAGAATGCTGGGCACTTTAGGAAATGACTAACAGCAACAGATATTGCCTAATAAGTAGATTTTCTGTGGTAGATGCTCCACCAAACTTTCAAACAATTAAATTAGATTTTATTATAAAGTCAAGCTAATATAAAACATTGTTACTTTTTAACCAGATGTTATTGGTTACCTAACTGCTCATACAGAGCGGGAAAATTCATTTTAATGTGTGGCACAGATCTTTGATAAACAATGTATGAAACTGGATTTCCAAAATGTGGGTATGAAGCAGGGTCACAATTTATAAATTGCAATTGAAGGGGCAGTCTATAAGTAACTAATCTTTCTCATGACCTCCTCCATTACTGAGTAGTGTGCAGGGAGGTGGGGTAGAAAGAAACCTTGATAATCAGTGGTCTCCTAGCCTCCTCCTATTGAAGTCAGCCTCTTTTATAAAAATGCTAGTCCTTTGGATTTCTTCTTCCATCCCCAGATAGCATCTGGGTAGATTGGTGGCAGTGAGGATAGTGTGACTAGTTCCATCTGGCCTCTGTGGTTGTCATGAAGGCAACAGCTGAAGTCCATGGTTCCAGATATTTGCATGCAGCATACTAACATCTCACTAAAATTTCTTGATCTTGGTCCCAGGCTTCTGTTATTTAACTAGTCCCCTCAGAACCTCCATAACCCCTTACTAAGGCATGCAGAAACTCCTAAGCCCCTACACACAGACCATGGGTAACTAGGAGCACTGTCTCACATTCACATCTCTAGCCACCTCCCTGTACCTCCCTCTTCTTCCCTTTTCCAAAACTATTCTTAGAATCTTGCAACTTCTCTCAGGCTTTGGAGAAAGAGGCCCCTTGCTATAATGTTCCCAAATTTCCTCATAGATATTTAGAGCTTCTATAGACTCCTTCTCAAGTTTGGCCCCTTTCTGCTCTACCTCTGGATCTCACCTTGATCCTTACTCCACTAGGGGCACCAGGGAAGGGCTTTCTACTTTCTCTTCATGTATGGGAGAAATTTACTGTAAGTCATTGAATTAGGGTTCTCCAGAGAAACAGAACCAATAGAATCTCTCCCTCTCTTGCTTTATCTCTATCTCCATCTCTATTTCTGCCTAGCTATCCATCCATCTTTCTATATCTAGAAAGAGATTTATTATAAGCAATTGACATGTATGAGTATGAAGCTAAGCAGTCCCATCATCTGCCATCCGCAAGGTAGAGACCCATGGAAGCTGATGATGTGGTGCCTGTCCTTGTCCAAAGGCCTGAGAACCAGGAGAACTGATGGTATAAGTTCTAGTTCAATTCCAAAGACTTGAGAGTTGGTGAGATGATAGTATAAGTCCCAGTCCAAGGGCAGGAGAAGACTGATGTCCCAACTAAGTAGGCAGGCTAAGAGAATAAATTCTCCCTTCCTCTACCTTTTTGTTCTATTCAGGCCCTGAATGGTTTGGATGATGCCCACCCACATTGGGGAGCACGATCTGTTCTACTAAGTCCAGCAGATTCAGATGTTAATCTCATCCAGAAATACCCTCACAGACACATCCAAAAATAATGTTTAACCAAATATCTGGGCTCCACGTGATCCAGTCAAGTTGACACATAAAATTAACAATCATAGTCATGTACTCCTTTTCAGTTTTAGTGCATTCTTCCTATTTTACCTAATTCAGAATACACCTCCCCAATCCTTACAGTCCCATCAAGCCTCATGTGAACTCATCCCTCAGTGTCTCTCTGACATCGTCTCCTACTAATTTTCCTCTTGCTCATTCTGCTCCAGGTACATGGACTTCCTCATTATTCCTTGAAAATGTGAAGGGACTCCAGCCTCAGGGCCTTTCACTTACTGTTCTCTGTGTCTGAAAATTCACATATACCAGGTATCAGCATTTCTTGCTTCCTCATTTTTATTTAGGTCTCTGCTCAAATACTATCATGTCATAGACTCTTTTCCTTTCACTTTAGGTAAAATGGGGACTCTTACCCCAATACATTCAACTCTTTGTTCCCTTTATTCTTCTTTATTTCTTCACAGTACCACCCATCTGAATATTATGTTTTACTTACATACATATTTCTATTTTCAGTCTCTCCCTACCAGCACGTAATCTCTATGAGAGTAGAGATTTTGTTTCATTGAATGCTGCAACCCCAGAGCGGTTATCTGGCATACAGTAAGAAATGATGAATACGTACACATACACACATATACACACACGCACATGAATTCAACATGAGTACATATATTTGTCAGATGTGTAGATGATAATGTTGTATGATATGCAGGAGGATAAACTGGTTTACTGAAAGGAAATATATATGGGGAGATATTTCCAAAATACCATTTCCAACACAGAGGTTACTTATATTTTAATATGCTGTTAGCATTTTGTTTTTTTGCATTCTGAAAATAATGATTTTAAAATTATTTGAGAATTTAGTTAATGTACCAATCAATGCAGTGGGAAAAATACCAGAAAAGTCCGTTGTTTTAGTTAACTAGGAACTCCTAGTTAGTTCATTTTTTTTTTTTTCTTTTCAATCAGTTATTTCAGGAAAAAAGTTCCAAAATAAAATGTATATGAAAACAACTAGGCCTGTTTCAGAAGTATTATATATTCTAAAAAATAGTTCAATTTAATTTACCCTAATTATTGAATAGAAATTATGTTTTAGGTAATGTCTTAGGCTCTGACAATATAAAATTAATAGTCCTGTATTCTATGAAGAATAATTTATAAAAATAGTGGTTTATTTTTATTGAGTTTTATATTTTATAAGACCCTTTTATGTAATTCCCCATTTGATTCTCACAGTTATTTCTGAAGTAGTTTGTTATCTCCCGCTTTTCAGAAGTTTTAGATGTTAAGAGACTTGCCCAAGGCTTCACAGCTAGTAAATAATGGAAACAGAACTTAAACTTAGATTTTTATATGTCAAAGTTAGGGTACTTGCCCTTCCTCCTTATGATTTATAATTTTAGGCAACTTCATGGTTTAAAATATGGTTTATATACATTATCTAATTGCATACTAAAAAAATCCCTGTGGACACATTTTGTAGACAGTGAAAGTGCGCTTTATAAAAATCCTTCTGATATAATCAAAGTTATATAACTCATTTGTGGTAGAATCAGCTTGAATTCACGATTTCTGAGTAGAAAATCAATACCTTCTACATTGTCCACTTGACCAAAAGGAAAGTTCAGAAGTATAGTTACTGTCAGATTAAAAAAAAAAAATCAAGAATAAATTAAAAAGAAAAAACATTGAATTTTAGAATAAAAATTGAGAAATTTACTTGATGAAAAAAACCCAAATAGTTAATTATTCAGTGAGAAATACAGCTACAGTTGGTAAACCTCCAAGTGTATATTGTTATACTATAGGCTTTTATTTATCTATTTACTATTGTTAATTTAGGATGTAAGACAGTTTATAGAATTACATCAACTAAACAAAATGGCAAGATATAAAACTAGGCATTAAAGAAGAAATAAATAAAGTGAGGACATAAAGCTACACCATAAATTATGTTTTAAAAAAAAAAAAAAAAGGAAAAAGACACCACACAGCATTACTTGCACTGGGTAGGCCACATTTCACTCTACCTCAAAAGGGAAGTGTGATCTGTTCCACAATTCACTTTATTCAAAATATAATGACAAACGAATGACTTAGAAGAAGCAAAAGTTTCCTTAAAATAAGATGAGAAATTTCTTCTGAGGTTGTTCATAAAATGGCATCATATAGTATCATGAACATTTTCAGCAGTGTTCTTAGAATTTTGTGAGGTTCTTTGCTCAGTGTCCCTCAATATAGGATGAATGCATTGCGCCAAAACACAATTCATGAAAGAAATTCACTGGCATTTATCAGGGTACTCTGTCTCCACCAAACACGAAAATCACGAAGGTGAAGAAAGAGATTTGTCAATACAAGAGTTCAAATGTTGAGTTAATTCATATGAGTCTGTTTCCTCCCTTCTGGGTTCTTCATCCTGGTATAGATTCTTATTTTTGTTGAGGAAATTGGATGGGATCATGTAATTTCTCCTAGGGGAATACTTTTCAAATATTTCTGCAGAAATACCTCCAGTGGTAGCTGTAGGTGATAGTGAGGAAGTTAGTGGTGAAAGGGTAGAATGGAAGAGAGAACTCTGTGAAGGTTAGAGAAAATAAAAAGCAACTCAAACTCTCGCTCATGAAAATCTGTATTTGTTGTTATTATAACTATGTCCATTTCCCCAGTCCTTGAACAAAATTGATGATCCTGGAAGATGTGGCTTATTTATGTGACTTTGACGAGTCCCTAGAACAGTGTTGTGTACTCCCAGGGTGAGGAGTACCTTGGTTTGAGAATCAATCCCTAGGGAAATTGTTTTAAGACAGAGGCAATTTATATCTCCTTGCTCTCTTTTGAAAAGTTATGACATACTGTAAACATAAAAAATTATAAAGATTAGTGCAGTGAATACCCATATACTTACTAGCCAAATTTTAAGCATGTTAGTATTTTGCTACTTCACCTTCAGAATTAAAAAAAAGTTAGAGATATAACTGATGGCTCCTTTGCAGTCCTTGCAAATGCTGTTGTTCCCTTCTCACTCCCGTCACCACTCTCTTGAAGTAGCTTGGAATCCTTCCTAAAAATGTTTACCCCCCCTTTTCCTTTTACTACTTATGTATGCATCTATGAAAAGAAAGAATATTGCTTGTGTGTTTAAATATTTTATAGATAGAGTCATGCAATATACATCATTCTGTAAATTCCTTACTTTAATTCAACATTATGTTTTCAAAATCAATCCATTTTAATACATGTAGATCTATTTTATTAACCTTAACCTTTTATAGTAACCCATTTAGAAATGTACCACCATTTATATATATCATTATCCTGCTGATGGATATTAACTTATTTTCAATTTTTCTCTATTACAAAAAAAATGCTGCAATGAACATCATTGTTTAAGTCTCCTTGTACATATATTTAGATTTCTTTCTAGTACATGTGTCTAGCAGTGAAATTATGGGACCTAATGTAATATATACTTAATGACTATTGCCAAATTGTTTTTCAAATTTACACTAGTACCTGAATTGTTTACTAGATCCTCTTTACCACATTCTGACCTATTCTTAGCATTTAATTTTTTTTGGTCAATATTTTATAGATAAAATGTTATGTTATTTTTAATTTGAGTTTCCCTGATTCAAGTGAAAGAGGTTGAGTATATGTTCATATATTTATTGGCCATTGGGCTTTCCTCATCTGGGAATGTTTATAATTTTTACCCATTTTTCTAGTTGGTAATTGCAGTTTTCTTATTTGTTATATTTTATATATTCTGGATACTTTTACTTTGTTTGTTGTATAGGATACAATTACCTTTTCCAAGCATGTGTGTTGAAATTAAATGAATGTGTATTTTAGCTAGGTTTATGGAATCTGTTGTCATAGCATAATTTGAAACTTTAGTATAATCAGTTTGCTTCCCCCCGCTTTTATGTTTGTTGTTTACGACATATTCTTCTTTAATAAGGCCATAAAATGTTCTCTAAAATTTTCCCCAGAAAGTTTTGAAGTTTTATCTTTTGTCTAAATAGTTTCTTAAGCTGTCTGGAATTGATTTTGTAAGTGGTATGTGGAGGAATCCAGTTTCCTCATTCTACTTGTTTTTCCTATCCATAGAGAAACAAGAAATTATTTTCCATATAATTAACAAAATGACTTAGCACTTTGTATTAAATAATCTGTTCTTTTCTCACCAAAGAGCAAATATTTAGCCGTATATAAAGTTGCCACTTCCATTATCCAGTAAAGCCCTCCTCCTCCTCCCGTTTCTTCTCTTTCTTCTTCATGATTGCCATAGTTATTTTAGTTTTTTAATATTAGATACAAATTTTAGAATCTATTTTGCAAGTTTCATAAATAGTCTTGTCTGGTTTGAGAATCATACTTACGCTTTTATTCTTTTCAGGTCTCCTGAGCAGATTTCATAAGATAGGAATTGTCTGTTTATTGAAGGCTTTTCAGTCATTGCTAGAATCATTTCTAAAATTGTCTCTAGCTCATATATTTTTTATAGGAACTGGTTTTGGATCAAAGATTTATGTTTTTGAATATTCTTAACCCCTTTAATTTTTCACTTATTCTTTTGTTTTTTAAATTTATTTATTTATTTATATATATATATTTTTGGCTGTTTTGGGTCTTTGTTTCTGTGCGAGGGATTTCTCTAGTTGCGGCAAGCAGGGGCCACTTCATCGCAGTGCGCGGGCCTCTCACTGTCGCAGCCTCTCTTGTTGCAGAGCACAGGCTCCAGACGCGCAGGCTCAGTAGTTGTGGCTCACGGGTGCAGTTGCTCCGCGGCATGTGGGATCTTCCCAGACCAGGGCTCGAACCCGTGTCCCCTGCATTGGCAGGCAGATTCTCAACCACTGCGCCACCAGGGAAGCCCTTTCACTTATTCTTTAGTCAATTTTGGTAATGTATATTTTTCTAGAAAAATAAATGTTTCTTTGACATTTTTTAAATGTTTATTTATAGCATTATGATTTTAAAACATCTCGAGTCTTTCAGTGATTATATTCATTTTTTCAAAACTTCTATTACTTTTAATTTGTTCTCTTTTTTTGTCTTTCTTGATCAGTCTTATAAGTGTTTCCCACTAGTTTTTCTAATGTACCAACTTTCATTGATAATTTCCATAATTTTTTCTCTTTGATTAGCTTTTAGTATCTTAATTATTTTTGTATATCTTTCTTTGATTTTTTTGCTGCTCCTTTGCTCGTTTTCTAAGTTCAATGCTAATTCTTTTGAATCATTTTTATTTTTTAACAAATCTATTTCATGTTATAAACTTACCTCTTAATTTTGCATTAGATGCGTTCCACAAGTTTTTTTAATGCAGTTCTTTCATTGGCATTCAATTAAAATATTTTATATTTTCCTCTTTTTCATCAAAGCATTATAATTTGCTCTTTATACTATGCTTTTTTAGAAATTTATTCTTTAACCTAAGCACCATTTAGAAATATTTCCAAACATATACTGTATTGTATTTTTATTATTCATTTCTTATTTAACTATGGTCAGATAACATGGTCTGTGTTGTCATAACTTTTTTTTATATTTGTTGAGATTTCTTTGTGTCCTAACGCTAGATCAATGTGTGTAAAAGTTTCTATCTGTGCCTAAAAAGAATGTATCTTTCATACTTTGGGGAATACAGTATTCTAAATTTATCTAATAAAGAGAGACATTTAAATGTGTTGTCCAAATTTTATGTATCTCTTTTATTTTTTTTTGTTGGTTTATTTTGTCAGTTTCAGAAAGCGAAATGCTAAAATATCTTACTTTGAGGTTTTGTCAGTATTTTTCTTGTAATTCTGTAAGGTTTTTCTTTTATCTATTTAAAGTTGTCTTTTTAGGTATGTAGAGTCAATTATAATATCCTATTGGTGGATTGTTTAAATATTATGTAGCTTCCCTTTTTATCTCCATTAATGCTATTTGCCCTTAATTTGATTTTGTCTTCTATTGATCTTGCTGCATCAGCTTTGTTTTGTTTAAAACTTACTATGAATTAACAGGGTACCTTCTGTCTGAGAAATAGGCACATTCTCACATTTATCTAGCCGCTGGCTGGGGTTGTAATCCAAACTAAGATACCATTCAGCTCCATGATATTACCAACTACAAGATTTCAAATATTTCCTCTTTCTCATGTCATGACCCCACTCTGGATTTGAATTGTGGATGGTCTCTTTCAGGGTCAAATTCTGCATTGGATTTGTTCCTAGGCTGGTCCTAGATTCTTCTTGTGGCTCACTGTGGAGGTTCCTGGATGGCTTGTAGTTGAGTCAGCTAGGGTGAGACAGAAGACTTTTCAATATCCTGTAACCAATATTCACTTTCTCTCATTTGGAGTAGATTCCTAGTAAACTGAAGCATAATGTGTAAGAGAACCTGCAGATTCGCAAATTGACCTATGTGAGGATTAGGGTGGAGCTTCCCTGAAGACTTTGGAAATGAGGAAAATGAGATTGTCCCGAGAAAGTTAAATTAAAATTTTCGCATAACTATGTCACAGCTGGGAAATGTTAAGTTGCCTCAAAGATACACTGTAGCAGACTCTATTCTGAATGAAGGTATTAAAGAAATAATTTGTCCAACAGCAAGGGGAGTAGTTGGCCATAAAGTCTAGAGAAAGGTATGTCACAGAAATAAACTTTGTGTGTGTCCTTGCACCTTTCCCAAGGGAGGGAGCCTTCCATAGCTAAAGGGCTTTTGAGCTGTGTGGTCCCATTTGCTAAATCATGATTTCTGAGGGAAAGACTACAGCAGGGTGTACCCAACAGCCTTCAAGTATTCCAAACCTAATAAAAAGATCGTCTTCAGTATCTACAGATGGAGACATAAGATTCTTTTATCCTGATGCCACTAAACATTGATTTAGCTAACTAAATTATCTTGTTCTAATTCCATGCTCATTGAGCAACTCTTTATTTTTATTTGGTAGGCCTGCTTTTAGGGAAAAAATCCTAAAACAGATGACAGGTCATCTGGACATGAGTATTCTGATTGCTGAAATAAATGTATTTCTCATTGTAAATTAGTGACTTAGTATTCTGATTATGAGTTTACTTCTCATGTGTCCTTTTTTTAAAAAGCAAGACTGCATATAGTTAAAAAAGGATGAGGCTTTTGATTTGGAACATTTAGAGTCTTTTCTTAAATGGTTGTATGGTTTTTCATATAATTTAGGTAGTTTTCTATGTTGCGCTATACAAACAATGCTATAAGCATACTTTGTGAACACATGCAATGGTGTCAGTAAGATAAGTTTAAGTATTTGCTTCCCATGTTTCTTTTTTTTTAATTGAAGTATAGTTGATTTACAATATTATATTGGTTTCAGGTGTACAACATAGTGATTCAATATTTTTATAGATTATACTCTATTTAAAGTTCTTATAAAATAATGGCAGTATTTCCCTGCACTATACAATATATCCTTGTTGCTTATTTATTTTTTACATAGTAGTTTATATCTCTTAATCTCATACCCCTATCTTGTCCCTCCCCCTTTCTCTCCCCACTGGTAACCAGTAGTTTGTTCTCTATATCTGTGAATCTGTTTCTGTTTTATTATATAAATGTGTTTTATTTTTTAGATTAAGTGATAACGTAGAGTGTTTATCTTTCTTTGTCTGACTTATTTCACTAAGCATAATACTCTCTAGGTCCATCCATGTTGTTGCAAATGGCAGAATTTTGTTGTTTTTATGGCTGAGTAATATTCCATTGTATGTAATATTCCACATATTTTTTATCCATTCATCTGTTGATGGTCACTTAGGTTGCTTCCATACCTTGGCTATTGTAAATAACGCTGCTATGAATATTGGGGTGCGTGTATCTTTTCGAATTAGTGCTGTCATTTTATTCAGCTGTATACCCAACAGTGGAATTTCTGGATGATATGGTAGTTCTAGTATTAGTTTTTTGAGGAACTTCCTTACTGTTTTCCACAGTGACTGCACCAATTTATGATATCATCTGCAGTGTACTAGGGTTCCCTTTTCTCTACATCCTTGTCAACATTTGTTATTTGTAGGCTTTTTAATGATAGCCATTTTGACAGGTGTTAGGTGATATCGCATTCTGGTTTTGATTTGCATTTCTCTGTGATGTTGAACATTTTTTCATGTGCCTCTTTGCCACCATGTTTCTTAATTTCGAGGAAGAATGCTCCTATCATGTTCACATGAGTACTCTGGCACATGTGAAGGTGTATTGTGTTGGGGTTTATATCACACTGTATATCTATATCTATAACTATGCGTGTGTGTGTGTGTGTGTGTGTGTGTGTGTGTGTGTGATGTATATTGGAGCTTGTATAACAGTCTCATGACTGATTCAGTAGGGGAGCTGACATGAATCTGCCTTGGAGAGATGGATTTGCTTTCAGGCCCAAAAAAACTAAGTATTTGAGCCTGCAAGTCTAAGAAACAGGGCCTTGATTAAGGAAAATTCTCAAAGACAATGTATGTAACTCTGAGGCTTTCTGTGAGAACTTTCTCAGGTGACATTCTGACATCATTATAGACTTAAAATGTATACTAGCCCTTCAATTATATATTCAAGCAGCTGATAGAAAAATTTGTAAAACTGCTTAATCCTCCCCACTGTAGTTTATCTACCAGTACTCTGATGCAACACAGCTTCCTGTCTTGCTATTTAGTCCAGAGCTTGAGAATTGGTCATGTAACACCCTCATCACTTATTGTGATTGCTTCCTGGCTCTATTTCTCACTCACATAGTCTTTGAAATCTGCCTGGTACACAAGGACTGTGGTTGAATTTACTGCCTGCCACTTTTCTGAAGACTACTATTCCCCTTAAATTCACCCAGTAACAGCAGAGGCAACCATTTTCATATAATGTGCTTCTATTCACCTTGCCACAGTTGATCAGTCCAAAGTTATACATTTTACCCAAGGTAGGCAGTAGGAGTGTTTGAACTTACACCTAACACACCGTAGCTTTACTCTGATTGATCTTTTATAAAATGAAAAACGTATACAAACTTTTTTTTATTTCACATGACTTGGGGAGCAGAGAGAGTTGGTATATACTGAGTTCTTGACAAGAATAAACACATGGGTAAAGAGAGATGTAGGTAATGAGAGATTAGGAGAGAAATCTTCCCAAATTATATATGACCCTTTAGTCCTTTCAGCATATTTATTCCTGTAGCTCAGCTGTATCCCTGTTCTTGAGTTCCTTTACCCTTATACTAAATTTTGCTTTTTTTTTCATGAAGCTAGCTTAAAAGGTTTTCTGTTAGGACTATATGAGAAATCCCATGCTCCATTCTATCCTCTTCCTATAAGTTTGTCTTGAATTCAAAGCTATTACCCTGAGTTAAAATTTTCTTCCAACCTACAACCAAAGAATCAAATTGAAGGTGGTTCGTCAAATGTGAAATTCCTTGTGCTGTTTGTGAAGTTATTTATTTCGTAAAATGAAAGCTTGATCACTTTCACTGAAAATTAATTTCTATGTAAAATATTTCAATGTGTTTTATACTCATGAATTTTATAAAGTAAAAACTACACAATTGTTAAGTAACATTTCATATTTATCAATTTCTATAATACGTATGCACATTTACACACATACACCTGCATGTACACGTATACATATTTCCTTCTCCTAGGTGAGACTTTCAACCAATTTTGTGTGAATTTTAATGCTCATGGCAAAAACTGAATCTTTTTTCCACTTAAGAAGTTACACTCTTAGCTTTTAGATTTTCCCAATAGAGTTTCACAGAATAAAAATGATTCTTTTATAGAATAAAAAAGTCTCTTCTCCTTTCATTTTTATCTGTACTATAAAAGTCTATTTAGTTCCCATGGAAATGCAAACTCAAGTTTAAAATATCTGTGTGCATGTGTTTGTATATGTGTATGAGGAAAAGCATGCTATGAGTAAAACCCCCAGTTGTGCATGCTAAGTAGTCTGTTTCTGATAATGAGATCAAATGAGTTTGGCAAGAAGACCCTTTTGTCCTCTCTGGAGCTTTAGGGACTAGGGATGTTGGAGATGAAACAGAATAAGGGAAGGTTCTGCAGAAAGCATGTGGTTTATTTGAATTATTTTAATGCCTTTTCTGAACTTTTCATTCTGGGAAAAATTATATATGATTTTCTTTACTAGAAACTTCAAAAATAAAAACATAAGGTAGAACACAGGCAGAGCCAAGCTGATGCCTGGACAGACTCAAGCCAAGCTATTGACACTACTGTGATACCAGACTTCTCACATGAAGATGGTGTCCCAGCCCTAAGAGACTCGCTGTGATGCTTTACAATCTTTAAAAGCCCCAGGGATTCCATGGCCATAGAGTCCTATTCTGAGTCACTACCAAAACTCTAACAGCTAAAGAGTTTTCCCAGGTAAAGCTCCATCTATTATTTCTTTGATTTCTTTCAGGGATGGGTAGCACAGGCAAATTCATACAGTAAGCTCCAGCCAGGTTCAAAGAGCAATTCATGTCATCACATAAAAGCACTGCATGTGTGTTTACAGGAGAGTCATCAATACAGATGAGGATGCCACTTACTATCTTGTTTTTGGCCCTATGTTACTTACATTCTTTATAATTCATAGGCATTAAGTTAGTAAAAAGTTACAAGCAAGAAAACATGCCAAGACTAATGTACTTGTTCTTGTACCTTCATTTTTTATATGGGAGAACAAACAGATATTGCTGCTGCCTTGAGACTTTTAAAGACCAAACAGATGATTGCTATAGGAATTGTTTTTGTTTAAAACCATATAGAATCATAAAAATCTTTGAGATGGCAGGTCATGTAATCCAAATAACCTTTCTAAAATAGAGATATTTATCGACTTCCCTACTAATTAATGTCAGTGTACTTTGGCTTTCCTACTTCCAATATCAGGGAATTTAGCAAGTTAGTAAACAATCTATTCCATGGATGGCTAACTTTAACAGAGTTTCCTCCTGAAGTGAACTATTCTTGTTTTCTGAATAATCAGGTATGTGTTACTTTTACTTGACTATTATCACAAATGGTTACAACACCATTGATAAACCTAATCTTCCCAGGTGCTTAAAATCATGTAGGCACTGTATTTTCAAGCAGAGAAATGAAGAAGAATCAGCTTCTTGCTTTTGGTTAAGATTCTTGTAAGTTTGTACTTTGAGCACCAGTTCAACCTAACAGAGAGCAATGATAGGTGTAAATTGATTAGATAAAGTTCAGAAGACTTTGCCTTTCTCAAAGGTAAGCATCCCAAGGAGCAGTGTGGCAAATGGTGCTGAAACCTTGAGCTTTTTGGTTCCAGTATCTCTTTAGACAGATGGAAACAAACAAGCAAGCAAAATAAGATTAACTGTGCTCCTGTGCACGGGAGTAACAGCAATCAATCTCACTGGATAAAATTTGAGACTACTACAGACTCTCCCTTCACCTGTTCTGCCCTAACGTATGAAAGACAACTAAGAAAACTGACAAAAACTTTTTATTTTTAAAGATCTGTCAAAATATAAATCTTCCATGCCTCTTCATACGCTTTTACTGACTCTTTGGAACTTCTCACTCCCTTTTCCTGTCCTACTGCATCCTACCCAAATGTCAAGCACAGCATCTACAACAGGATTGCATTTCCTGGCCAGAAGTTTAGCAGCCTTGACAAGGTTGCAAGAGCTCCTCAGTGGCAGCCACAATGTCTTACTCAACTTTAGATAGTTGGTAGCCTAGTTCCTGACACGGAGGAGGTGCTCAATTTATATTTATTAGATGAAGGAAAGAAAGAAGAGAGAACATGCTCTTATTGCAAGACACTTACTCCTTTCTGAGCAGCAACTTTCTACCAGGTAGTAATTTACCTTTGTTGTCTTGAACTCTGCAATTCTTCCTGCTCCTCTGTTGTTGAAGTCTTGCTTCTCAGAACCTAAAACATATAGAGTGTGAAATGTGAATCAAATTCAGTAAGTAAATCAATCCTAGAAGCAAGGAGATAGGCTTCATTACAGCTTGTTTTGTGACTCTGCTTTATTGTTCACTGGGACGAAAAAGTCAAAGAATGATCCAACACGTGGTAGGTAACCATTACAACTGAAGCAATTTGAATTGCTTTCTGTGAGTACACTGTCACTGATCTAATTTTTAGTAAATGTTAAGCAGGTTTCTGTGCTAAAAATATATTGAGCTGAAACAGTGGATTAAGAAAGATGTTGTTCTAAATCCCATCTTGTAATTTTCATTTAATGGGTCTAAATTCCTTGAAGTCTCAGACTTTAAAATTGACTTGCAAAGATCTTAAATTATGGCTCTGAATCCCTTTGGAGGAGGTGCTGATGAATATTAACTGTACCTTAGGATGCTCTGTGTTGGTACAGGACTCATTTGAGCACAGAATTAGTGAGAGGTGAATGATGAATAATGGGCTCAGTGTGTGGAGTTGAAATATTCGAAAGAACAGAATCTGCATGGTATTGTAAAATGTCTTGTAGCTTCATTTCTGATTTTGAAATGTTACAGTGCTTGCTTATTGTCACAGTAAGATCTTCAGCACAGTTGGGTAGTGCTTTTTTAAAGTAATGCAAATGCGTGAATCTCAGAAATACCTTCAAATATTGGGGACTGCATCTTTAAGGAGTGCATTTGGCATTAAACAGCCTTTTCCAGCTAATGAATTTCTCAAGTTACAAGAATAATGGCCTTTTTAATCTTAGCAAGAGTAATTAAACAGACATTTGTTATTAATGATGTTGTTAATGGCAGAAGATATTGAATTCTCACTTTAGATATTATACTGCTTGAGAGTGATTATTTTGAATACCAGACATAGGAGTGTATGATGGTTTTGAAAGTACAACATCTCTTTAAGAGCATTGTAAAGTACTAGTTATTTAAGATAGAAAAAAAACCCTGCCTTAACTTTTGTTAATACCAAGAAAACGAAATATTTCCAAACTGAGGCAGAACTAACTCTTAGGGACAAAGAACATTTGTTTGATTAGTTCTACTTATCTGTTGAAATGGTGTTTTTCTTCTGTTGAGATAGATACGTGGCAGCCCACAGCTTGAGAAAGAATTACTTACTCAAAGTCTGCTTCAGAATAGAAAGGCAGATGATATTGGTTGGCTACTCTATGTCCACTTCCCTTTCCTAGCAATTCCTCAGTTTTGTTCAGAAATCTACCCTATCTCCAGCTTCAGAAGGGCATCCTAATTAATCATTTCATTCAGTCATTCAACAAATATTTACTGAGTGCCAATTATGGCCAGGCACTGTTTTATGCACTGAAAATATATCTATAAAAATAGAATAGTCAACACAAACAAACAAAAAATCACACATAAACAAAAGCAGTATTAAAAAAAAAAAAAGACAAAAATCCCTACCTGCTATGATTGGGGTTAATGAATTAATCAAGATAGAGCCAGTCAGGCTACAACATGCCCTGCAGATTCTCATGGTCCAGTCCCCCCCAGTGGTGGGCATGTGGGACAAATGGCCCCAATCACACCAGAGAGCAGGGATTTTATCTCTTCTTGAGGGACAGAAACTTTTTTTTCTCTCTCCTACAAGACATAAACAAAGCAGCAGCCAGGCCCAGTTGCCACTGGCAGCCATTTTGTGACTGTGAGGGAATCCAGGCTTAGGATGAATCAAAACCTAAGGAAAACCATGGGGGTTTCCACTGCCTGCTCTAAAAGTATCTGAACAGACATAAACTTTTAAATTAAAATTAAATACTTTTGTGGCATAAACAAATTGCTGTTTTCTTTATTATAAGCATAATGGCTTGATCTTAATGCCATTGAAGACAAATAAAAGAGGCTTTGGGAATTTGAGAATCAGGGTAAAGGGCATAGTTACGGTAGTCATATTGAGGGAGCTGCAAGGTTGACATAGCATGGACTGATAGGAGCCATGGGATTGGATTCTGAGGGTGCTTGATCAAGGGGGCCAGGACATAAGACTAAATAAACAAGAGTTCATTAACGTCAGGGCATTGTATCTTCCCATGTTGTTTAATTTTCTGTCAGGGACCCCAGGGGAAGAGGAAAACCCATTGCCAGGGTGGTTCTTTGAAGCCTGGATATAGTGATGGCTCACACTGGGTAAAATAAAATGGCTACATTGCTGTGGCTGGTGGTGGAGGAAGGGATTAAAAGGCTTGGGGAAGTGGGCATGTTGGAATGTGTAAATTATGTGAGGTCAAAAGACCCACTAGAGGATTATGTTGCAGGGAGGGCCTGGGGAACACCCCATTCACCAAGGCCATCAGCAACCCACTGGCGAGAGGAGTATCAGCATCTCCGAGAGGTTTAGTGGTGGTTCTTCTCTGTAGGCCAGGGTTGATGGCAGGAGTGGGAGTCATTGAGCTGGGATCTTCATGAGCTTATGAGGATGATGGGTCTCTGAAGCAATGAAGCTGAGTTGTCAGTGCTTAACCACTAAAAGCTGGTGAGTGGGGGGAGGGAGGGGACATAGTTATTTTAAGAATTGGCAAGGTCAGAAGGACAGCTAAGGAGACTATCCACAGGGAAGTGTGGTGGTTAATAGAACATGGCTTTCCTAGGTCAAAATAGATATCATATAAGCTACTTAATATATACAGTAAAAAGAAAAATAAATGAGAAGTTATCTGAAGGTCATTGCTCCAAAAGGAAGCTACATTCTGTTACCCAATTTTGGGACCTGAGTCAGTTTTCAGACACAGAATCCAGTGACTGATGAGGTGGTTGGATCCTTCAGAGAACCCTCGGCAATATAATGTCAGGTGTATACTGTAACGATTCCCCCGAGCTTTCCCCAAGAGGATCTGTGAATATTTACTTGGGTGCCCATACACTGTGGGATGGGCACAGACATTTCCAGGGCTGTTTGACACAGGGCCTGAATTGACATTGTTACCTAGAGACCTGAAGTATTATCACGTCCCTGTTAGAGGGGGGAGAACACAAGGCCAGATGCTCAGTAGAGTCCCGGCTGAAGTCCAGCTTAGAGCAGGTCCACGAGGTTTTTGGCCCCACACAGTTGTCATTTACCCAATTCCCAAATGTCAAATGTAGAATCAAGATACTCAGCTGTTGGAATAACACCAATTGAATCCTTGGACTGTGAAGTAAAAGCTATTAGAATGAAAGGTACCAAGTAGAGCCTTTGGAATTGCCTCCTCTGCCCATCAAGATAGTGAATTAAAAACAGTATCGACCTCTGGAAGTGACGGCAGACATAGAATCACCCTTAAGGATCTTAAGGATGCAAGGGTAGTGGTGTCTGTCATACCTCTATTTAATTCATAAGTCTGCTCCCTTCAGAAGCCAAAGAGAGCTTTGAGAACCACTGTAGACTGTTACAGGCTCAACCAGGTAATAGTCCTGATTGCAGCTGCTGTGCTGGATGTGGTATCTTTGCTTGAGTAGATTAATTAATTCTCATGTATATGGCATGAGGCTTGAAGTAGCAAATTCATTCTTTTCTACTATAATCAGAAAAGAAGGGACACAGAGAGAGGACAATAATACACATTTAAAGTTTTGTTCCAGGTATATGTTAACTCTCCCACTCTCTGTCATCAGTCAGAAGATATCTGGATTATGTAGACATCCCACAGAGCATCACATTAATGATATCATGCTGATGAGGAAGAATGAGAGAGGGATGATTAGCATGCTGGAGGTTTTGGTAAGACATATGTGCCCCAGAGGGTGAGAGATAAGCCCACTGAAAATTGAGAGACCTGATACTTCTGTAGTTTTTAGGGATACAGTGGTCCAGGGCATGCTGGGATATTTTCTCTAAAATTAAAGAAAAACTGCTACTTGTATCCTCTATCACAAAGAAGGCATAACATTTGGTAAGCCTATTTGTGTTCTGAAGGTAATACTTTCCATACTTGGAAATATTGTTCTAGCTGATATGCTAAATGATACAAAAGACTGTTGTCTTTGTATGGGGTCTAGAGCAATAAAGGGCTTTGCAGCAGATTCAGGCTATAACATATGCAAAAGTCCAGTTAGGGTATGCTGTCTGGCAGACCACATGATGCTGGAGGTGTCAGTGGTGGGAAAAGATGCAGTATGCAGCTTAAGGCAAGGAGAGAATCATATCAAAGACCCTACAGTTCCAGAGTAGGGCCATGGCATCTGCAGTGGGGAAACAGCTCTTAACATGTTACTGGGTCCTGGTAGAGACCCATATGAACTGGGTTCTGTTTAATGCCCCAAGGCATTAAGTTGGGTAGAACCAGCAGCTTTCCATCATAACAAATGACAGACTTGCATTGAGCCTGGGCAGACCAGAAAGCACAAGAAAACTGCATGAATAGGTAGCTTAGGCCTCTCTCCCTTCTATGTCAACCACTATGGTTGCACCAGCACCCTTCTTCAGCGTCCATCTATGGCCATATGGGGATGTCCCTTATGACTGCTGAAGGAGGAGAAGAAAGCTCAACTTTGGTTTATGGATGGGCCAAATAATCAGTGGCGTTCTTGCCAAATAATCAAATACATTGGTTCTCTATGTGGGTCAAACCAAAAATGGATGTGGTTGTATCACAAGCTATAGTCAGGCAGTGCTGAGAGACAACTTTTCCATTGTCACAGTTTCTAGTTGTGTACCTGGTTACCTACTTTCTGGAAGAAGTGCCCTGAGGTGAGAATATATACAGAGTCATGAGTAATTGAAGTGGCTGGATAACTTCTCAGGGGCCCGGAAGTTTAGAGATAGGAATGCCTGAGGTAGCAGTTGTGGATGGACACAACAAAGGAATAGACACAAAGTGTGAAGGTGTTTGTATGGTTTGTGAAGACCCACCAGAAGGCATCACTGTTGAAGAATCATGGAACTATAAACTAGGCTCAAATGACTCAGTTGGTAGACATTAGTTTGCCTTTGTCATCAGCCACCCCAGAACTGGTGTAATGGGCTCATGACTTGAGAGGACCCATCAGCAGAGATGAAGGCTTCACATGCATCCAACAGAGTGACTTTCACTTTCCAAGGCTAATCTAGCTGTTACCAAAGCTGAATCTCTGATGTGTCTATTCCATGAAGAGACCAACCAACCAACCACTGGTAGCAGGTTGACTACATTGAGTCTCTTCTGTTCTGGAAGCCCTAGTGGTTTGTTCTCACAGAAATAGATGACAGTTCTGAATATGAGTTCACCTTTATTGCCCTCCAAGTCACCCCCACCCAGAGACTGTCAGGGTGCCTTATCCACAGGCATGGAATCCTGTAGTGTATAGCATCCCACCAGTGAACCCACTTGACAGTTAACGAGGTACAGGAGCAAGAAGACCATGACCGTGGATTCTGTTGGTTGCATCAAATACCACAACATCCAGAAGCTACCAGGTGGATATAGTGTAAGAATGGCTTGGTGAATGCAGAGGTGAATCACCTGCTCAGAGGCAATACTCTGGAAGAATGTGGTGCCGTGTACCAGGTGGATCAGACCTTCTATATGGCATTGTATTTGATAGAGAAATTCATGCCTCTGCAACTTTGGTCTGTATCAAGGTTAGGAAGCAAGAATGGTACTACCATCATTAACGATGATCTACTGCGGGACTTTGTTCTTCCTGTCCTTACAACTCTGGGCTCTCTAAGGTAGAGATCCTGGTCCCTAATTAGAACACACTCTTCCCAGGGACACACTCAAGCATGGAAAGAGAAAAGCCACTCGTATTCCCATTTTTCTGTGTGATTAGACATAATAACCACAAACTGCCTGGCCAATCATTCAGTCTTAGCAGAAGCCATACCTTCTCTGTGACATCTCAGAAGTCTCTTCCATGAGTTAATTTTCTGCATTAGAAATAAAAGGGCCAGTGTTAGCTGTAAGGAATAATGGGGCATGATATTGATTTCTTCTGATCTTCTTTCTGTGCTTCATGTCATATCCCTGGATTGTCTGTGTGGACCCAGAGAGGTACAAGTCAGGAAGCTATGGATCCACTGGTCATACTTGTGTGTAGAAGTGGCACAATTCCTTGAGCAGAAGGCTTGTGACCTACATTTTTACAGCTGAAACAACAGTGCTGGACACATAGAAGTTACCAAGCACATGCCAAGCACTACCTTACTAAACTATGTAATGTAGTGTTGTCAAGAAGCAGTTGTCTTCAGTATTTTAATAAATAACTCTGAGCTGTTGTTTAGTCATTCTTATTAGAAATATGAATTAGATATTGGAGTGATGTGATGTTCTCAATGAAATTTCTTTCAAACCAGAGATTCAATGGGAAATTATTTTTCAGTGGAAAGGAAGCACTTTAGTCAAGCTTGGGGGCAGTTCCCATAGTGTCATGTGATAGTGTGTGCTTCCTTTGGCTTTTAAATCTTTATATCTCCTGAGGGGGAAAAATGAGCAAGCTTTAAAAAATCCACCAAGCTCTAGAGAATAGAGTTTACAGAGAGCTGAATTATGTGCCTCTTTGAATCCATGAATTCAAGCTCTCCTGCCTCTGTGCTTCCAGCTGACACCTTCCAAGAAGCACTGGTCTGCATTTTATTTTCTCATCAGGAAACTCAGCCATCTTAGTTTCAGGGTCATTTGAATCACATGGTTAACCTGATTCTTTTTTTCATTTTCCGAAATATCACAAATAGGGCTTTTTTTTTTTTTTAAGAAGGGAAAAAAAATCTGGCTTCAGTTGTTAATTTCCTCTGTTCTGTCAAGATTAGGCTAGTAGTTCTGAGTAATTCTGGCTCATTTTCTCTAGGGACTAAGCCTGAAATAATCCAGTGTTTATTTTTATACAAATTCTCACAGTACTACAACATTTCAGTGACTTCCTGGGATGTTTCTAGTTTTTCACAGGCCAAGAGGCCATTCTCAGAGGTAGCTCCTTCATGTAAACCTAAAAATGGCACTTTCCCACATTATAGTTTATCAGGAAGTTTAAAGTTCAATAGTCCTCCTCTCTTTTCTTTCTCATCACAGAGAAAGGAAAAAATAAGGGGCAGTTCCAGCATTTTAGCTCATTCCAGCACGGTCATTCCATTTCAGTATTTTGGAACCTGGGAAAGAGGCAGGGAGATTGTAGTATATCTTGGCTGAGAGATGGCTGGACTGGGAAACAGGATTCTCTGTCATTCCCTGTGTCACTCTCTGTGTGACCCTGACCTCTTCCCAGCATTCCTGACCCCACCTCTAACTTGGGGAAAATGATGCTTGTCATGTAACTCACAGCATTCTCCCAAACTCATGAGATACTCTGCTGAAAAAAATGGGAATCTTGTTTGGAAGGCCAACCCTATATTCTGTACACATGTGTCTTAATCTGCCCTCCTTATTTACCCTCTGCTGTACTTTCTCCAGGACCCTTGCTTTCAGCCCAGGGGGTGGACTTGCTATCTTTTATACATAACATGCAATTCTCTACCTCTACACCTTTCCTCAATGTGCTGCTCCTCCTTCTCTGCCTATTTAAACTCAATCCAAATCCAGTTCTTAAACTCAGCCTCACTCTTTTCCTTCCTCTCAAATCCTGTGACTCTTCTCACTTGATATTTCATTTGCATACAAATTTCCTGCTACTGTATTTGTAAAATGCATTGTAAAAATCTTTTTTGCATCCTTTATCTCTTCTAATACAGGGTGAGTGCTGGAAGCCCTCAAATAATCTGACCAAACAATCTTTATGTCACCTCCTTAGCCTTTCATGTTGGGTTTTAATGACATCATGACCCTCTGTGGACACATACACATTGTTGAAGTTGCACACCAAAATGTGATTATGATATGTGCATTCAGGCATACAAAGTGGATAGTAGAAAAATCTGTTTGAAGTATTTAGCCTAGAGTGTTAAATTCAATCCTAGAAGGCAAAAATCATTCAGCTGTGTCAAGTTCAGAGCTATATTTAAGTTTATTGTTTCATAACAAGTCTGGTCTATTTCAGTGTATTGTTCTCTGTACAAGGTCTCCCTGTAACCATGCATTATAATAGACTGTTGCCAGCCTTCTCAAAGTTTGAGGTGGATTCTTGATTACCTGCTTCCTGCCCTAGGGATTCTTGCTGTTAGGATTGTCATTAAACAAAGCAGCCTCCCCGGCATTGTATTCTGAGAAACAATTTGCACCTTTGTAAACTGATTAGCGGAATGAGTTTGTTTTGATAATTGATCCTTGACTTGCATTTTAAAGGACAACAGAATTTTAGAGGACTTCTATATTTGTTACAAATGCTTTTTCCGGAATATAAAAAGTAATTTAGAAACTTCAGTTAAAAAAGGAACATCAAGAAACAAATTGACCAGAGACCATTATTTGAATTCTTATGGATGTGAATTAATGAGATGACCAGCCCAGCTTCAGACTTTATCTTCTTAAAGTCATCCCCCTACCCCCAGCCCAAAGTGAGTGATGGAGTCTTTTTTTAAATTGAAATATAGTTGATTTACAATATTATATTAGTTTCAGGTGTACAGCATAGTGATTCAATATTTTTGTAGATTATACTCCATTTAAAGTTACTGCAAAATAATGGCTATATTTCTCTGTGCTGTGCAATATATCCTTGTTGCTTATCTATTTTATACATAGTAGTTTGTATCTCTTAATCCCATACCCCTATTTTGCCTCTCCTCTCTTTCTTCTCCTCACTGTATCTACTAGTTTGTTTTCAATATCTGTGAGTCTGTTTTGTTATACACATTCATTTGTTTTATTTTTTAGATTCCACATATGTGATAACATAAAGTATTTATCTTTCTATGTCTAACTTATTTCACTAAGCATAATACTCTCTAGGTCCATTCCTGTTGTTGCAAATGGCAGAATTTCATTCTTTTTAGTGGCTGAGTAATATTCCATTGTATATATATCCCATTTTCTTAATCCAGTCATCTGTTGATGGGACGTTTGGCATAGAGGCAGTGGCCCATATGCAGTACAACCCATAGTGCAAATTTTATAGTCTGAATTATTATTATCTTTGTGAACTACTCTGTCTAAAAATCAACGTTGGGATCTTTGTTGATTAACTGGGTTTTAAAAAGTGCTTCATATTGGCAACTGTTCTTCATTTCATGCTCCAAGTAAATAACCTGTCAGTCATTCAGGCTTTGGCAAATAGGAGGGAAAGTTTCTCTAATAAATCTATTGTAATCGTGGGGTAATTTAAGAGCCATTCTTTTGTTTTCTGGTGTTTAATTACATTTTGTTTGTTAGGTTTTCCTATTTTTTTTGTTGTTGTTTGTTTTTAATAGCTAAGGGGAAATTCATACAAATATCAACAGAATCAAAGAGTTCCAAATAAAAAAGGAAGTTGAAAGTAGAAGGAAGGATTAGGGATAGTAATTGACACACTTAGCCTAGGTAGAAAATTTGGGTGACTGATCATTTTGGTGGTCTAATGAAATCTAGTGTGTATTTGTTATTGGTAAAGACTAGTAAAAAATATATATTGGTACAGTACATTTTGAAAATGGGAGGGAGATTTTTAAAGCCATTGAGAGTTAACAATGTGACACTAGACCTTATATTAAAAAAGACTACTCTTTCCACTCTAAAGTGACTCTAGGATTGGGATCCTATTCAACAAACAGTTGGGGGGAAATGTGACTAAACATAGTTGTCAGCAGACTTAAAATGACAAAAACATTGTCCCACACAAAAAATTTATTTTCAGTATTTCTTGAGGTAACAAAAAGAGGAAAAAAGTAGATTTTCATTCTGTAGAATGATTCTGACATCTTGAACTCATACAATTCCCCTAGGAAATGGCCAGAGATGGATATTGATAGAAACAAATTCCCATTTAAACTCTTTATAAGCATTTTTCTTGTTATTCAGGTAGTAGCCCTTTAGGCATTGCTGGAGAAAACAGAGTGAAACAGTATAAGTTCTTAACTGGTTAATGAAAAGTTGAGATAAACAAAAGAGTTGCTTAAATATAGATTTTTCTCCTCACATAATTTGTCTCATTAAAATGCTTTTAATATTCTGTATTCTGATTTTCCTTGAAGGAAATATTGTTCTACAAAATTTCAATGAGACATGCTAAAAATAATGTCTGTGACAGAAATGTTAATTTCCTATCTAAATAATTAAATTTAAAACTATCGCATCTTATATTTCAAAAAAGATCATTAGATCTTCCCTTAAGGGAAAACTGAGACCCAGAGAGCATAAAAAACTTGCGCAAAGCCACAGAGCTAACAATCAATAGTCAGGGTTGGGTTAAACCCAAGTTACTTATCTCTACCCTAGTTCTCTTTCCATTGTGTTAAGCCATCACTGCTTATTTGAAAGGCTGCCTTCTTTCATTCCATTGCAAGAGAGAAGTCTTGTTGAAGTCCGCATCTAGGACACACAGCAGAGTGACTTAGTAGAATGTTGGCTGCTATGTAGGAGTCCAGTAGGCTAGATTTAGGTTGTGGGACATTCTGATTTTTATTTTGTAGATTTTTATTCTACATAGGCTACAATATTGTGTATGGGCTGGAAAAATACATGATTATAATTTTGTTGTTGTTGTTCTAGGGAATCCCAAAAGATGCCTGGCCTTATTTCAAATTATGAAATAAATACATTTCCTTTAGAATCTTCAGTTTTTCCTCTTAGTGTCATTCCTTTCACCATCTCCATAGTGTCTTTCATCTGAGATCTTCTACCCTATTATTTCTATCTGATCATGTCATTTCAAACCTGGATAATATTATTTAAAACTTACTATGAATTTGGATGAATATGCTGCCTCTCCTTCGAGTATTTGTATTTTGACATTTTCATCGTAGAATGAAAGGTCACATCTCCAATTATAAAAATAAATTCAGGAACTAATCATTAGGTTAAAAAAAGTTTTATTTATGGGTAGAAATTCTGTTCCCTTGAAATCATGCAACCTGTGTAGATGTCTATTCTATTTTCTCCTTAGCTTAACACTTATTTTTTTTGGCATTTGCTTCACAGAACAATAACCATTGGCCCTCTACATTGTATCAGAATTTGTAAAAAGAGTCAGTGTAATTTTGTATTAGATTCAGTTAAATTCATGAACATTTATTAATCTACTCTGTATAGGCACTGTGCTAAGTACTATGAGGAAGAGAAAGATGAGTTAGGACGTTGGACTATCCTGAAACATCTGAAATACAGTATATTCTTGGGTACAATGTGACTTAAGTACCACATTTTCTAATTTTCTATCTTTATAACTCAAAACATGGCTTCTAGTTCCTTCTCTACCAATTCCTTGAAGCCGTTACCAACTGATCCAAGTTTGTATTCTATTTGAAACCCATTTGTTATCTCTACAGCATAGTGCCATGGTTCTCAAATGTTTTGGACTCAGGAGACTTTTATAGTCTTAAAAGTTTTTGAGGATGAAAAAGACCTTTTGTTTTTGTGAATAATATGTATCAGTATATACCACATTAGACAGTAATGCTGAGAAAGTTTCAAACTATTTATTAATTCATTTAAAAATAACATTAAAGTAGCATAACATTTTTACGAAAAAATACCTACCTTTCCCAACACATATTTAATGAGAAGAATTAGCATTATTTTACATATTTGTAAATATCTTTAACGTCTGGTTTGATAGAAAACATACCTGCTTCTGCATTTAATCTGTTGTTATATGTTATTTGGTTAAATAATATCAAGAAAACCTAGTCTCATAAACATATAGTTAAAAGGGGGGATATTTTGAATATTCTTCTTTGATATTGCACCAAAACTCAACAAGTAGTAATGATTTCTTAAAGGTTATTTGAAATGTAGAATATGAAACCATACCAAGAACTATTCATACTTGTTACATTAAATTCCATTTGCCTATCTTATATTTTAAATTTATCTTTTACCCATGCATGGTTTTGTAACACTATTATTGCTGATTTGGAAAATACTGGTTTACTAAGCTATGCATATCTGCAAAGGTTGACACACCTTATTATACAGTATCAATAAAGCACATTCATTACTGTCACCAGCAATTTATCAGAAAAGTCATTACGTCTTGGAAAGCTGTCATGATAACAGATGCAAATTTTCCAAAATTCTAAGTTCTGCTTGAAAGCTTAAATTTTACCTTTTGCAAAAAATACTCTCCAGGTAATTTTCCCTAAGGTGACTAAGTCATTTTTTGTCATCTTCAAGACAATGTCTGTAAAATAAGCAAATCTAAATAATCAAAGTTCATTCTTTCAAGTAAAAATTGTTCTGTGAAGGAAGTGGCTAGTTCACTGGAAACTTAAACAATCATAAGTGCTTTTCCTGGAGACGACCACTATCCTGCAATATGCAGAGGGCTTTAGGTGTGCTTCCCATTTTGTCCCACAGAATATTAAAAAGATGAGTACTCAAGACTTGAAATTTAATTAAGCTGGCTTTTTATTCTTATTTATCTTTCATAGGGATTGTGGCAGTGACAAATACGACTCAGTGCCAAGTAGCTCAGTGCCACTGCTTTGATTCACTCAAAGGTGCCAGCAGTTTTACCTACCATTTCTTTTGCACCATTAGTGAAAACATCAATAGAATTAAACAAACAAACACAACCAAAAAACAAAACCCCCAAAAACCTTAAGGTTATTAGAAAACTAGTTTCAAGCTTGTGCACCCTGCAAGGGAATTGGGGATCCCTTGAGCTCCATGGACCATACCTTGGCAACTGTTGCTAAAGTAGACAGAACATTTTATTACTATACGGTCTAACTTGATATTTCTTAGCTGTTGTGATTATGAAAAAAAAGTTTGCTTTTCTGGGCCTCAGTTATTTACAAAATGAAGGGAAGTGGAAATCTTTATTTCTTGAACTCTCTTTTTTTTTCTTATTTTCTTTTGTTTGCATCTATATTGCTACCAGCTGACAGGGCGGAACAACTCTAAGTCCTGAAAATATTCATTTGCCCACTGATCAAGCTGCAATCTTTGCCGAGTAAGGAACTAAAGATGTTAAACTTAAGTGTTTTCTTAAGGGTGTGCTATGTGGGGATGAGAACGTCATTTCTTTACGATTTTTCTTTTTAAATTTGAAATAATTCTCAAACTTTTTACTTCTCTGTGGTTATAATTCTTATACTTAAAAATTTTTATATGATTTTAATTTTTGTACAAGAATTCCAAGCCTTCTAACAATAATTATAGTAACCAGTTACTGAGTGAATGTTAGGCACTGTGCTAGCCACTTTATTGTCATTATTTTATTTAACATTCTGAAGAAATCAATAAAATACTCAGTTTCTCCCTGATACTAAAGGATGTGAATTACTAATAATGTGAAGAAATATGAATTTTTTTTGAGACTGTAAAATACAAACCCTTGCCGTGTACAGTTTTGACTTGCAATAGGTGATATCATGTGACAAAACTATTTTTCCTATATTTTGTGACCTGAATACTTAGCAATTTTTGTGATACATATACAGATGTCTCTCTATATATTTATATAACACGTACTAACACATAAATGTGCTTTATCTAAGCAAGATATCAAGATTTTTGCAGGTTAAGCAGTAGCAAGCAGGTAGTTCAGGTACACAGAAGTCAAGAGATCATTCATGAAAGGATCATTATGAGCAAATTTGAAAGTAATTTAAAAAACAGAAGTGTGCTTCACTTCCAGTGTTTGCAGTTGTGTTTATTGTAGGGCATGACCTTTTTCTTAGTCCCTAAGGAAACTGACATCTGTATTTGATTTAATGAACTTCTGTTTGTTCAAAATCCAGGCAAAGAAAAAGACCTAGTGCATCTATGAGCATAGCCAGCTTCTCAGCTTAGGTCCCCAGAACTCAAAGCAGGCACTCTGGGAAAGAACTCACAAGTTTCTACATGCTTTGACTGACTGAGCTTGTTCCTCTTTGAAAGTTTGTTCCTATTAGAATCTACTTTTATCTTTAAATTGATGAAAAATAAGTGTTTTGTTACATTTTATTATTTTTTAAAGCAAAGATCAGCATCAGATCAGAATTTAAAGCATGATCTTGCATTAAATTATGTCATTCAAACCTAAGTCTTACTCCCTTGCTTTTTGGCCTGAATTCTGAATAAAGATCTAGAAAGAATATAGCTACAGTTGTGTGTCAAGGAATCAAATAAGATGTGATTAGATCAAAAACCATCTCGTGCAGATACCTGCTATTAAGTTTTACTCCTCTACATATAAGGGATAGCTAATGCACTGTTCAAAAGCTCTTTAGTTGGAACGTTTGAAAAGCTAGTTTCATGCTGATGCTAAACTTTAATAACTAAGGCTTCTTTCCATGTTTTTAAAAAGCCTGACAATAATGGCTCAGTAATTACTGAACTAATGTTATCAATTCCAACAGATATCACATTTATTAAACAGAAAATGCTATGTTGCTGTTCATGAGTTAGAAATGTGTGTAATTGAAATATGAAAATGAAGTCTGTTGGAGTATGTGATTCATCATGAATTCTGCAAGCCCTACACTAACTCTCCTTTTCCTAATTAAACTGTCAAATTGAAATCTTATAATTGATGCAACCACATGCCTTACACTGGGTTTTCCACCCGTGTATAAAGCTCAATTCAGCAGAAACTTTGCAAGAGCCTTCTTTAGGAAGAATGCAGTTCTTTGCTCTTCTGACCTCTTGAGCAGAAATCCTGCCACCGTCCCCCATCACAGAATATTGTGTGGCCCGAGATTTCTGTTCTCTGCATGATTAGGAGCAGAGTGGGCTAACACATATGCCAGGGGAGCTGGTAATCCTTGTTTTGAGTTTTTTCTGGAGAGGCAGTAGAGATGAAGTTGAGAGCTGCAATGAGGTCTTCTGTATTCCTTTTGCCATTGTATATTTCTACACTATGACTAGGCTTTGTATGTTGTTGTTGTTGCTAAAATTTAAAGACTGAGGTGGATTTTTTCCTGAATAGAGATTCGAGGACATAAATTTTCACCTCTGTTTTGTAACACTGGATGGCACAGAGTGATTGACAGGAATTTGTTTTATACTCAGGGTAAAAACTGTACACATGTAACACGCACTCTGGCCAGAGTAGATATACTTGAATTCTGCTTTGGCAAGGAGGTATCTTACTTGAAGAGAGCTGATTTCTGCATAACTTTGTTCAATCGCTTGGTGGTAAAAAAATTTAATCTCTTGTGTTAACTGTTATCCATTGGTAGTTACTGCCTGGGCTGTTATCTTAAGAATTGAGTATTTATTTATCTCTGGCTCAGCTGGGCAAAATAGGGCTGGGATCAATTATTACGTCTTTTTGGTAAGGCAGTGGATAGGGGCAGCAAAGTGACTCTTAATATCATCTCTGGGTTTGTCAGGTCCTTCCTTATAGATATCTTTGTCAAATGCCTTTTCATCATCTGTGATATCTCCAGTCTCGGGTTTTTATGAGATTCAATTTCTGGTCAAACTTGAGCGTGTTTTAAGTTTTTCTAAGACACAAGTTCTTTGCTTAGTTTCTGAACTTAATAATCACAGACTTTTAAAAATTTATTTTATTGAAGTATAGTTGATTTACACTGTTGTGTTAATTTCTGCTGTATAGCAAAGTGATTCAGTTATATATATGTGTGTGTGTGTATATATATATACACACACACATTCTTTTTCATATTCTTTTCTATTATGGTTTATCACAGGATATTGAATATAGTTCCCTGTGCTATACAGTAGGACCTTGTTCTTTATCCATTCTATACATAATAGTTTACATCTGCTAACCCCAAACTCCCAATCCATCCCTCCCTCATCCCACCTCCCCCTTGGCAACCACAAGTCTGTTCTCTGTGTCTGAATAATCACAGACTTCTGATCATCGGGACTATTCTTTTTCTCAGTTTCAACAAAGCATTATTTTACTCAGTGGTCTCATCTTCTACATAGATGCATTATTCTCGGGTTCAGTTGGCCCCATAAACCTAACTTCATTTAAAAAATACAGTCGGCCCTCCGTATCCACAGGTTTTGCCTTAACATATTCAACCAACTTCAAATTGAAAATATTCTGGAAAAAAATTCCAGAAAATTCCAAAAAGCAAAATTGAATCTGCTGGGAACAGGCAACTATTTACGTAGCATTTACATTGTATTAGGTACTATAAGTAATCTAGAGGTGATATAAAGTATATGGGAGGATGTGCATAGGTTTATGCAAATACTATGCCATTTTATATGAGACGTTAGCATCCCTGGATTTTGGTATCTATGGGAGTCCTGGAACCAATTCCTTGTGGACACTGAAGAGTAACTGTATATAGTTCTCAATTTGGTCAATTAATATGCACAGTGATACTTATTTCACCTATCTAAGTATAGATAGCTAGTATGCCACTTGTTGGTATATACTAGTCAGGCAGGCAGGCAGGGTGGGGCAGTTTCTGGTGAGTCACAAACCATCTACATTAATGATAGTAGTTCAGCTCAGCTTCTCTGTATATCAACGACCATGTAAGTGTCTAGAACTCTGAACTGTGCTAGTTGAGTGAGAGTGATTAGGAGGGAGCCAGTGAAAAGAGACTTTCTCTTTTTATTCTATACAAATTTTAAATCATTGCATGCTCCTTTTGTAATTTTTCTACAGTGAATGTTGTAAACATTATACCATTACATTTATAAACTTTTGTAACCTGCATGCCAGCTAGGACACTCTACTCTTTATGATCTAGATGAGATATTCTTTAATGCCTGTTAATCTGGCCTATAGTAAGAACATGTGCCTCCAAGATTTTCAAGAATTACTGGTAGGCTTATGTTTTCATGACTCTGGCTTCCTTGCTTCCTTTGATTTTTCCTCATTTCTCTATGTCTTTTAGCTGTTTTCCTCATTTCTCTATATTTTTTAGCTGTTTCTTTATCTCTGCTCTGGCTCCAACCCAAGCATGCAACTCAGACCCTTTCCTTAATTTGTACGCACACACAGAGAGACACACACACACGTTTGTGTGTAGAGCAGATGTTTCTGAAAGTTAGAGATGATGGAGTATTTGACACTATAGCAGCTCAAGCAATTTAAGATGGTATTATTTAGTAAAGTTCCTAGGAGACCCTTGGCCATTTCACCATGTTGCTCTGCCCTTCTATTTTTTCTCTCCCAAGAGCAAAAATTTTACTCTCAGGAGAAAAAAAAATCCTCTGATTTTATGATACAGAAAAATTTCATTTTCTCCAGCTCTTTCTCTGAAACTGAGAATTTGAGTTTTTCTTTGGATATGAAGAGATACAGTAATGCACTTTGCTGCTCAGGCCTCTGCTGAACAATGGGTTTAATATCCTGGGGCTCATCCTTTCTTTTCCTCTCACAGTGTAGAGATTATACTTACCTAGAACTGGGCTTCAGTTTGGGGTTTTATATTTGTATTTATTAATGTGCATACATATATGTGTAAAACAGATACAAAGACATTTAGGTCTGGCTTTTTGTGAATATGTGGGGGTGTATTTTCTTTAGGCATTCCCATGTCAATTAACATGTAGCTTCACTACTAGCAACGATGCTGTACGCATATCTTTATTAACTGTTAGGTTTTCTTGGGGATAGATGTCTGTAAATGCAATTAAATTTTTGATAGATAATACTATTCTGATATTTGAAACAGATGTTTCAAGTTATAATCTAGTAATCCAGTGTATGAACATCTCCGTTTCACCATAGCATTTCCAACCCTCAATATTTTCAAATTAAAACAATTTTTGTTGATCCATGGAAGGAGAAATGGTGTCTTGTTATTATTGTTTAATTTGCACTTACTCATGTACTATTGATGGTGAACATTTTTTTCATTCATGTATTAGCTATTTGTATTACTTCTTGGATTGCCTATTCATATCCTTTGCTCATTTTTCTATAGATCCTTTCTATTTTTCTTACTGTTTTGTGGGAGCTTAGTTATGTACTAAGAGTGTCAGCTGATACCAGTTATTTTTATATTGTTTAAAGTGTACTTCGCGTCTCAGAAATTTTAGGTCATATTTTATTTTTTAATCTATCACTAATTTTCTTGGAGCTTTCACATGTGACTTTGAAAGCCCTTTTCCATTTTCACTACTTTATTCTAATTATTTTATCGATTGGTTTCATACATGTGGATCTTTATCAAATTTACGATTGTGAATGGTGAGAGGTAGGAAATTAATTAAAAAAATTTTTGCGATATAAATGGTCAATTACCTGAATACCATTTATTAAAAACCTGAACATTTAAAGCTGATCTAAAATTCTACTCCTTCCATAGACTGAATAACCATATTTACCAGAATTAATTTCTGTATTTTTTTTAACATCTTTATTGGAGTATAATTGTTTTACAGTGGTGTGTTAGTTTCTGCTTTATAACAAAGTGAATCAGGTATACATATACATATATCCCCATATCTCCTCCCTCTTGCATTTCCCTCCCACCTTCCCTATCCCACCCCTCCAGGTGGTCACAAAGCACCGAGCTGATCTCCCTATGCTATGTGGCTGCTTCCCACTAGCTATTTCACATTTGGTAGTATATATATGTCCATGCCACTCTCTCACTTCGTCCCAGCTTACCCTTCCCCCTCCCCGTGTCCTCAAGTCCATTCTCCACGTCTGCATCTTTATTCCTGTCCTGCCTCTAGGTTCTTCAGAACCATTTTCTTTTTTTAAAGATTCCATATATATGCGTTAGCATATGGTATTTGTTTTTCTCTTTCTGACTTACTTCACTCTGTATGACAGACTCTAGGTCCACCCACCTCACTGCAAGTAACTCAATTTTGTTACTTTTTATGGCTGAGTAATATTCCATTGTATATATGTGCCACATCTTCTTTATCCATTCATCTGTCAATGGACACTTAGGTTGCTTCCATGTCTTGCCTACTGTAAATAGAGCTGCAATAAACATTGTGGTACATGACTCTTTTTGAATTATGGTTTTCTCAGGGTATATGCCCAGTAGTGGGATTGCTGGGTTGTATGGTAGTTCTATTTTTAGTTTTTTAAGGAACCCACATACTGTTCTCCATAGTGGCTGTATCGACTTACATTCCCACCAACAGTGCAAGAGGGTTCCCTTTTCTCCACACCATCTCCAGCATTTATTGTTTGTAAATGTTTTGACGATGGCCATTCTGACCGGTGTGAGGTGATACCTCACTGTAGTTTAGATTGGCATTTATCTAATGATTATTGATGTTGAGCATCCTTGCATGTGTTTCTTGGCAATCTGTATATCTTCTTTGGAGAAATGTCTATTTAGGTCTTCTGCCCATTTTTGGATTGGGTTGTTTGTTTTTTTAATACTGAGCTGCATGAGCTGCTTGTAAATTTTGGAGATTAATCCTTTGTCAGTTGCTTCATTTGCAAATATTTTCTCCCATTCTGAGGGTTGTCTTTTCATCTTGTTTATGGTTTCCTTTGCTGTGCAGAAGCTTTTAAGTTTCATTAGGTCCCGTTTGTGTATTTTTGTTGTTATTTCCATTTCTCTAGGAGGTGGGTCAAAAAGGATCTTGCAGTGATTTATGTCATAGAGTGTTCGGCCTGTGTTTTCCTCTAAGAGTTTGATAGTGTCTGGCCTTACATTTAGGTCTTTAACCCATTTTGAGTTTATTTTTGTGTATGGTGTTAGGGAGTGTTCTAATTTCATTTCTTTTACATGTAGCTGTTCAGTTTTCACAGCACCACTTATTGAAGAGGTTGTCTTTTCTCCACTGTATGTTCTTGTGTCCTTTATCAAAAATAAGGTGACCATATGTGCATGGGTTTATCTCTGGGCTTTCTATCCTGTTCCATTGATCTATATTTCTGTTTTTGTGCCAGTACCATACTGTCTTGATTTCTGTAGCTTTGTAGTAGAGTCTGAAGTCCAGGAGCCTGATTCTTCCAGCTCCGTTTTTCTTTCTCAAGATTGCTTTGGCTATTCTGGGTCTTTTGTGTTTCCATACAGGTTGTGAAATTTTTTGTTCTCATTCTGTGAAAACTGCCATTGGTAATTTGATAGGGATTGCATTGAATCTATAGGTTACTTTGGGTAGTATAGTCATTTTCACAATATTGATTCTTCCAATCCAAGAACATGGTATATCTCTCCATCTGTTTGTATCATCTTTAATTTCTTTCATCAGTGTCTTATAGTTTTCTGCATACAGGTCTTTTGTCTCCTTAGGTAGGTTTATTCCTAGGTATTTTATTCTTTTTGTTGCAGTGGTAAATGAGAGTGTTTCCTTAATTTCTCTTTCAGATTTTTCATCATTAGTGTATAGGAATGCAAGAGATTTCTGTGCATTAATTTTGTATCCTGCTACTTTACCAAATTCATTGATTAGCTCTAGTAGTTTTCTGGTAGCACCTTTAGGATTTTCTATGTATAGTATCATGTCATCTGCAAACAGTGACAGCTTTACTTCTTTTCCGATTTGGATTCCTTTTTTTTCTTTTTCTTCTCTGATTGCTGTGGCTAAAACTTCCAAAACTATGTTGAATAATAGTGGTGAGAGTGGACAACCTTGTCTTGTTCCTGATCTTAAAGAAAATGGTTTCAGTTTTTCACTATTGAGAATGATGTTGGCTGTGGGTTTGTCATATATGGCCTTTATTATGTTGAGGTACATTCCCTCTATGCCTCCTTTCGGAGGGTTTTATCATAAATGGGTGTTGAATTTTGTCGAAAGCTTTCTCTGCATCTGTTGAGATGATCATATGGTTTTTCTCCTTCAGTTTGTTAATATGGTGTATCACATTGATTGATTTGTGTATATTGAAGAATCCTTGCTTCCTGGGATAAACCCTACTTGATCATGGTGTATGATCCTTTTAATGTGCTGTTGGATTCTGTTTGCTAGTATTTTGTTGAGGATGTTTGCATCTATGTTCATCAGTGATATTGGCCTGTAGTTTTCTTTGTGGTATCTTTGTCTGGTTTTGGTATCAGGGTGATGGTGGCCTTGTAGAATGAGTTTGGGAATGTTCCTCCCTCTGCTATATTTGGAAGAGTTTGAGAAGGATAGGTGTTAGCTGTTCTCTAAATGTTTGATAGAATTCACCTGTGAAGCCATCTGGTCCTGTGCTTTTGTTCGTTGGAAGATTTTTAATCACAGTGCTTGTGGTTTTTAATTTCAGTGCTTGTGATTGGTCTGTTTATATTTTCTATTTCTTCCTGGTTCAGTCTCTGAAGGTTGTGCTTTTCTAAGAATTTGTCCATTGTTTCCAGATTGCCCATTTTATTGTCATATAGTTGCTCATAGTAATCTCTTGCGGTCCTTTGTATTTCTGCAGTGTCAGTTGTTACTTCTCCTTTTTCATTTCTAATTCTATTGATTTAAATTCTCCCTTTTTTTCTTGATGAGTCTGCTTAATGGTTTATCAATTTTGTTTATCTTCTCAAACAACCAGCTTTTACTTTTACTGATCTTTGCTATTGTTTCCTTCATTTCTTTTTCATTTATTTTTGAGCTGATCTTTATGATTTCTTTCCTTCTGCTAACTTTGGGAGTTTTTTGTTCTTCTTTCTCCAGTTGCTTTAGGTGTAAGGTGAGGTTGTTTATTTGAGATGTTTCTTGTTTCGTAGGGTAGGATTGTATTGCTATAAACTTCCCTCTTAGGACTGCTTTTGCTGCATCCCGTAGGTGTTGGGTTGTTGTGTTTTCATTGTCATTTGTTTCTAGGTATTTTTTGATTTCCTCTTTGATTTCTTCAGTGATCTCGGTTATTTAGTAGTGTACTGTTTCGCCTCCATGTGTTTGTATTTTTTACAGATTTTTTCCTGTAATTGATACCTAGTCTCATAGCATTGTGGTTGGAAAATATACTTGATTTGATTTCAATTTTCTTAAATTTACCAAGGCTTGATTTGTGACCCAAGATATGAGCTACCCTGGAGAATATTCCATGAGCAGTTGAGAAGGAAGTGTATTCTGTTGTTTGGATGGAATGTCCTGTAAATATCACTTAAGTTCATCTATTTAATGTGTTATTTAAAGTTTGTATTTCCTTATTTATTTTCATTTTGGATGATCTGTCCATTGGTGAAAGTGGGGTGTTAAAGTCCCCTACTATGACTGTGTTACTGTCAATTTCCCCTTTTATGGCTGTTAACATTTGCCTTACATACTGAGGTGCTCCTATGTTGGGTGCATAAATATTTACAATTGTTATATCTTCTTCTTGGATTGATCCCTTGATCATCATGTAGTGTCCTTCTTTGTCTCTTGTAATATTCTTTATTTTAAAGTCATGTTGTCCGATATGAGAATTGCTCCTCCAGCTTTCTTTTGATTTCCATTTGCATGGAATAACTTTTTCCATCCCCTCACTTTCAGTCTGTATGTGTCCCTAGGTCTGAAGTGGGTCTCTTGTAGACAGCATATGTATGGGTCTTGTTTTTATATCCATTCAGCCAGTCTATGTCTTTGGTTGGAGCATTTAGTCCATTTACATTTAAGGTAGTTATCAGCATATATGTTCCTATTACCATTTTCTTAATTGTTTTGGGTTTGTTATCGTAGGTCCTTTTCTTTTCTTGTGTTTCTTGCTTAGGGATGTTCTTTTAGCATTTGCTGTAAGGCTGGTTTGGTGGGGCTGAATTCTCTTAGCTTTTGCTTGTCTGTAAAGCTTTTGATTTCTGTGTTGAATCAGAATGAGATCCTTGCTGGTTAGAGTAATCTTGGTTGTAGGCTTTTCCCTTTCATCACTTTAAATATGTCCTGCTACTCCCTTGTGGCTTGCAGTTTCTGCTGAAAGATCAGCTGTTAACCTTACAGGGGTTCCCTTGTATGTTGTTTGTTGTTTTTCCCTTCCTGCTTTTAATGTTTTTTCTTGGTATTTAATTTTTGATAGTTTGATTAATATGTGTCTTCACATGTTTCTCCTTGGATTTATCCTGTATGGGACTCTCTCTGCTTCCTGGACTTGATTGACTATTTCCTTTCCCATATTAGGGAAGTTTTCAACTATAATCTCTTCAAATATTTTCTCAGTCCCTTTCTTTTTCTCTTCTTCTTCTGGGACCCCTATAATTCGAATGTTGGTGTGTTTATGTTGTCCCAGAGGTCTCTGAGACTGTCCTCAGTTCTTTTCATTCTTTTTTCTTTATTCTGCTCTATGGTAGTTATTTCCACTATTTTATCTTCCAGGTCACTTATCCGTTCTTCTGCCTCAGTTATTCTGCTATTAATCCCTTCTAGAGAATTTTTAATTTCATTTATTGTGTTGTTCATCATTGTTTGTTTGCCCTTTAGTTCTTCTCGGTCCTTGTTAAACGTTTCTTGTATTTTCTCTTTTCTATTTCCAAGATTTGGGATCATCTTTACTATCATTACTCTGAATTCGTTTTTCTGGTCGACTGCCTATTTCCTCTTCATTTGTTTGGTCTGGTGGGTTTTTGCCTTGCTCCTTCATCTGCTGTGTGTTTCTCTGTCTTCTCATTTTGCTTAACTTACTGTGTTTGGGGTCTCCTTTTCACAGGCTGCAGGTTCGTAGTTCCTGCTGCTTTTGGTATCTGCCCCCAGTGGCTAAGGTTGGTTCAGTGGGTTGTGTAGGCTTCCTGGTGGAGGGGACTGGTGCCTGCGTTCTGGTGGATGAGGCTGAATTTTGTCTTTCTGGTGGGCAGGATCGTGTCTGTTGGCGTGTTTTGAGGTGTCTGTGACCTTATTATGATTTTCGGCGGCCTCTCTGCTAATGGGTGGTTGTGTTCCTGTCTTGCTAGTTGTTTGCCATGGGGTGTCCAGCACTGTAGCTAGCTGGTCATTGAGTGGAGCTGGGTCTTAGTGTTGCGATAGAGATCTCTGGGAGAGCTTTCACCGTTTGATATTATGTGGAGCTGGGAGGTCTCTCGTGGACCAGTGTCCTGAACTCGGCTCTCCTGTCTTAGAGTCACAGGCCTGACACCTGGCTGGAGCACCAAGACCCGGTCAGCCACATGGCTCAGAGAAAAAGGGAGAAAAGAAAGAAAGACTAAAATAAAATAAAGTAAAATAAAGTTATTAAAATAAAAATTTTAAAAAATTATTAAAAATAAATTTTAAGTAATAAAAAAGAAAGAAAAGAGCAACCACACCAAAAAACAAATCCACCAATGATAACAAGCGCTAGAAACTATACTAAAAAAAACCCCCAAAACCCCAAAAAAAAACCCAGACAAGGAGAACTCTAGGACAGATGGTAAAAGCAAAACTATACAGACAAAATCACAGAAAGAAGCATACACATACACACTCACAAATAGAGAAAAAGGAAAAAAAATATATATCTATATATATATAAAAAGAGGAAGAGAGCAACCAAATCAATAAAGAAATCTACCAATGATAATAAACTCTGAATACTAAACTAAGATAAACATAAAACCAGAAACAAAATAGATGCAGAAAGGAAACCCCAAGTCTACAGTTGCTCCCAAAGTCCACTGCCTCAATTTTGGGATGATTCGTTGTCTATTCAGGTATTCCACAAATGCAGGGTACATCAAGTTGATTGTGGAGATTTAATCCTCTGCTTCTGAGGCTGCTGGGAGAGATTTCCCTTTCTCTTCTTTGTTCGCACAGCTCCCGGGCTTCAGCTTTGGATTTGGCCCTGCCTCTGCATGTAGGTCACCTGAGGGCGTCTATTCCCACTCAGACAGGACGGGGTTAAAGGAGCAGCTGATTTGGGGGCTCTGGCTCACTCCGGCCGGTGGGAGGGAGGGGTATGGAGTGCGGAGCGAGCCTGCAGCGGCAGGGGCCAGTGTGACATTGCATCAGCCTGAGGTGCGCCGTATGTTCTCCTGGGGAATTTGTCCCTGGATCACGGGATCCTGGCAGTGGTGGGCTTCACAGGCTCCCGGGAAGGGGAGGTGTGGATAGTGACCTGTGCTTGCTCACAGGCTTCTTGGTGGCTGCAGCAGCAGCCTTAGCGTCTCATGCCCATCTCTGGTGTCCGTGGCTTATGCCCGTCTCTGGAGCTCGTTTAGGCGGTGCTCTGAGTCCCCTCTCCTCGTGTACCCCGAAACAATGGTCTCTTGCCTCTTAGGCAGGTCCAGACTTTTTCTTGGACTCCCTCCCGGCTAGCTGTGGTGCAGTAGCCCCCTTTAGGCTGTGTTCTTGCAGCCAACCCCAGTCCTCTCCCTGGGATCTGACCTTCGAAGCCCGGGCCTCAGCTCCCAGCCCCCACCTGCCCCGGTGGGTGAGCAGACAGACCTCTCGGGCTGTTGAGTGCTGGTTGGTACCGATCCTCTGCACGAATCGCTCCACTTTCTCCTCTGCGCCCCTATTGCTGTGTTCTCCTCTGTGTCTCTGAAGCTTCCCCCCCACCCCCCACCTCGCCCCCTCCCCTCCTGTCCCCGCCAGTGAAGGGGCTTCCTAGTGTGTGGAAACTTTTCCTCCTTCACAGCTCCCTCCCTGAAGTGCAGGTCGTGTCTCTATTCTTTTGTCTCTGTTTTTTCCATTTTTCTTTTGTCCTACCCAGGTACGTGGGGAGTTTCTTGCCTTTTGGGAGGTCTGAGGTCTTCTGCCAGCGTTCAGTAGGTGTTCTGTAGGAGTTGTTCCACATATAGATGTATTTCTGATGTATTTGTGGGGAGGTAGGTGATCTCCATGTCTTACTCCTCTGCCATCTTGGAGGTCTTCCAATTTCTGTATTCTGTTGTATAGCTTTTATTTGATATTCTGCATGGCTGGTGCCTCTCATTATATTTCATTTTCAATTAATTTCTGGCTGTTTTCCAAATCACTAACAAGTATTCAGTGATTTTCTTCCTGAGCACCTTGGTTGTCTTCTTCTGCCCATTCTCTGCCACACAGGTGTTGCTCAGGTGCTGGCTTTGTCTATAAATACTAAATGTTGCATTTCTTCCCAAATTCCATGAAGAGATGAAAATAAGAGATTTCTAGGATTTTAAACTCATAATAAATCTTTCTCTTTACTTCTGAGCAAGTGCCAAATTCCTAGGCATACATTTTGATTAAAACAATTTGAAGCAAACATTAATCTTGTTGGAAAGCAGGAGGAGTTCACACTCTTCATGAAAGGACATTATGGTACCCTGCTTTTCCCTTTCTTTCAGTTTTCTCATAAGGAGAGTAATGCATATGATTTTTAGAAAGCACATATATGCAAAAATTAATATACAAACCCATCATGTAGTGATAACTGTTATTAACTTTTTGATGCGTGGCTTTCTCTTTTTCATTCGTGCTTATACACATCTTAATATTATTTTGCAAAAATGAGCCCATTATGTGCATATTGTTAACTTACTGCTTATTCACTTAATATATTGTGAGCACTTTTTAAAATGAAATTAACAATTATTTTCAGACATTGTACTAATGCCCTTGTATTGATGTTCCATGATTGGTTTAACCAGTCCACTGCGTGAGGATTTGTAGGTTTTTTTCATTTATTTTTAATACTATAAAAAAAATACGGCAATGAACAACTTTTTAACTAAACTTTGTGTGCATTTATGAGTATGTCCTTTGCGAGTTCATTAGCAGAATTATTAGAGCAAACATTATGTACATTTAAAAAAATTGTTATATCCTGCCATACTACCCTCAAGAAACACCAACTAAGGTGACGTTTATGTCTCTACACAGAATAACATGTCCTTTATTCCCTGTGTATGCATGGGGATATACTTCATTTGACTGTAATCCCAATGGGGCATCTCAGAGAGAGCACAATGTGGGGATACTGAAAACAGAGCTGGAGACTGTGGGCATTTCTCCTCTTCACACTCTTGGAATTGTTTTGTGTCTCAGCATGGTAGTCTCTCCAATTTTTAAATGAATTGACTTAAAAATACTTGCTGGCTTATGGCCAGTTTTGGATAATGTTAGATGGGAAGGGATTCTCAAAGAAGAGATTTGGGGAGGAAAAAAGGAATAACTGTTTCTCATGGGACTCAGGAAGTTACTAATGCTCTCTGATAAATGAAAATGTATAATGAATTACTGTCTGTTTCTAGCCTATTCCAACTTACTCTTGCAGAATGGTTCAGAAACTTAGCCAATGTAGTCAGAGAAGGTGGGTTCTAGACTTGGTTCTGCCCCTTACTATCTGTATCAACTTGAACAAATGAGTTTCACCTTTCTGAGTCTTGGTTTCCTAAACTACCTGTCAGATTTAAGTGAGGTAATTCATGTAAGCCCTTCGGAAAGTGCTTGGCAAATAATAAATTTTCAGGGCTTCCCTGGTGGCACAGTGGTTGAGAATCTGCCTGTCAATGCAGGGGACACGGGTTCGAGCCGTGGTCTGGGAGGATCCCACATGCCGCGGAGCAACTAGGCCCGTGAGCCACAATTGCTGAGCCTGCGCGTCTGGAGCCTGTGCTCCGCAACAAGAGAGGCCGCGATAGTGAGAGGCCCGTGCACCGCGATGAAGAATGGCCCCCACTTGCCGCAACTAGAGAACGCCCTCACACAGAAACGAAGACCCAACGCAACCATAAATAAATAAATAAATAAATAAATAAACCCAAAAGTTAAAAAAATAAAAAGAATAAATTTTCAATAACTGTAAATTAATATTATTATTAGCTAACGATGGAGTAGAAAAACAGTTTTTCTGAAATCATAGGTAAGAGTAGTATCTCTCATACCATTGGTAGTGTTAGGTCTGACTGGACATTTATCTCCTCCTGTTCTTCCTCTGGGATCTGCTGAGTAAACCAAGTAAGAGGAGCAGAAGGAGAAGGAGACGTCAGCTAGGACAGAATTATTATGCACTCAGTTTCTCTTTGGAAGGTAAGCTGCTTATTTGGACAGACAGGTAGAGAATATTAGCTGCATGCAAAGGGCTAGAAAAGAGTGGAGCATATATTTATATGTTTGTGTTAGTTTGAACTGTTTTACATAAGCATATATTATTTTGTGTTAACCTTATATTGCTCAACGTGTTCCTTAGCCAAATGAGGCCGTCTGGGATTTCCAACTATGTCCACTTCTCATATGAATTAATGTCCATGTAATCAAAGTAGAAGTTCCCAACTCTCTCCTGTTAGAGTTCTGGCCCCTATATTTCAAATCACTTTAGTACTCCATTCTCTTGTTGCCAAGAGGGTCTTAGGTTCATTCTGATTATCTCCAGCTTTAATTTAAATCTGTTTTCGTCTTTTCCTTCATAGACAGATAAAACCTTGACATTTTCATGATAAAAAAATGTCGTCATATATGTGAAGACGATAATTAACTAATTTCTTGGGTTTCTATTTGGCAGACTAAAAACCTCCATCCCTTTAAACCTTTCCTTTCAGTTCATTTGTGAAAGAATTGGCTTAAAGTGCTTTCAGACTTTGTATCTTGAACTTTTGCCTCTTGAACTTTGCATTTCTGTCGAAAAGGGTATGATTTTCTTTTTCTCTATCACAATATGATTTAATTATTAAAAAGTAGTGAAATAAGTAAATAATAATGCAGTGATTACAGACAGCAGCATAAACTCAAGGATGTCTCTTTAACATCAATAACTGTTTGTTCATTTACACATGTTAACTGTGATATAAGTAGTCCCTACCCTCATGAAATTTACATTTGGGGGAGGGCATAAAGAGAAATTAGTAAGATAAATAATATGACTTCAGACAGTGATAAGTGACCTAAAAAAAAAATAAAGCAGGGCTTCCCTGGTGGCGCAGTGGTTGAGAATCTGCCTGCCAATGCAGGGGACACGGGTTCGAGCCCTGGTCTGGGAGGATCCCACGTGCCGCGGAGCAACTAGGCCCGTGAGCCACAATTGCTGAGCCTGCGCGTCTGGAGCCTGTGCTCCGCAACAAGAGAGGCCGCGATGGTGAGAGGCCCGCGCACCGCGATGAAGAGTGGCCCCCGCTTGCCGCAACTAGAGAAAGCCCTCGCACAGAAACGAAGACCCAACATAGCAATCAATCAATCAATCTTTAAAAAAAAAAAAAAAAAAAAAAAAAAAAAAAAAATAAAGCAAAGTATGGTGACTGAAATTAGAGGAAGAAAGGTCTGGGGCTATTTTAGAAAGGGTGGTCAGGTAAGAAATGACATTTTATAGGGAGCAAAATGCTCTTAAGGAGCTGGCCATACAGAGATCTGGAGAAGAGCCCTTCAGGCAGAAGAAGTAAAGTGGTGCTGAGATGTGGAAGACCTTGAGGACGAGGGAAATAGTGGTGCTAGCTGAGTTCAGAGAGGTGCCTGGGGCGAGGACAGAAGGCATCTGGAAGGTGATAATACAGAGTTTGGATTTTACTCTAAGTATGATCAGAAGCCACTGGATACATAAGAGTGGGCAGAGTTGTGATGCAATGTTTTGCTAAATCCCTGTGGTGTGTGTGGAAATGGACTATTAGAGGAAAGAGCAGAGATAGGGAAACCTGTTGCCAACATAGTTCCTCTCATGCTCCATGAACATCTTTTCAATCCAGTATGTATTTTTTTCCTCCACTGCCAAATTTAAAGAGTTCAAAAGAGGACACCTTTGGAATGCTGTGCTGTTGCAGGTGTTGAAGAAAAGTGATATAAATGTGTCAATGTAGAGCATTCTCATTGGTCAAGTATAAGATTCAGTGCAAGATCCAGGAAAGCTTAGCCTCAGGGTTAAGCTTCAAAGTAGTCAAAGAACTCAGTTACTTTTTCAGAGCCATAATTTCATTTATCTTGTGCCCAAAGAAAGTTAAAAACTATAGTGGGTATAGAGATCGAAAGAAAATAATTGGAAGATGTGGTCCAACCTCTTGATGAATGAAGAAGACACATGCAAAATAAGTACATGTGTTGATGATGTAATTTGCAAATTATCGAAGTATGATTGGTTTGAGTATGATACTTTTGTCCTTTGCAGTATCAAAACCTAACCCTTAAATTTAGATATCTTCTTACATAGAGGCAATGATTCTTGGGCCTATACCCAGATCAATTATTCTTTTATCATTTTCATTTTCTGCTTTCCACTTTGAAAAAACACAAAGCAACGGTTTACATGGTTTTTGTTGTTATAATTATCAATATTTTAAGAACGTTGGACTCCAAAATTTTCATCACAAATATAATGCTAACTATTTTATATACATTAAAGTGAAATTAACTACCCCTGTGTAGCCTAGAAATCTAACCCCCACATGTGATATTCTTCCCCTGTGGTAAGACACATTCTGAGCTCAAACACTGATTTACAAATACGCTTTTGGACATTAAGCTATTTGTAAAGCTGGAGACTGCATTGTGTGAACTGCATAGAGGAAACATGAGGAGAGCAAGAGAGTGAAAACATATTTTGACCACTGAGAGAGAGGCTTGCTGGAGGCAGCATTACTCAGTTTCAAGATTTTTAAATCCCCCTTGGTTTCTTCGCTAAATGATCGTCTCGTTAGCATATATCCAGCAACCTGCCTCAGAATTTTCCAATGATGATTTATTAACTTGTTGTGTCTTAAGAAAAGGAAGCCCATATTTTCCTCAGTTCTAGCCATCGGTGGAAGTGATTTCACCATCCTTGGTGATGAAAGCATCTTCTTCCTCAGCATTATAGTGCCCAGATTCCACAAAGCCTCCCTGGACAGAGGGGCATTGTTGCTGAGTAGCCCCTACTGCACATAGTACTACAGTTATACTGGTTTAAATGGCAGTGTAATCACATAATAAGTTTGCTTGGCTGAGGCGGAAAATGCAACTTAAGAGATAACTGTGATTTCCCGAAGGGCTAACAAAGCAGAGGAAGCATTTGAATGGTGGAAGCAGAGATGAAGAGTGTTTTATTCCACAAACCCTGGGATAGTTATAACTCGCCAATAAATAAGAGCATTTTGATTTATACTCTTCATCAAGATGCTGCTACCTGTTGTTTTTTTTTTAAATTATTTTATATTGGAGCATAGTTAATTAACAATGTTGTGTTAGTTGCAGGTGTACAGCAAAGTGATTCAGTTATACATATACATGTATCTATTCTTTTTCAAATTCTTTTTCCATTTAGGTTATTACAGAATATTGGCTGCTACCCATTTTGAGGTTTGATTTAGGTTATTTTCTCATTTGTCGGTAAATGATAATTAACAATCTTCTTATTCCTGTAGCTTTGAAAAATAAACATCACACTTGCAGGCCTCACATTGTTTTCTCCTTTATACAGCAATCAAAATGCAGACACACATTGAATAATTTTTATAAAATAATGTTAGTTACTCCCCAAAGACACCAACTATAGTTATGTACCCTATGAGGTTATTATTTCAGAAGCCAGTGGTGCATATACACTTTGTCTCTTACCCCTGTAGAGTGGGCAATAAGCAGTGTGCTTCATGCACAGAAGTCTTCAGTGCTAATTGCTGACACCAAAAAATTGAGGGATACAGTATGCCATTAAGTAGATACCAAATATTTATTCAGTATGTACTTTGTCTATATAGATGATAATTCCACAAAGAATTGTCAGGAATAATATTGTAGAGTAGGAGTCTTCTTATTTTCATGGATGGGTTGCCAGATCCAGAGCTATGGTGAGAAAGCTCTGGAAAAATCCAGAGATAAGATTTTTTTTACCTTTGATTTCTGGCAGTAGTTAACCATGGGGAAATGTTTTCAATGTATGTGGTCTTACCACTCTATTATCTTTTTCTTGGCCTAGGAGAAATGCAGATCTTATTTCTTTAATATTAACTACATTAATTCCAATTATCATTATCTGAAATCAATGTCTTTTGCTTAAATGAAAATCTACTGTTTCATGAAAAAATGTTGCTGCATTAGAAATTATACTAACTTTAAGTATGATCCTATAGAAACATGAAAAAATCAGCTTGCTATGGCAGGTTTTTTTGACAGATATATTTTGATGAATCTTGTCCAAATATCTGTTCTATTAGGAAGAAAGATTCTATGGAAAAGGGTTGATACTTTCTCTTCAAAAGTTTTTCCATGCTAATGAAAGAACTTTTACTTTCTTTGAAAACCCAGACTTTTACCCAATTAGCAGTTTCAGAATTCATCTTTGTTTTTCATTTTCTGTAAGTCAAAACACCATACGAGGTGTGCTTTTGCAGAAAAGAAAATGAAAGGAAGGAAACAAAAAGACAATAATTTCCTCCTTCAGCACATTCTCTTTTTACTTAAACATTTGTGGAAGTGAGAATGTGTCTGTGCTTGGAGCATCAAGCTTCAGTCATAATGGCTTCATGCTCTAAGAACCTGCTCCAAAACCTGCTCTCTGTGTAGCAGCTCAGATGGAAAGACCAAAAATGCGTAACTCTGCTGGCTCAGCTGCAGGACAACAGTGCTCAACCACCCCATACTGCAGAAGATTTCAAACTGAGTCATAACGCCAACCTCAAGGATCACCAGGGTTCCAAAGATCAATTACTGTAATTCCATGCTAGAATTAAATCATTTTGGATGTCACAAAATGTCTCCTCCCTCTCTCTCTGCCTCTTTCCCTCCCTCCTTATTTTTCTCTTTTATACACGTACACACACACACACACACACACACACACACATTTTCCACCTTTCTTATGAAGCATTATCCTCTGGAAAGAGAGTAGGGAGTTGTTCAAGGTATACTTTTCACATTCTATGAACAGCAACTCTGACTTATATTAAATGATACTCAGAAGTAATCGTAGTCTGATAATACCCCACTCAATTCTGAGAATTTGCAAAGCCTTGTTATCCTGAAACATGAAATATATTGACTGTACTGTCTTTTCCCCTTCTTGTCTGCATTTTTTTTTCATTTTACATTTAATTAGCATATTTGTTTGAGGAAAAGAGTGAAGAGAACAAGTACAAAGCTCAATATAAGTCCAGGTATGGTTGATTGTTGGTTATTTTATAAATGTAAGATGGAGGGGTTTAAAATTAATGTCTAGCATAATTGTTTGGAGACACCAGATTTCAAAACTGAGTGTTGACTGTAAATATTACTATTTCAAAGGAAGTCCCTGAAGAAGAAGTTTATCTTTTAAATCTGATGTTGATATGTCTCACCCTAGCTAGTTATCCTGGATGCCATCTCCAGAATTACCTTCCACATAAACACTGAAGAGTGTCCTCTGGATGCTTAAGATTTCTGATTGATTTGTCCTCTGCTCAAATCTCCCATGTCCCATACCTCGCTATACTGATTCTTTAATCCACAGGTCAGGCCTAAATAAGTGATGAACATGGCTCTGGCTATGTGATTATAAAGAAATTTCCATCAGCCAGAGTTCTCTTTCCCTGACACATAGGAGGCAGACTTTTTTCCCCTGTAAATATATTTGCCCCTCTAACTTAGGGAATTTCATGTAGGAGAGGCTTGTTGCTGTTACATCAGGTCCTTGCAGGGTGATTTTGGCTAAATTAAGACTGACTCCTCAGGTATCAGTATGATGACAGCCTGAAGATCTACATGAGTTCAGCCCTGACTAAACCCCATGCGTGTTCAATGGTCCTCATAAGCATAACATGTCCAAAAGAGAACTCCTGATTCCCCACTCCCACATTTCAGTTGAAGAATTTTCTTCTTTCTTTCCCATGTCAGGAAATAGCACCACTGTTTGTCATCTTTGGTTCTTGCCTTTTTCTCAATGCTCATACATGATATACTGGCAGGTCCTTTTGATTCTGTCTACAAAGGATATTTAAATATGACTACTTCTCTTCATTTCTATTACCACCACCCTGGTCCAAGCCTCTGTCATCTCTCTCCAGGACCAGAAGAAGCTTTGTAACAAGTATCCCTGTTATTTTTCTTACAGTTCTCTTACTTAAATTTCTTCAAAGACAAGTCAGAGTGTTTCCCATCCAATGAGCTCCCATTATTTCTAAGGTAAAACTAGCTCCTCCCCACGGCCTTGCAAGTCCTGCATCACCTCTCTCTCTTTCCTATCTTTCCTGTTCAGGTTCCTCTAACACACTGAGGTCTTTATGATGTTTGACAACAATCCCTTTTCTTGCCCAAATGTTCTGTGCTCTTCATGTGGCTGGCTCCTTCTCTCATCGTTTGTGATTCACTTTAAATGCCTCTCAGAGATTGTTTCATGCCCACCTGTCTAAAGCCCCATCCAAAGGGCTCCACCCGAACTTCCTCTCCCAATGTCAGCCTCTATCACTTCATTTCACTGTTTTCTTTCCTCTTTAATCCTTATACAATCTCTTGTTAAATATAAGTTAGTGTCTACCTCCCCAAATACTGTAAGCTTCATGATAACAAGGACTTTGCCTTTTCACTACTGAATATCCATTGCCATGAACAGTGCCTGGCACAAAGCAGATACTCAGTATTTGTTGAATTAATGCTTCTATAATGAGTAAATTTTCATATTTTGGGTTACAGCAATGAAATTCATGATGACATTTGTTTTCATATAGTTTTCAAAAAATCCTACAAAACTGATAATAAAAATAATACTTAATAAAAACAAATAGAATAATTCTTCTCTAAGTATAGTAACACCATATTAGTAAGAAGTAATATTTACTGAATCCTTTCTGTGTCAGATGTTTAACATCTATTATTTCATTTGAATTTCACAAAATTCTGTAAGTTGTACATTATTTTCATTTTGCAGATGAGAAAGCTGAGGCTCAGTGAGGTTAGGAAATCTACCACAGGCTCCCCTGCTCATAAGTAGAAGCTTGAAAAGACTGAACCCCAACATTCATGTAAAAAAGTTTGAGCTCTTCGTCTGCCCCTTTGACGTCTTTTTTTTTTTTTCCTCCTGCACATCTTTCTGATGTGAGAAACTTGCTGATAAAATGAAGCCCCGACTTGGCTTTTTAAAAAGAGTATTAAAATATGCTTGTTTGCACTTAAGATTCAGGGAACAAGTTTTGGCAGCATATCCGAATATACTCCTACCTCATTCCTCAGCTGTGGCTTATTCCTCCTATCTTAGAGGCTGGGATTTTGATCAAACTGGATGATAGGAAAAACATATATCCTTCAATAATTGGTCAGAGTAATAAATGTCCAGAGCTGGCATGGGACACTGTGGAGCAGGCACCATAAATTTCGTGCCGAATCAGCTTAAGCAGGCAAGCTGAGGCCAAAGAATCACAGCTGTCATTTGGCTGTGGGAAAGAGTTCAGAGGTCCCTTCCACTGTTCATTCCCATGAACTTGAGGTTGTCAGAGGGGCACTCTGGGAGGTGACGCTCCGCTTTCTGTAGTAATGTGACCCAGAACATGACAGATTGCTGGTAGTTAATCAACAGGTTATGATAAAAGTCCAAACCTGATTTGTTTCTTTTGCCTGAGATTGGCTGTATTTTCTCATACATATGAACACATGCATGCAGCTTAACAGATCTAACAGAAGCCAGTCCAAACTATCAGATGACATTTGCAACTAATATTTTATTCTCTAGAAAATTTATAGAAATTATGAAACATAATTAAATATTTCAAGTTTCCCAATAGAAATGACCTCTACCACTAATGTAACTTTTATTTATGTGGTATAAAATTTATGTTAAGATTAGAAAAAGTAATTTAATTTAGGAGAAATTTATTTTGTCATGGAAGGATATTGCTTAATCCAAATATGGAATGTTAAGGATGATCATGAGAATGGAACTCTTCCATGCACAAGGATCTTATGTTACCATCAAGATCTTTTTGGGCTTCATGTTCTTGAAATATTTGATTCGTTTAGGAATATCATGATTGGCAATTTGTGATAAAACTTTTGTGTTGTGAAATTTGATGATGATGAAAGTAATACGATGATAATAAAGATAAAACAGTAACTAATAATTATTAAGTCTTAATGCATGCCAGGCATTGTTCTGAGTGTTTTGTACTTATTTTAAAAATCCTTATAACAATCCTATAGCATAGGTGATATTATTATCTCCATTTCATAGATGAGTATATCGAAACACAGGGAGGTTAAGTAATTTGTCCAAGGCCAGACAGCTAATTTGTGATTACATAAGTTATTTGGTGATAATGGTGACAAAGAAAATGGGTTTTGCTATTATTCCATCAGGAAAGGAGCTGTGGGAGGACACAGTTAACTGAGAAAGATAGTTAGGAATGCTAGTTTTGCTACTAGATTTGCTGAAGAGTTGATATCCTGTAGGCCGGAAGACAAGTTTACAGAAAATATAAAGTAACAAGCAGTTTTTCACATTTTATTGCACTTTTGTTAAGTCCGTTAGGTTTTGCTATAGTTTATCAAATATATACATATAACTCTTATTTACATTATGTTTTGTGGCCCATTTTGGCATTTGATCTACCATTTTTCAAAAGATCTGGTAGAACCAAGAGCTTGTTGATTTGGGAAGGAACAGAAATGAGGAAGGTGTCAAATTCTCCAGGGCAATTGTTGATTTACTTTGACTGTTGTCCTCCTATCAGCATACATTTTTTTTGGACCGTCTCAGAATTAAAGCATCAGACAAAGGTTGGCTTTTTAATGGTACTTAAACAGAAGAACATGTAACAGCAGAAATTAAGAGTGTAGTTTCTAGCAAATAGTTGGAAAATCTAATCCAATGTCAAATGAAAACAAACTTCTTGGTGTTTAAATTAGAACAATAGTGAGAGAATCAGAAACAGCTGTGGCACTTCAGAAAGACGAAAAATACTCAGCTGTAGTGTGGAAGGTTGATGCTGAACTGTAAAAAAATTGTCATTGGGTTTTATTATGTACTAGCTAATTAATGATAATGAATCTTTTTATTTTCTTTGTACATTTTAAGCATAGTTCATGAACAGGCAGACTTACTCTGTGTGCATATCTGTGCTAACCTTGGCATCTGAAATAGTTCCTCTTTTATTATGTAAAACCCATTGTAGGAGAGACTGTTCTCTTTAAGCCAATAATTTAGAGATTCATAGTCTGGCTCTTATCATTATTATTTAATTCCTTCATCACGTAAAACTTTTCATTTTACTCCATGATCATCAGTAATGCCTGAAGTAACTCTAAGTATTGTGGGACCAGGAAATCAGAGTGAAGAAACTTCTATACTCTATGACTAGATAATTATTTTAGAATTTAAGTAAATGTTGGCTACATTGTTCCAACCACACGCGGTGAACATGATTTCTCTGTCTCTCCTTAGCTAAGAAGCTACTCTCTGTGTTTTATTTGTATGTTTATTTGTATTTTTATATTTATGTCTCTAGCTAAACAGGTCTTGGAACAGCAAACAGTCAATTGGTATTTTGGGAAAGCGTTCACTGAAAATGTCATGGAGCTGTTTTTGCTGTACTTCTGTACACATGTTGTATATACTGTTGGGAATATATGCGGCTTTCTAATTTCAAAAAGCACTTATGGGGGTGTGGGCATGGTGGTCAAGTCTTGGGGTCTCGATGAGTAGATAGACACCTCAAAATCATTAATTCTGTAGTTTTTCTCTAGTGGCAGGGCTGTATACATGTTTATGGTAGAGATGAGATGACTACATTTATTAAGATATAGAAAGCTTTTATTTTCCTGGACTTCTCCAGCAAAACCACAATGATACCTTAGAAGGAGACAGCCCGCTCGCCCTCACCTCAGCTGCTCTTTTGTTCACCACAGCCTTAGGGACACTCTTGATACCTTCCGCTCATTAAGAAAAAGGTATCATTGTTCTTGTTTACTTACCTTTTGAAAAACATTAAGGAGTTTTTCTAGGTAAACAAACCCAAAAGCTAGTCTATAAAATGCCTCAAAAACATTATGGAACGTCTTGGTAAAACAGGTTGGTCAGAACTATATTTGGTCTTTAGACTGATACTGTGACAGAGAAAAAGTAACATTTGGGGGTTGATGTACAATTAAGGGTTAAAGGAAAGAAGGAAAGAATCAACAAAGTTAGGCATAAGTCAGAGAAAAACATTTCAGAGAGTAATTGACAGGTGGTTCCTTCTTTTCTTTTCAACTTGCAGGGACATTTAAACTTCAAATGGACCAGAAGCACTTTGATAAGTCCTTTGCCCCTTGGCTTCTGAAGCTGAATACTTCTAAATCTTTACAAGTCGAAAACCACACTTAACTCTGTCAGCTGGTCTCTGAAATAGGTTAATGTTTATTTATTCATTCATCTGTTCATTCGTTCATTCATTCATTCATTCATTTCCATTCTGCATCCATGAAGATAAATCTTTATAAACTTCATAATTGGTAAGGATTCTAAAATAGAGAAAAGCCAAGATCAGTTATTGACAAATATGGTACATGAAAGGTAATAACATGTATATGTAGTATAGAAATGATTTCCATGACATAATTAGAACAAATAGAAGAAAATTGGGAAATTAAGAATATTGCCAAGAAAAATAAACTAGTAGTGAACAATGTAGTGATAAGATAAATGTGATGGAGGTAGCAGAATTGAGTAATAATTAAAACCTACTAATAACTCCCTGCAAATCAGGACCTTGTGATCATTTGGGTGGGGACTAGATGATCTCTACTTTTGCTAAGCAAGACGTAATGGGAGCTAATAGTATTTACAAATTTTGGAGGTGGATATAATCCTCATATTGACTAGAAATAAAGTGTTTTCAATCATGCTTGTGCATTTAGTAGCATCTTTTGACATAAAAAGTGTTTCATGATGTTAATTGTAACAGTCCTATCCATTTGATTAAAAAAATCCACTAAGGAAGCTGAGTAGATATTTGTTAAAATGAGAAATGTGCATTTACATTTAGATTTTACTGTATGGAGTAATCATTTAGTTGCTAGGGAAAGATTAGCTGTTCATTAAAAAATACTTTGGATAATTCTGTGGAAAAGGTAGTTAGTTATTAATAATCCAAATGCTGTGAATTTTAAATGAAAAGCCATCTGAAAAGCGAGTGTTATAATAAATGCAAGGATCTAATGCTTATAATGCTATCATCTTTTACAGTGCTTATCTTAATGTTTCATATTTAATTCCTTTATTGCTTATATTATAAAAATTTCCCCAATTAAAAAAATAGTTATTTTAGAAAAATTAGAAAATAGAAGATAGAGAAAATAATTTTAAAGTCACCTATTTATTCCCTCATAGGAGTAATCACCTTTTTCACTTGTGAAGGTTTTAGCATTCTTACTCTCTTCTGTGTATATATGTGTGTGTCTACCTTCATATACAGGTCTATATGTATGAATTGTTTACGTAGTTCACTTTGCATTGTATGTGAAAGCTGTTCTTTTAAATTAAAAACACATTCCCAGACATTTCTTATATTTTCTTATCTCAGTAAATAAAATCTAGTAAGGAGATTACTAGGTCAGGACCCAATAAGACCAAAGAATTGAAAAGGTTTGTATATATATATGGCAGCCACCCCTCCCGTTTGTTGTGTCAGATTCTTTTGTCATCCTTGGACATTAATATGGTGTTTCTTGTTCCACCTCCTTCCGGTGGTGTGATGCTATTTACATCTTGGACTCTCTGATCATAGGAGACTCTTTGGATTCTGGTAAGTGTGGGCAGCGGTGGAGCTAAGAACAAACAAGTGTAAAATTGATTTTACAAAATAACAGAGATTCTACTAATAGGTGTAGCCAGTGCAGTAATTACAGCTCATGCTTTTGATCCAGTTATTGTTTTCTAGTTTTGTCTGTTTTTAGTGTAAATCATTGCCAATGAAAATGAAATTTCCTATCATCTAATACTAGTGTTACCTCTTCATAATTTACAACAAAAATGTGCCCCGTGAGTTTCTGAGCACCCTATGTATGTAGGGATCTGAAAAAAAGTTAGAAATATATCTATTAAATGGGACTAGAAGGCTACACTGACATAAGAAATAAACCCTGAAAATGAGGTTAAGACATCTGAGGCTTAATAGAAGGAAGGTTTGTTTCTCGTTCTTATAAAATCTGATACAGTTCAGGAGACACATCTTCTCTATGACTTAGGGCTACAGTCTGCTTTTGACTGTAGCTTTACCATCTTAGCACGTGGCCTTCAAGGTGGCCACAGAAAAAGGAGAGACAGAGGAGGCACGCCAGCCTTTATTTTAGCTGCCTCAGTCTGCAAGTGACATGCATCCCTTCTCACGTCTTAGTCCATTTGCCACAGCAGTCACACAGCTTCAGCCCAGTTGGAAGGGAGGTTAGAAAAAATTTGCGGGGTGCATCTGTCAGGATTCAACTAGAGAAGCGGAACCAGTAGGAGATACACATGTTAAGAGATTGATTACAAGGAGCTGGTTTATGAAATTATTGGGGCTGATAGGGCAAGTCTGAAATCTAAAGGAGGCCCCCAGGAAGCAGAGACCATGAGCAGGCTGGAGCTTACGGGCACAGGCTGAGGCTGCTCTACAGAGCAGGACTTTCCTTTCTGTCTCAGGGAAGCTACAGCTCTGTTTTTAAGGCCTTTCAACTGATTGAATCAGGCCCACCCAAATTATCCAGGATTACCTCCCTTACTTAAAGTCAACTGACTGTGGCCTTTTAATTACATGTGCAAACTTCCTTCACAGCAACAACTAGCTTAGTATTTGAACTAACTAGCCAGGTTGGCACATGAAAAAAACAAAATTGCAAGGGTGCATGTGGAGTAATAGGTGAGCTCTAATGGTCTCTGCCAGAATGAGAGATTATACTAGGTCTCGTGAAGGATTACTCATTAACAACTACAACAACAAAAAAAAGATGTGAAAGAAATGATCAGATCTGTGGCCCTGAGAGTTGATGTGTGAGAAGGAAGAGAACCAATATTTAATTGTATAATATGTACATTTCATCATATAGGCTGAATTAATAGATTATTGAAAATATTTAATCTAAAAATATTTTTTCCAATTCTTAGAATCCTTCCAAGAACCAGCGAATACCTTATCATACTAACTTATCCTAGCAGAGATTGTTTTGATATTTTGTTCAATTGTGTGATATTAACTACATTTTTATGCATGTTGTTTTTGTTTTTCCATTCCATCTCTTTTGCTGTGCTATGCTGTTGTTGTTCTTGCCTAAGCATCTCAAGCATATTTGTTAAATTCTTATTATTAGTCAGTCCAAACTGGCCTGCATCCTTAGTCTTAATACTACAGAATTTAGATTTTACTTGAAGCTTAAATGCTATCTCGGTTATCTTCCTTCCTTTTCTTATGCCTCTTGGCATTGCCTTTATTTTCTCCTTTTGCTTCTCATTAGCAGCCCACTGAGCTGCATCATCTTCTCACAGTGGCAATGAACAGGATAGGTTTAGTTTAGTAACTTCACATTACTGCCAGCCAGTTGGTCCTCCCATTGCCCAAGTCACAGCTTCCATCACTGTTGTTGGTGTCACCTGGTAATAGCTGATGGTGTTTCACATGTCTCACTGTGCTCTGAAAATAATATTTGCCAAGAGTTGGCCAGACACTGTAGTGGACAGAATCAAGCAAGTCTTCCATCTGCTACCTGCATTTGCTGTCTGAATGTACCCTGCATACTACCTGAGCAGAAAAAGAGACTTCCTTCTATAGACATCAGTTCTGCCAGGTGAGGGGCCAAAAGCAAGCCCTTTCTGGCTAAGTTGTGCTAAGCCTTTCTCTGTTGGAAGTTACTCTTTGCCAATCAGGCAATAAGTCAGAACTAAAAGCTGCAGGAGACAGTCAAGTGATGCAGAATTAATGAACTTCTTTGTGCCAAAGTACAAAAATAATATTTGGGCAGTAAACATTTTAGTTTTCAGGTCAAAGTTATTCCACCTTGGGACCACTGTTAGATTAGCAAGTGATTTATCAGTCCCAGACAGAGCCATTTTGGTGGCCCCAGAGTGAAGTGATTGTGCTAAGCCGCAAGGTATACTTTTCCTTTATTATCTACTACGTCAAGATCTCACCTTATTGTAACATACCTGAATATGATTTTCATTGCAGAATATCATTAGTGCATGGTCTGAGTAAGCAATATGCATTTAAAAAATTGTCTAAACACCTCTTTACATGCCAACTCTGGCGATAATTACCAAATGTCTATATCTAGAAAAACAGCAATTCAGAAATATCAATTTGTGCTATTATTTATGATACACGTGTGCTAGTTTTCCCTAAATATAGACGTTTGGTAATTATCACTGGGCCTATTTGTTACAATTCCAAAGTAGATACCAATGAAATAGAAATATAACTTATTTGGTAAAAATGTAAATGCTGAAAAATTCTCATTATCTTTTTGCAGAGTACAGTTCTTGGTTTCCTATTCATACTTCATGTAATAATTTTGGATTAGCCATCTGGTTTGTTGAGGGTTGAAAATCTGTTTAACACCAACGCAGAATTTTTGTTAAAAAATAAAACAAGTCACACAGAAATCACAAATGTTTTTCAGGTATTTCACAATGCTAATAATGAATAACTTTTAGGAGATGGTATGTAAATTTGCACGTTAGCACCTTCCTTTTTTTTTTTTTGTGCAATTTAGACTCACCTGCAGCATGCTTTTGAAAACTGTTTTTCAGGGATGTATCAGTTTAAATGGTTGAAATATAACAATTCTTACACAAAATTTATGTTGGCCCACCCACTTTATTCTAGTACCTCTCTTTCCCTTGTTCAAACGGTTAGCTCAGTGGATTAGAAGAACATTTTCTCAATGACTCCAAGTCTGTATCCCTGAGACTGAATTACCTCCTCCATGCCCCATGTCTGCAAATAGACTCCAACCCTCTGTTACTCATCCTGTAGGGATGTGATTGGTTCACACCAGGAGACTGGAAGACAGCGTGAATTTATCAGTACAGATCCATTGCTTCATGCACCTAAATACCTTGAAGTGTGTGCTGTATAAGAAGTAGGTCTCTAGTGTCAGGTTTGGTAGACAGTGTTCTCACTAGTGAGTCCCCTTCCATCTATGACAGGAAACAAGCTGCTACTTCTGAATGTGGGTGTATAACTCCATCCCAAATCTTTGATCCCTGCTGTAACTTGCTGAATTATTTTTGTAGACATACATTGTGCCAAAGGTGTTAGAACATCTGGATAGAGCATTTCATTATCCAAGTATCAGGCAGGGTGGATGTGGGTTGACATGTCTCTGGTATTGGACTCGGAAGGTTAAAATTTGGCTCCCACGGTTCATCCGGATATGCTACTAGGAAATATTTCTTTGGAGGGAAAGAATATTCAGGGCCTTTCAACACAGATGTGTAGTTCTGTTATGTACTCCTTCAAAAAACACCTGTAAGAAATGCAGCTTTGAAGAAAAAGGCTTAACGGAATTTGAGAAAGATTTCCTCTTTTCCTGTCAGGACTAAGTCCAAAGCTGCTTGAGATAACCACAAGAAGCATGCTTCTAAATTCCCAGAGAAACAACTGAGAGGAAGCAATAGGTTGGCTTTTCATAAGTTTTTAAAATAATGCCTGATCTCGTTTTGATAGGGAGAAGAATGGTCAATTTTGCTACATGTTCTCTTATTTATCATCTAACCTTTGAGGAGGAGATGGCCAGGGAACTGCTTTATCCCTTTCCAGAAGTACTCTGGTTGTAAGGGTGTAAGTTTTGAGAAAATGTGTAAATAGGTATGCACTATATTAAAAAAGAGGTTCAGCATACAGACCTAGGTAGTTCTCAGTCTTTTGAATACTTTTCTTTATTTCTTCTGTAAACTTTATTTCTGTCTGGAAAGTGATGAAAAATTATCCATACATTACTTATAGGACAGCACTTACTGTGCTGTCAGTAACAATTCGTTTTTGTTTTTGATTTTAATCTAGCTAAGATGAAAAATAAAGAATATAAATAAAAGGCTAATAAACAGATACATGTGCACACTAAGCATTCCTACCCAAAGCTTCACACAAGTAGTGAGGTGTTGCAGACAACACTGACTGCTTGATGACAATACTAAGCAATTAGCACTAAATTAGTCTCTTGCGGCAGGTAGACACATCAAGTCCTATTGGCATATTAAAGTCACACAGTCCAATGTAGCAGAAAAATACCATGGAATAACCTTGGTCATATCAGAGAGGAATATTGTAATCAAATATCTATACAGTGTTCATAGTCTAATCTCTTTTCACAAGAAAAATGATTCTTGTCTCCATTGCCTTTATTGGGGGTAATTCCTATCACTAATTGATTAGGGATATGATAAAAGTAGTTAGGAATGATATGATCAAGGTTTATAAAACCTCAGGTAGTGCTTAAATATATTTGGTAATAGATTTAAATGGATTCTGCCCTTCATTCTTGTTTATTTTTTTCCAGAGGATTTGGTGTGGGTAACATATGTTTCTGTATTTGCTTCTGGAAGATGATGGCATTCTCTTACCTAAGTGATGGAAGAGCTACAGTAGAAAGGGATGGAAACGGCTGGGTGGGAAGCCATATGTGTACTCTCAGGCAGGATAATTACAGTTTGGAACAGTGTAATATAATTTTCATGGACTCAGTAATTACTAAATATTAATTTCAAGGCTAGATTAAAAGATCTGGGCTTAAAGAAAGTGATTTAGTGATTCTGTCTTCTGCATATTCTCTTGCTTCTTATGTTTGTTTTCTACCCTCTTTTTGCTATCCTTAAAATAAAAGTGCAGTGTTTTGTACCTAGTAGATACTCTGTACATACTGGTTTATATTGTTGCACAAGGCAACTAAGAGTTTTACTTGCAGACTTAAAGTTTAGATCACTCTGTTACCAAGTCTAGGGTGCTTGATTTTGTGTAACTCTTCCAGTTTGACTCTAGTGTATGTCATTTTTGTGGTCTGTAATGTCTACATTCAGTTGGTTTTCCAGGGGCAGGATGCCCTCAGCAAAGTAGCCATCCATACAAGTTCTGCCAGGTTAGGTACAGGCAGTAAGCTATTGAGAGTCTAGCAGGAGAAAATCCTTGGAAGTATCTGTATGCCAAAATATATTTTTAAAACTCATTCTGTTTATAATCTATAATCCTTCGTCTCAAGGCTGTTAGACACTGCCCTTTTTTGAAAGCTGTCCTTTTGAGTGCTGATGTTAGAACCAAAGTCTCAAAGCATCACAGAAGCCACTCTTTTCCCTAGCTGCAAGCTTTAGAGTTAGTTTTAATAGCATGCCAATTGCAAGGCTGCCCTAGCTAATGCAGGCTATGGCTAATTCAAAACACTAAATAGGATTGGAAATCCCTTTTGGTGTGATTATATCATTAAGCCACAATTGTCTACCTTCACACACTCCTGTTATTGGTGTTAACAATAATAAAATGACTCCTATTATTGGTGTTAACAATAATAAAATCATAATATTGTACCTTTTAACAAAAAATTGCAAAGCTCTTTAAAATGGTCTCATTATAGCATCCCTGTGAAGCATTCCTAGAAAATACCGTCATCTGAATTTCCCCAACTTAAGACACTGATCTTCACTGAATCAAAACATAAAACAAGTTCCCAGAAGTCAAAGTTTTTAACTCTGGGATGAGGGTTCACTCCCTCATAGAGCAACTCCTTAGAGCAACTAAAGGAAAACTAGACAAAAACCCAATTGTATAATCCCATCATTCTAATATTGTAATAACTTTTATATTACTGGCAGATTCCTTTTCTAAAAAGAAATGTTGTCTCTTTTTCCCCTAAATCTATTTGTGTTAAAAGCTAAAATTTAAACGTAGTCTTGAAGCAAAGCAAAGCCTAACCTAACCCTGAATAATACTAATGTATTGTTTTAATCAGATATAAATGCTCTTTAACTTTATCTTGCTTGTCTCCATTTTAGAGATAAAGTTCAACCTTTTTATGATCAAAATGGTCAATTCTTAGAGCGGCTCAGGCAAGTTATAATATAACAAACATAAAGAAGACTCCTTTGAGGAGTGGCTATGTTCAGACCAAATTGTCAGAATGTTCTTTATCTTCGATTGCATCTTTAAATTGAGTGCCATTAATGCCTAGAATTAAGAACCTCAAGAGGCAGCCTGCACTAGATAGGGATTCTGCTCCCAAGGTACTGCATGATTATGCTGTGAGATATTTGCAGAGAGGTTTATTTTGGGCTGGGTGAAATTAGCATCTTTGTTTACAAGAACACCATCTCACTGATCAAGTTAAAGTACATGCCTAATAACCAGCATTTCTTAGGTTTTTACGTTGCCCTTAATTAGACTCTTCAAAGTTAATTAGGGGAACAAATGGTACTTTTTGTTCTTTTAAATCCCCTTTAACAGCTTCCTCACACTTAAAACGTTCCCACATTTATAGGTAGCCTGGCTTCTGCTTTAAACCTACTGGTTAACTGCTCATTGGTTAACTCCTCCTTCACTCGCAGAGTGCAATCCACTCTGTTTTCTTGGGTGCCTTTGATGCTTTTTTCTTTTTTTCCCCCAATTTTCAACTATTAATATGGTTTTATTTTTAGATACAAAATTATTCATTAAATTTTTTTGTTCCTGTTTGGGAACAGCATTTTGGTCAAGGCTTAGACAATGGCACAACTAAATTCTTGGAACACTGGCACATGCAGGGAGACTTAGGGCGGCTTTTGCCTTAGAAAATTGTGCAGAAAAATTGTTTCCACACCCCCATGCCTTCTATGTGGGGTGGTGTGGGATATAATATTCTTTTTATTTGAATTAAAATATAAAGAACTGACCTCATTTTGATACTTATTATACATTTGGATATTTTTCTTTATAAAAATATTTTTCATTATTTTTATTTTTAATAAAGGGCTTATTACATACAGAAAGCTGGCACTCAACATAATAAACTAATCCCAAGGATGTGAGATTTTTCAGCCATGATGTCTGTCTGCTTTCTGCCACTAATGGTAATATAAGATTATTAGAAGTGAACCGAGTAAATGAGAAATAGTCTTTGCATTAGAGCAGGAGTCTGTCACTCTTCTGGCAACCCTGCCGAGAGCTACACATCAAAGCCACCACACTGTGCTAATAGTGTCACTTATCCCACAGCCTTTACACTGTCCCATATGCAGTTACTATGCAGGGGGTGTGCCCATGAGGGTGAGAGGGGAGTTGACAATGTGCTAGAAGAAACCGTAGGAGATAAACTGAATGTGATTTATCACCTCTAATCCTTGCAATGGAAAACATTTAGGAAGAGCAAATAATTGAGGTCTTTCAAAAATGTTTTTATCGGGAAAAAAAAAAACCTTGAATTAATTAGAAACCTAAAAATGGAAGAATAAAATACTTTTTAAAAAAGTCATGAGAAAATTTTCAATATGTTCCTACAGTTAGAAGACAGAAATTATACTTTAAAACAATCTCCTTAAGACTACTGACTTTTTATTATATGCCTGAAAGAATGTTAAAAAAAACCCTTCATTGTTTCTGTATATGGCAATCACAATCACAAATATCTGCATTACTCAAGTTGCTGAAATAATATTTCTATTAAACTGAAAGCAGTGATAATGTATCTGTATCACTTATTGCTGTCTTCCTTACCCGGCTAATATTGTTTTTTGTTGCATTTGATTTTTTGTCATTGTTGTTTGTATATTTAATAATCACTGAATGGTACCAGATTGTCAGGTTGGGAGGGTGAGAAGCATGCAAACAGCTCAAGCAGAGCCAGAGAAAGCCCCTTCCAGTGCGGCTGCAGTATGTGAAGCTGTGCCTCTTGTGTGGGTTATGGAGCTTTGCAGAGCATGGCTGGTATCTGCTCTCTCCAGGCCTTGGCTAAATACACCAGCCTTCTTCCTAGGTCAGTCTACTCTGTTGTTCTCTTAGGAACTAAGCTAGCTGTAAATGCTTCTTCTGGAGTCCTTAAAACTATCCAAAGGGCTTGGGAGAAATGGGAGGGAGAAATTTAAATGGCTGAGTTGAAGTTTGCCTTTCTATTTCAAACGTGTACAGAGTTGGTATAAAAGATTTTCCAACAACGTTACTGTGATTTGGAGAATAAAAAAAAAGCATTTCATGGAAGAGAAAAGCCAATAGACAGAAGGATTAAAGACAACCAAATACCCTTACTTGTTCAAATTACCCCAAGGCCTTGTTTTGTAGATTTTGGCAATTATACCTCTTATTTGGAGATCCCATCTGACAGTTTCAGCTCATTGGGATAGAACTTTTAAGCAACTTTTAAGAAATCATAGCAGGGATGCCCTGAAGCTTCCATGTTTAATCTAGAGGAGCCTCTGAGTCCATCTTTCTTTCGGTCCCTGTTTAATCTTATAATTGTGACATATAGGATGATTTGATCTACAGTCCATTTTGGGGCTTTGACAACACAAATATATGACAAGGGACAATCTCTTAACAAAGACTAGGACAGAGAATCTTTAAAAAGGAGAAAAAGGAAAAGCCGCAAAATTTGGGGGTGGGGGTGGGGTCTTTCCGGGTAGCCAGAAACACTGTGTTCCGAGACCGTGCTTCCATGTAGGACAGTGCCATAGAAATGAAGTGAATTTTGTCAAATCCAGAAGAACTGTTCCTCTCCTCATCATCTCACCTCAGTTAACAACACTGCAATCTCCTAAACCTGGAAACCTTCCTTTGCCTTACCCTCCCTTCCTTACCCAGTAAGCCAAGTTCTCCCAATTCTCCCTCTTACGTAACTCTTCATTTTGGGTCCCTGTGCTCATTGCCACTGCTTTATTTTGGAGGTGACTATGCTTTTGAGACCTTATTCTTCCTTCTTCATGTTCCGTATCCAGTACCATAAGTTAGACACAGAGAAGAATGTTCGTGTGTAGGCTCTCAATGCTGATGACAAGGGCCTTATGCTTTGTTATTTTTTGTGTGTAACTGCCTATCAGTTGGTCTCCCCAGTTCTGTTCTGTCCACGCTGCCAGAGGTCCTCTCTGAAGTCACAAGGTTGATGCTTTAGAGTCTGCCATGCTACCATTTACGTAATCTCCAGTGCCTCTGGGAGAACAACATTCATCATGATCAAAGCCTCCCCAGTCTTTCTTCCACAAACTCTGCCATCTCTTCTCATCTCCCACACGCCCCCTACGCTTCAGCCACAAGTAACTTCTCACCATTCTCTGAATATGCCACTCTTTCAAACTCTGTGTTTTCCCATATGCTGTTTCTTTTCCTGGAGTGCCCTTCCCTCCTTTCTCTACATGGTAAACTCCCACTCATGATGTAAGACCCAGCTCAAATGCCATCTCTCCTCTGAAAACTTCCTCACTCCTGCAAAGAAGAACTCCCCTTCAGGGATCCATTAGCCTTTTGTGGATACCTCTTTTAAAATAATTGTAGCTAGTACCACCCACAGACCTGGGAAAGAGCGGGCCTGATTTAAAGGTCTCTGACCCTCGTCGAGTTGGACGAGGTCCATGTGGTCAAAGGGATGTGCTACGCAAAGTCCTAGCCTCCCCCTTTGTAAATTATTCTCCGAATATATGGTGCCGTAAAACTCTACTCAAGTGGCCCCAGTCTTATCCAGCAAACTGCTGAGGGTCTTTCCCTAGGCCTTTGCATCTGAAAATAGTCCATGTAGTTGATGTGAGCACCACTAGATCTGAGGTATGGAGGGAGTGTGGTTGAAGCTTGGAAGCTTGTTCTTTTTTCTTTTTTTTTTTTCAGCCTAGTAAAATGAACCTTTCATTTGAGCGCTATCTTAATGAGACAAATGCTTCAAATGCAAGTCTGAGCTTTGTTAGAAATGTTTCCATCATGCTGTATTTCAGGGACCTACTGTTTGTTTGGAAGGCATTTAAAATCACCCCCTACACTGCAGACCCGTACAGACCAGGCCAGGCTCTTGGTCCCCTGGTGCCTCCCCTTCAGGTTACAGCTAAGACACCCTGAAGAAATCGTACCCAGGCATATTTTCACTTAGGACATCTCAATCATAGGGGAAAAAGAAGCTAACTTTTAGAATGTGACTGGTAGTCAGGACTGGGTAGGGAAAGCCTTTTCTTTGTTCCTCTACAGTAACTATCTACTAGGTTCTACTGGAGTAAAATCCCTGCTGGGAGGAATACATTTTAGACACGGGTTGACTTATTAATCTCCCAAATGCTGGCCTTTCTCCCATCACTGCCAAGCTCGTCTCTGCAAAGCAGCAACTTTCTATGGAGAAAAACAAGAGGCTTAGATAAGGGTGGAAAGCTTATTCTAAGGACAGCCCCGGGACACCATAGAATACATATTCTGTTAAGGTGTCCACACACATGTTCCCTAGGCCCCTCAGAGTAAAAGAGCTGAGGGTGGGGCAGTGAAAGAAGGGAAGAGAGTTACAGGCCTGGGGCTGGAGGGCAGCTTCTTTGATGACGTTAATTTCCAGCCTGGAACTCTGAGGAATCCAGGAATTCTAAATTTGAACCTGGTAGTCTCTGTTGTTAAGAAGGTATATTTGTCAAGGTGGAAAAAAAAACAACAAAATATTTTATTCAACTGTTTGTAGCTTATCTTATAGTTTTAAAAATATTTAGACATCTGGTATGCAGGCCTCCATTTGTACCCTTGCTCAGGTCCATCAGGTCTTAGGAATGGGCCTGATTACAGCATAATTATTTCTTGACTTTCTAATTTTCTTAACTAAGCTGTGAGTTCAGGGAGGGCTGGGAATTTTTCTTTCTTTCTTTTTAATTTTATTTTTAAATTAATATTAACTGGAGTATAGTTGATTTACAACGTTGTGTTAGTTTCTGCTGTACAACAAAGTGAATCAGTTATACATATATATATATATCCACTCTTTTTTAGATTTTATTCCCATATAGGTAATTCCCATTACAGAGTATTGAGTAGAGTTCCCTGTGCTATACAGTAGGTCCTTATTAGTTATCTATTTTATATATAGTAGTGTGTATGTGTCAATTTCAATCTCCCAATTTATCCCTCCCCCCTTCCCTCTTGATAACCATAAGTTTGTTTTCTACATCTGTGACTCTGTTTCTGTTTTGTATAGGTTCATTTGTACCATTTTTTTTAGATTCCACATAAGCAATATCATATGATATTTGTCTTTCTCTGACTTACTTCACTCAGAATGACAATCTCTAGGTCCATCCATGTCGCTGCAAATGGCATTATTTCATTCTTTTTTATGACTGATTAATATTCCATTGTATATATGTATCACATCTTCTTTATTCGTTCCTCTGTTGATGGACATTTAGGTTGCTTCCATGTCCTGGCTATTGTAAATAGTGCAGCAGTGAATATTGGGATACGTGTATCTTTTCGAATTATGGTTTTCTCTGGATCTATACCCAGGAGTGGGATTGCAGGATCATATGGTAGCTCTATTTTTAGTTTTTTAAGGAACCTCCATACTGTTCTCCATAGAGGCTATACCAATTTACATTCCCACCAACAGCGCATGAGGGTTCCCTTTCCTCCACACCCTCTCCAGCATTTGATATTTGTAGACTTTTTAATGATGGCCATTCTGACCGGTGTGAGGTGGTACCTCATTGTAATTTTGATTTGCATTTCTCTAATAATTAGTGATGTTGATCATCTTTTCATGTGCCTCTTGGCCATCTGTATGTCTTCTTTGGAGAAATGTCTATTTAGATCTTCTGCCCATTTTTTGATTGAGTTGTTTGTTTTTTTTGATATCGAGCTGCATGAGCTGTTTGTATATTTTGGAGATTAATCCCTTGTTATTTGCTTCATTTAAAAATATTTTCTCCCATTCTGTGGGTTGTCTTTTTGTTTTGTTTATGATTTCCTTTGCTATGCAAAAGCTTTTAAGTTTAATTAGGTCCCATTTGTTTATTTTTGTTTTTATTTTCATTGCTCTAGGAGGTGGATCAAAAAAGATCTTGCTGTGTTTTATGACAGAAAGTGTTCTGCCTATGTTTTTCTCCAGGAGTTTTATAGTATACAGTCTTACATTTAGGTCTTTAATCTATTTTGAGTTTATTTTTGTGTATGGTGTTAGGGAGTGTTCTAATTTCATTCTTTTATATGTAGCTGTCCAGTTTTCCCAGCATCACTATTGAAGACACTGTCCTTTCTCCATTGTATAGTATTGCCTCCTTTGTCATAGATTAGGTGACTATAGGTGCATGGGTTTATCTCTGGACTTTCTATCCCAATTAGCAAAGAGGAAGTAAAACTATCACTCTTTGCAGATGACATGATACTATACATAGAAAATCCTAAAGATGCTACCTAAAAATTACTAGCCCTCATCAATGAATTTGGTAAAGTTGCAGGATACAAAATTAATACAGAGAAATATCTTGCATTTCTATACACTTAACAACTAAAGATCAGAAAGAGAAATTAAGGAAACAATCCCATTTGCCATCACATCAAAAAGAATAAAATACCTAGGGATAAACTTACCTAAGGAGGCAAAAGACCTGTACTCAGAAAACTATAAGATACTGATGAAATCAGAAATGACACAAACAGATAGAGAGATGTACCATCTTCTTGGATTAGAAGAATCAATATTGTCAAAATGACTATAATACCCAAGTAATCTACAGATTCAATGCAATCCCTATCAAATTACCAATAGCATCTTTCACAGAATTCAAACAAAAAGTTTTACAGTTTGTATGGAAACACAAAAGACCCCAAATAGCTAAAGCAATCTTGAGAAAGAAAAACAGAGCTGGAGGAATCAGGCTCCCTGACTTTAGACTATACTACAAAGCTATAGTAATCAAAACAGTATGGTACTGGCACAAAAACAGAAATATAGATTTTTTCTTAATCTTTATTTCAGTAGTTCAGCATCTTGCTTTAAATGTATTTGTTGTTATAAAAATTTTACTCCTAATACTTTATTTATGAAGGCAGGAACATGTATAACACACTTCAAAAAAGAGTATTTTTTTGCTTTTTTTGAAAGCAAAAAAAAAAAAAAAAAAACTCTCTGGGTGAGAAACAGACTCATGAGCCTTGTGTAATTAGTCCCTAGCAGTGTTAAAAGATGGCAACAAGGGGGTTTTTGAACTCCTTTCCCCCACCAGAGACACACCAGATGTACAGCTACACACAGGGCAAATCCCTCTGAGAGAAATTCAGAAACTAGCTGAGTGACAGCTACACATTGGGCAAATGAGAACATACCCACCCTGAAATAGGTAGGAAAGGTTGAGACACACTCTTGCCATACACACCACCCCTGGCATAGTGGCGTACAATTGAGAGGGAACACACAAGTCCCAGATTCTCCCTGAGGAGTGAAGTGTTTGGACTGTACATCTAACGCTCCAACTTTTAAGATCCCACTCCATGGTCAGGCTCGCAAATACCTATTTCTGAAAGCTAAGAGGGCTTGCCTCCACAAGACCCACAGGACTGTAGCAAGCAGAGAAGCAGTTTTTAACAGGTACACAAGCAGTCCCCATGACTGCCCTTCCAGGGCTCAGGGGAGAGGGAGCAAGCAATAATGCCCATCTCCCAGTCTTTCCCTAGAAGTGGTTTGAATACATACTTTATAAGCTGCTGTGTGAGGGTCTACCTTCTAATTTGCATTTAGGGGCTGGCTTTGATTCTCCTCAGAGATCAGGGAAACCGGTGGACACTCCCCCTGCCTTCTCCTTCTGGCTCACTCCAACAGTAAAACCAAGTCACCATTATGAGCTTGTCCACACATCTAGAATCTCAACTTTTATGGCTGCCACTCAAGGTATGGGTCCCTAAATCACCTGATAGCCAGTGGGGCTTGCATTCATGAGTCCCACAGGACTATAGCAAAAAAGAATCAGTTTTTAAATGGGAAGAGGAGTATCCCCTACCTTTGACCCCCTATATCTGTACACCTGGGCTCAAGTGCAGAGGGAGCTGGCAAAAACTCCCCTCTCAGTTTGTCTCTGGAAGGGGCTTCACTATATACTTTCCCAGCTGCTGTCTGAGAGTTTGGTTTCTAATCAGCCTGCATCTAGTGCTAGCTGAGATCCTCCCTTTTGTGACACAGATGGGTCTTGACATACCCTCACCTACTTAACAGCTTTAAATAGACTGTTACAACTATATGATAGTGTATGTAAGCTTCATGGTAACCACAAAGCAGGAACCTATAGTAGATACACAAAGGATAAAGAGAAGGAATCTAAGTATACCACTATGGAAAATCATCAAATCACAAAGGAAAAGAGCAAGAGAGGAAAAAAGGAACTTTAAAACAGCCAAAAAACAGTGAACAAAATGGCAATAGTAAGTCTATACCTTTCAATAATTACTTTAAATGTAAATGGACTAAATTCTCCAATCAAAAGACACTGAGTGGCTGAATGGGTTAAGAAAAAAAAAAAAAAAAGACCCAACTATATGCCTATAAGACAATCACTTTAGCTTTAAAGATATACATAGAATGACAGTGAAGGGATGGAAAAAGATATTCCATGCAAATGGAAATGAAAAGAAAGCAGGGGTAGCTATTCTTATACTAGACAAAATAGACTTTAAGCCAAAAACTGTAAGAAGAGATAGAGAAAGACATGATATAATGACAGAGTGGTCAATTCGTCAAGAGGATATAATCATTGTAAGTATTTATTTACCCAACTAAAGAGCACTTAAATACATAAAGCAAATATTAACAGATCTGAAGTGTGAGAAATAGACTTGAAAGACAATAGAAAAGATCAATAAATTAAGAGCTGGGTTTTTTTAAAAGATAAAATTGACAAACCTTTAGCCAGACTAATCAAGATAAAAAGAAGAATCAAATAAAATCAGAAATGAAAGAGGAGATATCACAACTGATACCACAAAAATACAAAAGATCATAAGAGACTACCATGAATAATTATATGTCACCAAAGTTGGACAAACTAGAAGAAGTGGATAGTTACTGGAACCCTGAAACTAACAAGACTGAACCATGAATAAATAGAAAATCTGAAGAGACCAGTTACTAGTAATGAAATTGAATCAGTAATCAAAAACTTCCCAACAAACAAAGTCCAGGGCCAGATGGCTTCACTGTTGAATTCTACCAAATATTTAAAGAATTAATACCAATATTTCTCAAACTATTCCAAAAAATAAAAGAGTAGGGATTATTCTGAACTCATTTTATGAGGCCAGCATTACCCTGAGACCAAAGCCAGATAAACACACTAAAAGAAAAGAAAACCGAAGACAATTATCCTTGATAAATAAAGATGCAGAAATCCCGAATAAAATGTCAGCAAACCAAATTCACAATACATTAAAAAGATCATACACCATGATCAAGTATTCCAGGGATGCAAGGATGGTCCAACATATGCAAGACAATCAATGTAATACACCACATTAACAAAATGAAAAATAAAAATCATATGGTTATCTCAATAGATGCAGAAAAAGTATTTGATAAAACGCAATATCATTTCAATGACCTGGGTACAGAGGAAGTGTACTTCAATATAATAAAGGCCATGTATGACAGTCCCACAACTAACATCATACTCAGTGGTAAAAAGCTAAAGTTTTCCTTGTAAGATCAGGAACAAGACAAAGATGTCTACTCTTGCCACATTTATTCAGCATAGTACTGGAAGTCCTAGCCAGAGCAATTAGGCAAGAAAAAGAAATAAAAGGCATTCAAATCAGAAAGGATGAAATAAAATTGTCTCTGTTTGCCAATAACATGATATTATATGTAAGAAACCCTAAAGGCTCTATCAAAAAAATGTTAGAACTCAAAAATGAATTCAGTAAAGTTTCAGGGTACAAAATCAATACATACAAATCAGTGAGTTTGTATACACCAACAGCAAATTATCAGAAAGAGAAATTAAAAAAGCAATCCCATTTACATTAGCATCAAAAAGAATAAAATACTTAGTAATAAATTTAACCAAGGAAGTTGCTTTTGTTGCCTTTGCTTTGGTGTCCATTCTAAAAATTCATTGCCAAGACCAATGTCAATAAATTTACTTACTATGTTATCTTATAGGAGTTTTTGGTTTTATGTCCTATGTTCAAGTTTTAAATCCACTTTGAGTTGTTTTATATATGGTGTAAGATAAAAATTTTTGGAATTGACACCAAAGCATAGGCAACAAAAGTAAAAATAAATGAGACTACATCAAACTAAAATGGCTGCATAGCAAGGACAACCATCAACAAAATGAAAAGGCAGTTTATGGAATGGGAGAAAATATTTGCAAACCACATGTCTACTACAAGGTTAATACCCAATATATACAAGGAACTCATGCAACTCAATAACAGAAATAATAAATACACAGTTAAAAAGTTGGCAGAGGACCTGAATAGACATTTTTCCAAAGAAGACATACAGATAACCAACAGATATATGAAAAGGTGCTCTACATCATTAATTATCAGGAAAATGCAAATCAAAACCACAATTAAGTGCCACCTCACACCTGTTAGGATGTCTGTTATCAAAAAGACAGGAGATAACAATGCTGTCGAGAATGTGGAGAAAAGAGAACACTTGTACACTATTGGTGGAAATGCAAACTGGTATAGCCACTATGGAAAATAATATGGGAGTTCCTCAAGAAACTAAAAATGAAACTATAGTATGATCCAGCAATTCCACTCTGCATATATATCCAAAGGAAATGAAATCATTATCTCAAAGAGATATCTGTACCCCTATGTTCATTGCAACATTATTCATAATAGCCAAGGCATAGAAACAACCTAAGTGTCCTTCATTGGATGAATGGATAAAGAAGCTGTGGTATGTGTGTGTGTATATGTATGTATATATGCACACACATATGTATATGTGTGTGTGTATATATATATACACACACATACCACATATGTGTGTGTATATATTGTATATATACACACATACATACAATGGAATATTATTCAACTATAAAAAATAAGGCCTTAGTCCTCACAAAGTCAGCTCTCAGGAAAGAATCTGAAACTCATGTTAATAGTAGCTTCATCCTTTCATTCATTTGCTTATTCTCTCATTCTTATCACTCTATAATGCATTTGTATTTTACTAAGATTCAAACTACAGAAATTACATTCCAGAAGTGGAATTTAGATAACTTCTAGTGTGGGCTGCAGGAGCTGGAATGATGGAGATAAGCAAGGAGACTAGTTCAAGAAGTAAGTGAATCTGTTTGTGACATCTTGATATCCCAAGGCTTAAATGGCTTACTATATTGCTCGAGGAGAAGGTGTGCCGTGTACACTGGACGATCCTGTTACCTGTAATGTTACCTGTTCATTCATAATTAAAGAGTCTTAGAAGTATGCAGTTGCAAAATATATTTCTTTGAGAAAGAAATGGTATTAATTTCAAATTATTATAAATGTCAGTAGCCACACGTAGGGATCAAAGTAATTAAAAATGTAATCTTTTACCTTCATCTCACAATGTGCAACACCAATAGTAAAGGCTTTTAGGGATTTTGTCAGTAAATGTGAGAAAAAATTCTTCTTTCTTACTAGACATCTAAAAGCTAGAGAAAAGAAAGACATGTTTTATTGGTGTAAGATTGAAGGGAGAAATAAAAATCTCTTTTTCATTTGTTATAACCCATTTCCTCAAATGTATTTATAAATTTACTTTCCTATTCGTATAATTTTAGAGTCAACATGATTCAGACTTTGATGATTGTGGATATCATGGTACCCAAGATTACCACTGAGAATATGAAATTATCCTGATCCAGTAGTGGAGCTATACTTGTAGCAGGGCTAAGAGGTTGAATTGACTGATTTATTGAGACAAAAGCATACCTGTGAATTATGTGCTGGTATCATTTGGTTTTATCATTATTTGTCCCTTTCTTATAAAAATAGAATGCTTAGGCATGAAGGTGACTTATAATTATAGGTGCTAATTAATAGTCAAATACTTGAGAAATTGATACATACACGTGTATATGTATATATCTATGTATGTATATATTTCTTTTATACAGTGTCTAGCTTGGTGTTCTGTATATAGTACACATGCAAATTGTTGAAAGATCTATGAAAGATCTATGAAAGATCTATGCTGAAAGATCTATGCTGTCCCATCAATGCGAGCTTAATTCTTGTCACAAAGGTACCAATGGCCTCAAATCTTGATGATTCCCAGTGTTCAAAGCAAATTCATATTAACTCATGCTTTTGACAAGCTTTTTTTGTTTGTTTTTTAAACAACCCCACCTTTAGACCTGGGTTCAAACTTTGGTTCTACTACTTACTCATTTTGGGGCCTTGGGCATGTCACTGAAATCCACTGAATCTCAGTGCTCTCTCATCTATGAAATGGGGGTGAATAATACACACTTTGTAGTGTTGTTCTGAGGAGTAACTAAAATAGCGTGTGTAAAATGACTGAAGTAGTGTCTGTCCTGGAGTAGATGTTTAACTGCTGTTAACTTCTTTCCCCTTTTTGTGCTTCCACAGAGTTGGTTGAACAAGCATCCTAAGGTATCATGGCCTTTACTCATCATATACCATTGCAGGTTTAGTGCAGTAGAGCATTTGGGGTGCATAGGATCTGTGTCAGAGTTAATTGCGTTGCATGTTTTATATTCTCACTCTTTAAATCATGTATTGATCCTGCGTTGTCAGAGAAAAACTGTTCCATTCAAAATTTCTTAAAGCTATCATAAAATCATTTTTTTTCTTTTTTAAGCTATATTGGGGTATAACTGACAAATTAAATTGTAGTATATTTAAGGTGTACAACATGATGATTTGATATACATATACATTGTGAAAGGATTCCCACCATCAAATTAATTAACATATTCGTCACCTCATATATTTACCTTTTTTTCCTGATGAGAACACAAGTTCTACTCTATTAGTGAATTTCAATTATACAATATAATCTTACCAACTATACTCACCATATTATATGTTAGATCCTCAGACCTTACTCATCTTGTAACTGAAAGTTGTACCCTTTTACCAGCTTCTTTCTATTTCCTCTACTCCCCAGACCCTGGCAACTACCATTCTACTCTGTTTCTGAGTTCTACTATTTTAAAAAAAATTACACATATAAGTGATACCGTGCAGTATTTCTCTTTTTTTTTGTTCGGCTTATTTCACATAGCATAATGCCCTCCAATTTCATTCATGTAATTGCAAACAGCAGGATTTCTTTCTTTTTTTTTTGACAGAATTAATCCTGTTTCTCAAAACAAGTCAGACTCAGGTTAAGCAGGGAGAAAATTCTAGGGGATGTGGATTCACAGAAAGAATAGTTTGAGGATTATTTGAGAATCATCTGGCCAGTTATTCAATTTTTCAAAAGCTTTGACCTATTTCATATATGGTTATAGATCAAACATTAATTTTGGCCAACGTATACCATTTGTTTAGGGGGGAAGGGGTATCTTCTGGATGGGGAAATCTTCAGTATCAGACTCTTGGATTAGGACACTTATCCTTTACTAAATCCATTGTCTCTGTACCTAATTTCTATCACTCCTTTACCAGAAACATACAAAGTCCTTTGATATTTCTCTCTTGGGTCCAGGAGGGACCACGTTGAAGGGAAAGAGTACAAAATGGAGGAGCCCTTGTGGTGTCATCCTTTTGAAGTCTCTTCTCAACTTCCTCTTGCTCCCTCCTCCCTTGTCTTTTTAAATAGAGTTGGTAAAGTGTCGTTCTCGCTCTCGCTTTCTCCTTCTCTCAAAGAAGCAAAAAAGTCGAAAGGCTTCTGGGTTTAAATTCTTTTAATAGATGACCTTTCTCATCCAACGGCTCATTGAACAATGTGGCAAATGAGTGTGTCTTAGTCAGTTTGGGCTGCTATAACAAAATACCAAAGACTGAGTGGCTTAAACAACAGACATCGATCATTTATTTCTCACAGTTCTGGAGCTGAGATGTCCTAGATAAAGGTGGGTAGATCTGACTTTCGTTTAGGGCCTCTTCATGGCATGCAGACAGCCGCCTTCTGATTTCTTCCTCACGTGGTGGAGAGAGGAAGCTCTGGTGTCTCATTTTCTTCTTATAGGGCCATTAATCCCGTTATGAAGGCTCAGCACTCATGACCTCATCTAAACCCAGTTATCTCCCAAAGACCCCATCATGTTAGAGGTTAGGGCCTCAACATATTAATTTGGGGGGAACACAATAATTTAGTCCATAACAGAGTACAAGTCCTGAATTCTCTTGGCCATGAAAGTAGCAATATCCTGAGAAATGTGTCTCACTTTATATTACTTTTGCTATTATTACTAGGACTTCTTTATTTCCCAAATGTTGAACTATATGGACTTCCTCTATTCTTGTTCTGCTCTCAGCATCCAGTGGGTATTTTGGGTACTTCCAGAATTATATTGTTCTACAGATTTTGTTTTTACTTTATTTTCCTAGCCCTCTTTACTTCTTCTTTTCAAAATCTTTCCCCATTTTGCTTTTTCTTTTCTATTTATTCTTACCTTAAAGCAGTTTTGCATATGAGACAATTGTCAGTCTTGAAAAGTTTTCTGTTTGGTACAGTGTTACTAAAGGATAGTAAGTCATGGATGTGGATTTATTATCCAAGAATGTATTTCAAATCTTCTTTGAATCTAATTAATGATAGAATTTAAAATCTTAAATAGTTTTTAGAAATAATCAATTCAACATACTTTCCTTGTACAGATGAGGACCCTGAAACTCAGAGAAATAAAATGACTATCCAGTCATCATATACCAGGAGTAGAACTCAGTTCTACTGGTTCCAGGGTAATATTCTTTGCCTAGTCGTTACTGCAGTATTTTGTTTCTACAAAACTTTTCTTCTCTTCCAAAATTGGCTCCCACTTTTATTAGGAAGCATTGAATTAAGTGTGAGGTTTAGGTGCAATTCTGCCTGGGTAGATCAGGTTGGACTACATTAGTGATGAAAATTAACACTTGTGTGTGCCTTGAGCTTAAAATAAGTCAAGGCTAATGGAAATCATCCAGTGGACCTAAAAGCAATTTAGCATTCCTTTCTGTTTTTGCTTTGGTTTTAAAAAGAATCTGTATCAGTGGGGAATTCTGAGTGGATCTGAAACAGGCAGGTGCTTATATTTTCTACAGCTGCATTTTAAATATCAAACATGGCTGATAAAATGCAATCAGTTTTGTTTTCCATGGGGAGGGGGTATGGGACACACATACACATACACACATTTTTATTTATGTAGATAGATGTGTATATGTGTGTGTATATATATAGTATGTATACATCGTGTAATATTTTATATACTATATATGTACAGGGTATAATATATAAACATAGTTTATATATATGCATATTTATGATTTTTTAAGGTCTTGAGCTGCGTTTGAACGCACTTGATTCTAAATCTTGTGGGATACAGCAGAAATAAAATGTGGAGGAGATATATGGCTCCTACAGATTCACTTAGCTAAATAAAAGGGTGGGCCAGTTATCAGTACATAGGAATTAATCTGGGCTAGGTGTAGGTTTCAGCCTCATTGTCCCTTTTACCCTCAATCCAAATTAGCCCCTAATCTTTGAGTTATGGTTATACAATAGATTAGCTTTAACTTTGTGATGATGGGAGTGGGGACTTTGGAGCAGAGATAAAAAAGCATTCCATTTCAGAAATAAATGCTTAGGAAATTTTGGTACAGTAGTGGGTTAGATTTTATAGCGTGCTTATGCATATGGATAACTCTCCAGTGGTAAGAGATGAATGGAAAAGTTGTTCAATTAATTCTTTTTTTCTTTCATTTATTTCTGACCTGATTTTCTCCCTTGCCCCTCTTGTTTACCTCACTCCATATATATTGGTCTTCTTACCGCTGCAGGTTCCCCTTTCTGGAACACTATTCCCCCAAAAGGTCGCAAGGTTTATACTCTCACTTTTTTAGGTGTTTGTCCAAGAGTCACTTCCTGAGAGAAGCCTTTGCTCTCAAAAGCAGCACCCTAACACTAATTTATTCCTTCCTGCTTTACGTTTTTTTCATAGCATGTTTCACTAACAAGTTTTAATATATTGATTTGTTCATTTGTTTTTGTCTGTCTTTCCAGTAAATTATAAGTTCCATAAGAATGGGGACATTGCTTGTTCTCTCCTTGTCTCCAGGGCCCACAACAGTGCCTTTACTAAGCCAGTCCGCCAAAAGACATTTTTAAACAGATGAATGATGTCATGCATTTGTATTATCCATTTCACATTCATAGAGCACCTGCCACATGTTGGGGACATGTACCTTTAAGCAGTGCTAAGTATAAGCTGAGATATCCATTCTTTTTCCAAAACTTCTTTTTCTTTCAAAGAAGTTGAATCTGAAGAATTTTGTAACTTTGGATTCAGTTTTTTACTATCAAATTAAAGCTAAAAATGCTGCCAGGAAGGAGGGAAAGCCAGATTGGAGGGGGAGGAGGCGAGAGGTAGAAGAAGGGGAAGCAGAGAGTTGGGGGAGGAGATAGCTGAAAGATCCAGGAAACCTGAGGAGAGGCAACAAAAACCAATTAAAGTTAATGAACTACAGCTAAGCTTTTTATTTTAGTTGTTTTCCCCCCCTCACAGTATACCAGCCTCAACTTGGAACTATTTTTCTTGGAGAGACACTTTTAAAAAGTAGATTATTTCCTCCCTACCCCCACGCTCAGAAAGAAATGTGACACTTTAATCAACAAAAGCATGAGGGTGTGTTTTGTGCAGCTAGTGGATTTGTCCCTTGGCCTTCAGCCTTGGTCCTACCACCCACTGAATTCTGGCAAAATCCCAGAATGTCACGAATCTTGTTCTCCTCTGTCTTCACATAAGCTGAGAGAAAGTCGGCCCTACTGAGTAGTTATCTGGAGACAGGAGGCGGAGGTCCAATTGTAGTATCTAATATTAGAAATAGAGACGCCTCCAATGGTTTTTGGCAGACTGAGCCTAGAAAGAGTGGCTCTGGCTCTCCCACTCAAACGTCTTAAATAGTTTATATATCTGTTTGATTAATTTGGCTGGAAACCTGATTGCAGTTAATGTATTAGGTATAAAAGTTTAGAAGAAGATTCTTATCTCAATTATACCCATTCTCTAGAATAACTTATTCTATCAAGCCAGCTACGTTTAACTGATGAGTGCTAATAATAATGAAACACTGTCATATTTATTGAGTGTTCTTCATTACCTACAACCCGCCCCCAAATTTGAATATGAATGAAATATACTTCACTACCATTTTCTATTCATTCAACATTTGGCCAGATATCATATGAATTTATCAGATCATAATGAATTTATGATTCCATTCTAAAACACAAAGTGGTATAAACTGGTCTGACTTACTTAAAAAGTCATTTAGACTCTGAGCTCCTAACACTTCAGGTTTCTCATTTGAAGTGTGCTTTCGAATACTCTGGTTTTCACAATAATCTCTTCTTCAATCTATTGCCTTCACCTCAGGCTTGAAATCAGAATTTTTTCTATTTCTCAGCTTCCATTTCATTCCATTCATTCCTTTTTGGATTCCTAAATGATAGTATGTTTGTCTTCTTTCACAGAATTGAAGAATCATAGATGTAAGAGTGGCCTTACTGAATACTCGGCTGGATGCTAACTTGTCTCCCTGTCGCCCCAATTTCTTCTTCTCTGTACTTGAAAATCCTGGGGTGCTCACTGTTGCCTGAGGCAGCCCACCCTTTGTTGGTAAAATCTAACGATTAGAAAGGTAGTTCTTGTGTTGACTAAAAACATATATACTGGAACTTCCATTTATTTTAGGCTATGATTTTTGCTCATTTGGTCATTCATTCATTTACTCACTCATTTATACATGCACTCATTAATTAGTTAATTATTAAGATTCTACCAGGTATAGAGGCTATACTAGCTCAGGGCCCTATAGCACCACATTAATCTATTCTGGTACACACTATCTCTCTCTCTCTCTCTCCTTTTTTTAACAGTTGAGAGAGAGAAAACTACATTTGTAAATATAAATATCCTCCCTTCTAATTTTGCTGATACAGTATAATTTTAAATTCTATTCTGTTTCTGGTCGCTGTCTTCCTGAAAAGCCTTTGTATGTCAGTATTGCTCTTAAAATGTGCACTCAAATATGAGGGGTATTTTTTACATTTAAAAACCAGTAAAACTGTTACTTCCCACATTTGAACACATGCTTTCTCTTAAGATTGTTTTTTTGTTCATATATTTCAGCGTTGGTCATTATTTGCATATTACCTGAAAACTTTTTTTTTTTGAAACGGAGATGAAGTACAGTTAGGTCAGGAATCCTCCATCTTGTGTTTGGACGTGTGTGTGTATATATGAGAGAGAGAGAGAGAGAGATTGATTGACTTAACTTTTTATATTTTTCCCATATAAGGTTTATGTTATCAAAGAATTATTCTCCCTACCTATATAAAGAGTGTTTGCAAATAATGTAAGCAAGATGAACATTCCATTTACCAATAGAAAAAAGATATTACAGATAATTCACAAAAAATAATGAAAATATCTGATAAAAATATTAAAAATTCAGTCCTAACTTGTAATAAAAATGCAAATTAAAACCTCAATAAAATATATTTTTTTATCAATCAAATTGCCAAATGTTAGTTGGTTTGTTTTCAAATTTTAATTTAATACTCATGGTAAGGAAAATACAAGCATTCATTTATTACTTGTTTGGTTATAAATAGTTACAATCTTTGCAGAAGCCAATTGGAAACTATGAGAAAGAGCTGATCATCATATGATCCAGGAAATGTTATATGGGAAGTAAATGAGAAATGGGATTAATGATTTATGCACAAAATTGTTCAGTGTTATTTATGACAACAAAATTTGAAATTAGTTAGACATTCAACAATAAGGAAATGGTTAAATGCATCATAATAGCACTAATGAACCATTACACAGTTGTTTACAATCATTTAAAAAATACTTAATGACATAAAATATGCTTTCATTGTAATTTTAGGTGAAGAAATATTCAGTTATATGTCGATTATAACTTTCATGAGTTCAAGAGTTTTTGTTTGTTTTATTTATAGCTGACTTTCCCCGGTGCCTGGAATAGTGCCAGGCACTGGCAGACATCCTGTACCTATTTGCTAAATGAAGTAATAAATGAATATACAGTGTATTTCCACTTAAAAATACACATACATGCATATACACACAACTAAGAAAAATCGTCACTATACTAGCAATATCAATCTCTGTGTGTTGGCCATTATAATACATATTATTTTATATTTTCAGTAATTTCCAAATTTTTCATATTTTATATAATCTGATGAAATTTACTGAACCAATAGCCTTGTTATGTCAAACACTAATTCCAACTTGTGGAAATATTCTTTATTTCTGTTTCTGTAGTTCGATTCTGAAGCCATGCCCAATAAATTTGGCATATTTGCCTTTCAAGCATGTACTTTCTGAACAGGATGGAATCCTTTACAGTATGAGATCATTCTCTCCAGTTTAAACACACTTTGAAATAATGATCTGAATGATTTTAAACCCACTTTAATATAAACTGTATTAGAATGTGGGATCAGCCCATAACCTTCTATTTTGTTCATGATGATTTGTTGTAAAATGTTGCCTGTGGCTTCCTGGTAGCAAAATACATCCTGACTTGCATCCTGACCTGCATGTCTACTGAGTTTCTCAGAAAAAGAAGTGAAATTAGTATGGCTTGGTTTGATCTTAGTGATCCTTGGAGTGATTGTCTCTTTTTCTTAAGTTCTCATGACCCAATTCTGTCAATAGTGTCAGAGTTAAATTTCTCTTCTAAGATCTGCATTTTTGAAGATGAATAAAATCTCTGCTTGTCTCCTGAGTAGCACTTGAATACCTCTCCCTGACTCTGTGGTCTTTTCGAATTTGCCAAGGATAGACTGACTTTCATGTCTGTAATTGTTGACTAAGTTGCTTTTCCCACATAACTTTAGAGATGCCTTTCAGTTTGCCATGATGTTGGTCCATTAGATTTAGATGTTTAAATACATTTTAAATGGCAAGGTGCTTTCTTACTATGTCTTTGCATTTTTCATTTTCTGATTCAATACTTACTTTGCATTTCCCAGTAGAAGGTCATTCTCCCTGACAGAGAGGAGGAAGGCACCTTTGTTCTTATTTCCCTATGGAAACTGACAATAATACCATTGTCTCCTGAGATTATTCTTTAACCTTCCAGATGAATTTTCTGTACCATCTTCTACATTTCCACCGGATTAGAAGGATATGTTTTCTTTTAACTTTCTATTATAAATAGAGTTGCAAAAATGTTGAAAAACAGTACAAGTATTTAACCTTTATCTAGCTTCCCTGAGTAGTAATCCTCCCCCCACCCTCTGTCTTAAACTAAGAGTAAGTGCAGGTATGCTGTCGCTTTACACCTAAATGCTTCCATGTGTATTTATGGAAAACATAAGAATACAACCAGAGTATAGTTATATACATCAGGAAAATGGCATTGATACTGATGTTCAGGACAGGCTACCACAAAATATGGCAGCTTGGCATATTGAGTATCTTAAACTGAAGGAGGTGGGAAAGAAGCAGAAGCAGAAAGATCACTCTGAGCCCCCTGCTCCCCCTTTGCTCTTCTTCCTTAAAAGGAGATAGATCTCCCGTGAAAGGTACCCTTCCTGTACCGGGAAGAGGGAAGACATTCTTATCACCAAGGGAGTTCATAAATCTTGTTAAACTAACCATTATTTTCTTAGTTCATTCTTTACCATTTGCTACCCCTGGCCCAAATCCCTTGCCTTGTCTGTTCGTCACAAATTTATTATTTCTTTGTCTAAAAGTTATAAAAGCTTCCTGCTCTGGTCACGTCTTCAGGTCTCATTCTCTTGTGAAGGCTCCCATGTACATGTAAAAATTCAATAAAATTTGTCAGCTTTTCTCCTGCTAATTTGTCTTTGTCAGTGTAATTTTCAGACCCAACCAGGGACTCTATGAGGATTGAGGAAAACTTTTTTTTCTCCTACAGTATAATATAATATTATTATAATAAAAGTATATATATGATAAGTAATAGTAAAGAATGTATTCCAAATATTTCCAGTTTTTCTAGTAATATTGTTTATAGCAAAAAAAATTTTTTTTTGTTTGGTCCAGGATTGAATGCTGCATTTAATTGCTATCTCTTTAGTCTCCCCTTTTCTGGAGCAGTTTCCGATATTCCTTTGTCTTTCATGACTTTGACATTTTTGAAGTGTACAGAATAGTTATTTTGTAGCATATCTCTCCATTTTGGTTTGTCTGATATTTCTTCATGATTAGATTCAAGTTATACATTTTTAGTAGGAATACCACAGAAGTGATGTTGTGTCCTTCTCAGGAGGCACATGATGTCCATTTGTGCCATTATTGGTGAATTAACTTTGATCATTTGGTTACGGCAGTGTCTGCCAGGTTTCTCTCATAAAATTACTATTTCCCCCTTCATAATTAATAAGTTTCTTGTGGAGAGATACTTTGAGACTTTGTAAATATCCTGTCTCATCAAATATTCACCCTCTAGTTTTAGTATCCATTGATGATTTGCGCCTGAATCAAATATTACAATGATGATTTCCACATAGTGAATTTCTAATTTCACATTTTTTTCTACACTCATTAGCTGGCATTTTTCTGTAAAGATGGGTTTTTCCATCTCCTCCTTTTAATTATTTATCTACTTATTTATAAGTAGATAATGGATTCTTATATTCATTTAATTCAATGAATTACGAACTATTAATAACATTACTTATTTTGATGCACAGTTTGTCCCAGTTTGGCCAATAGGAACTTGTTCAGACTGGTGTTTTTGTTGTTGTTGTTGTTGTTGTTTTTTGGTGTATTTTGACATGTCCTTATTTGGGGGGGGGGTTAATTTATTTATTTCTGGATTCAAAGATATTCCAAGAACATTTTATATTTTCCCATCCCCAGCCCTGGTATCAGCCAATTTTCCAAGAAGCTCTGTTTCCTTTTAGTATGGAATGATGTTTAGAAATCAAAGTATGGTTGCTAATGTGGTCTTTGCTACTGGAGTATTATTGCTTGTAGATTGTTTCAGAAGACACACACACCACATATATTAACACATATACACATATGTAAACAAAGCTGTATTTATTAAATTATCTATCTATCCATCCATCCATCCATCCATCCATCCATCCATCCATATTGATACTTTTAGTTGAAATTCAACAACAGAGTGCCTTCCTTTATGTAGTTGTAACTCTCTTCTCAGGCACTGAGAAATCTGGCTATCTATATTTTGATATTGAGAGGAGACCTGCTTTTCTACTTAAAGAACCTGACCAGGGTTTTCAGTTACAAATTAATTCACTGAGAACAGGACAAGGTAAATAAATGGTAAATTGTAGACAATTATGGAGAATACTGAATTTCCTTCATATTTCTTCACTTTCTGTTAATATATTGTCTCCCTAACCCCTGGCCATATTCTTCGTCCATGGAGTTTTTCAACATCCACACGCTTGGATTATCTTAAAGATTATCTTCAGATCGTGATCTTTACCACTGAGGGTCTTTGCCTGTTGAATGGCTGGTTTGAGTCATCGCATTGTGTGTGTTACAAAGTCAGTAGTGATGTACCACAGGAAGGCCAGTGGAAGTAGTCCAGCCCAGTTACAAGTAATAAGGGGAGGCATGTCTGTAAAGTATTTAAAACAATAATAAAACCAAATAAAATCAGTCTGATTTATATTATAACCAAATTAAAATATTTTTAGTGATAAAATACTCTTTCCTACGGGTAGATTCTCCTATCTTGTCCCACTGCTATTTCACTCAAGGTTGGTCAAAACGGTTCAACTGATACTGCATGAAAACATAGCTAGACTGTGCCATTGTCACTATGTTCTGTGTGCTTTCAAAATAATGTTTCATATTTATTCAAGCTTCCTAGTGGAGAGTTTGTTTCTTTGTTTTTAGATTGATCAGATTTAAGGCAGTGATTAAATTGCTACAATTATTGTTTCTCAAATGTGAATGATGTCTTTTTAAAAGAAAAAGGCATTCTCATAACTCATTTGGAGGTGCAACCCTGAACCCTAGTTGGAGAAGGAATGACTTAAGAAATACATGTTCAATCCTTGAAAACAGCGTATTTATTCAATTGTAAATGGTCACCTCAAAGAAGTTTCTTTACAACTGGTGAGGGATTTTTTTAAGTTTGTCATCAAAATGACAAATAATATACAAAAAGTACTCTTATGGGCCTTCTAATTCTCTAGAATACACTCTGAGATCCCAGTTTGAGAAATCCTGGGCTAGATTTTTAAATTGTTCTCCTGTGTCATTCAAAGAAACATCTCACATATACTTTTTTTCTAGAGATGCTATTGGATCTGAGAACATCTGCAACAGTCAAAAACGTGTTTTCCCCAGCCTTTTGCTTTAATCTTTCTATAGTTATCAGACATTCTCACAGATTCTGTGATATATTAATTTTACTAAACAAACACCATTTATGCCTAGGTCTTGAGTAGTGTCAGTCTGAATTGAAATTGTGTCAACTTTGTTAAACATCCTTAAATTCTTCTTTCAAAATTATGAAGAGTCCTTAAAGAGAGATTGGGTCATGATATAAATCATGTTAGAATAAGTGACTGTGATTATTAAAGTTTTAGAAGAGATACACTCAGCTCATGGTAAGAAGCAAGCCCTTCTCACTTTAGAAAAGCACTATGTGAAGAATATCTAGAATCTATTTTCCAGATAGGAAACAAAAATTATAGGTAGAAGATTTCTTACTTCCTATATGGTAAATTGGAGAATTAATGTTAAAAAAATGATTGACTGAATTCCCACAAATTTAAGCTTTATTTCTTCTTTATGCTTTTATGAAAATAGAATTCTCTGAGGCCATATGGAACATTTCACTGCTTTGTTTTTCAACAGGAGTGAAAATAAATGATTGTTTTATTGGTAAAATCATTAACTAGGACTTTGGTAGTTTGAGAATTTATTTAATTTGGTTTTGGTCAGAGACAGAGCTTAATTTGAATATCTATTTAAAATGGTTGTGTGTAGTCTTTTGTAAGACTTGTAACATTTTTGAATGCTACTTAATTAAAAAATTTTAAAGAGTTTACAACATTGTTTGGATACCAATAAATGTTGTTAAACAAAGAATCTCTACTAATTCTGATCAACTCTTTCTTTACTTAGTAGCAGCATACATGTTTTACGGCCTAAAGATCTGGGTTCTAATTTAATTCTATTAACTAGCATTGTGAGGTTGAGGAATTTACTTAACCTCTTTCACACTCAATTTAATCTTGTAAAATAAAAATACGAGTGCCTCCCCAGTTCATCTCACAATAATACTGAGATATCAAGTGAGATTAATTCATTTCAAAGTACTTCGTAATTTGCAAAGCACTATATAAATGTATTATTTAAATTATTGCTTATGTGAAGTATTTTGTAGCTCTGTCTGTATTGGAATTTACTACATCCTAAAAATGATTATCTAGAACAGTGTTTCTCAAACTTGAGTGTGAATCAGAAGCACCTGGAGGGCTTGTTAAACGTTTGCTGAGCCTACTCTTGGAGTTTCTCTGATTTGATAGTCTGAGGTGGGGCCTGAGAATTTGTATTTCCAACATGTTCCCTGAGATGTTGCAATTGCCGGTCCAGAAACCACACTTTAAGAACCACTGATCTAAAATTCTAGCTGTGTTTTCCCGTATATAACAAATACCGAGCAAATAATACCATTAAAAATATTGAAAATAAAAGACATTTACCTCTTTGAGTACTTTTGTTACGCTTTTCTCCTCAAGTTTTATCTCCATTTCCAGTAAAATAATAGCCTCAATGAATCAGACTCAGAAGTGTTAATAATTTATGATAATTTCAGCATGTTTTATGCTGTAGTTCTTAGTTCTGATCATGATACCATTCTCAGTTGAGCAGATCCCATGGCTCAGAGTGTTTGTCCTGGTAGGTAATGCCATCTGAACACAGTAGTGAATCTGTAAATATGTACTTTATTTCCTTTATGTGTATGTGAATTTTAGTCTTTTACTAAAAAGTATGTTTTGAATTTATTTCAGAGTATTTTACCTTTTTACACTTTGGGGGGGCCATATACATCTTAATGAATCTTTGAAAGAATTATGGTAAATCTCTCTGAAAATAAACTTAATAAAGGAAAATTTTGATGACAAAGGAAAATTATATATTGATATATTATACTTGAGACTATGCATGAAGAAGGGATCTATTTAGGTTATGTAAGTTTCATTGACCTTAAAATTAATTTAAATATACTCTGTTTTCCATAAAATGATCCTAAATATACTGAGAACAAAATGACTTGGATAGTAACTTTTGTTGAAGTTTTCTATTTAAAAACCAGATTCTAAGATCAAGGCTTTAAGGAAGTTGGCTAAATTAGATGATTTCTTTTTTCCTTTTTGTATGTATTGTTTTACCAGGGACAGATTCCTTCTTAAATTAGACTAGTTCTTTTCATACAGTGTCTTCAGGAAGTATAGTTGGACCAAATGGCAAGAAATATCAGCCAGAGAGTTTATGCATGTTGAAATGTATGGCTAAAAGAAAAGTACATCTTGGCTATTTTTGTGGCTCTGAAGGAAAATATCCCTTCCGGTTCTCCACCCTTAGTATGAATCATCAAAGGGAGCTGAAAAAAGTAATGGTCGGAAATATTGCAAATGTTCAGAGGAAGTGATTGTCTCTCGAAGGTTACGTCAAGGTTGTCGGGCACTTCCAGAGTGCATGACCACCTCATGCAGACATTGTGTGAAACACCTGGAACATAAAAAACATATTTTTAAACTAAGATTGGAGGAATTTAGCTTTGACCTTATTTCAGGAATTATATTTCTTAGACAAGAGGCCTGGGTTATTGCAGTTTGGGAAATACAGAGATCCAGCTTTGTTTTTGAGAAGTCTTAGACTGCAAAGATTAGAATTTGGGAATTCATCTTTGCTAAACCATTTTTGAAGATATCAAAAAGTACTGTAACTGTACTACTTTAATCTAGGGAGCAGTCACTATACTGTAGCAATACATTGTAATTTGAATTGCAAAATGATAAAATTCATTCTTCAAAGAAGATTCTCCCTTTCCCCCCTCAGTTTATGAAATAGAAATTTAGTTATTATTGCTCCAAGCCCATAATATCCCTAGATTTCTCCTGCTGTTAAAACTACCCCTTATTCCAAGGCACTCAACTCCATTAAGGTCTGCAGGTAAAAGTCAAGAAATGTATTGAAACCCAGGCGAATGAGCCATATTTAGAGGGCCAAGCAGAATTACACAAAAGGTGCAAACCAAAGAATTCCTGCAGACTTACAGAGGAGGAGAATCTGGCCTATGGCTCAGGTTAGAAAGCAAAAAATGAAACAGAAAAACAGATATCATCTGCTGTGTGATAATGAAGAAAGAAGTTATATAATGGCAGCTGAAGACTGTTTTTATTGTTCTCACTTAGGCATTAGGTCCAAGATTACCAATCTCTTCTTGAATATTTTTCACAATCAGGTAATAACTAGGACTTGTGACCCCCTGTTAACAAAATGGCAAGATCTAACAGACATCAGTCTTTCCTGGTGGATTCTTGTTTGAAAAGAAAAATCTGACGTGGAGTTAAGTTTGACTTAATTTCTTTATATGACTTTGTAAAACATTTGTAATATCTCTAGGCATTAATCTGGTGCTTAAGTGTCTTTGGTTTTTCTCTTCCACAAAGCAATGGTTCTCTTCTATATGTGTGATTAGATATTATATCTTATGACATATCATTTGAAATCTCACAGTTTGAGCATATGTCTGCTATTCCCCTTCTTGGAGACTCTTTCTTTTCCAAGTAATTTCTTTTTTAGTTAGGATTAAATGCACTATTGCCTAGTTGACAAACCAAATGACTTCTAAAGGCATCTTTCTTGATTACTACATAAAGATGGATAAGGGAAAATGATTCATGCGTTTGTATTCCACTTTTAATGATAGATGTCAAAGGCCCAGTTTTTGCTCCCCTCTCCTTGCACTAATAATGGTGACCATCAGCTTTCTGTACTTAGAATTAACCTTCAAGGCTATTCATTAGGGGAATCAGAGCACCCATTACTGAGGCCCTGTTGATTAAACCACAACCTAATTGGTTTAGGGCCTTAAATTCAATTACTTGATAGGTAAAATTTGTTTTAACTCCTTCATGGTTATTTACATTTATCATCGACTAGCTACTTAAGAAAAACAAAGTTCAAAAGTTGGTGTTTAATTACTCCAACTGTCAGTAGGTCATTTTGCCATGTGGGTTATTAATATTCTAAACATCTATTACGTCAAATGTAAATGAGCTTCGTTATGTCTGTTCTGAACTGACTGTAATTTCCATCTCTGTCTATTTTTCTGTCTGCACTAAATTGGGTTGATATATACACCTCTGTTCTCCTTCTCATTTAAATTAAATCCCCTAATGGCAAAATTTAAAATTAGGCCTGTCCTATTTTTGATTTTAAATGTCAGATTCTTGGGGAGACACTGCCCTAATGGGCCTGTTAGTAATCACTCAGTCAATCAATACACATTTCTCCTTAATTTTATCGTGTCAGTTTAGTTCAGAACATTAGAACTTCTCCCCTTCTTTGACATTCAGTAGCCTTTGCATGGTGTTCTGTATTGATCTGTGCTTTGTTCACCTTTGAGAGGGACCACCAAGTAGCAATTAGATTGCAATCCTTCAATTGTGGTAAGAATGGAATAGGTGTTCGCCAATTACTGTTCTCCTGATAATAGTTCTCAGAGGGTGGGGCTCATCTTTGCGAGGTTTTCTCAGATCCTGCCAATCATTGTCAGAAGCTTTTAAATAGAAACTCTTTTCAACACTTCAGAAGCTCTTGAAAAAGACATACATTTTTCTTTTGTTGTCTCTTTAGGTTTCTCACTGCTAATGACTACTGCCAAGATGTATAAATGGAATGGTTCAGCTAAGAGAAGAATCTATCTGAGGTTTGAAAAGTTTCTTGCCCCATGACAATTTTTCTCTCATTTTGTGATTGAGTTGGGACAGAAAATCCAAGATAGGGAAGCAGAGAATCTCTTTCAGCTAACACAGTTGAGCCACCAGAGAGCAGTTGGTTCCTTAAGACAACTTCCCTGTCTTACGGCTTGAGACCCAGAAATTCAAACACTTTGGGAAAGGGGATTTAGACCTGCTGAGATCAAATATGAGTGTCTAGAATTCTTAAGAACAGATCATATATGACCTCCATAATTTATAAAAATGAAAAGTGAGATGAATTCTGGCATAAGTACTTATATTTTGGAAATTTCAAAATTAATTTTTGTTGGAGTATAGTTGCTTTACAGTGTTGTGTTAGTTTCTGCTGTACAGCAAAGTGAATCAGCTATACATATACATATACCCCTTCTTTTTTTGGATTTCCTTCCCATTTAGGTCACCACACAGCACTGAGTAAAGTTCCCTATGCTATACAGTAGGTTCTCATTAGTTATCTATTTTATACATAAAATATAAGTGTATATAAATTAATCCCAATCTCCCAGTTCATCCCACCCCCTTCTCTTCCCCCCTTGGTATCCATATGTTTGTTCTCTACATCTGTCTCTCTATTTCTGCTTTGCAAATAAGTTCATCTGTACTATTTTTCTAGATTCCACATATAAGCAATGTTATACCATATTTGTTTTTCTCCTTCTGACTTACTTCACTCTGTATGACAGTCTCTAGGTCCGTCCACGTCTCTGCAAATGGCACTATTTCTTTCCTTTGCCGAGGGCTGAGGTTATCATATTAACATCTGTGCAGAGTAAGATAAAGAACTAGCCCTAATTTGGAGGGACTTCCCTGGTTTGGCACTGAAAGTCCCCTCTCCTGGGAAACCCCTCAGTCCAGGGAGAACTAGAACAGTTGGTCACCCAGAAAAGGGATATGAGAGTAATAGAGCCACTTTTCATTCATTTTCTTTCGTTGGGCTTCCCTTGAACTAAGTGTTCATTAAGCATTTCATTATCATATATTTATGAGTATAGACATGTATATTTCCCTTCATTCAATTGATTTTTATTTTATTTTATTTTATTTATTTTTGGCTGTGTTGGGTCTTCGTTTCTGTGCGAGGGCTTCCTCTAGTTGCGGCGAGCGGGGGCCACTCTTCATCGCGGTGCGCGGGCCTCTCACTATCGTGGCCTCTCGTTGCAGAGCACAAGCTCCAGACGCGCAGGCTCAGTAGTTGTGGCTCACGGGCTTAGCTGCTCCGCGGCATGTGGGATCTTCCCAGACCAGGGCTCGAACCCGTGTCCCCTGCATTAGCAGGCAGATTCTCAACCACTGCGCCACCAGGGAAGCCCTCAATTGATTTTTAAAAAACAGTTTGGTAGATATATCACTGGAGAGGAGAGGAGGTACATGGACTCCAACAGTCAGTTTCCTGTGTGAAGTGGAACAGTTCCCATTCATAGGAGAGTTTTGGAATGTAGGTCAAGGCATACTTAAACAGAGGGTCACTGATACTCCCACTCTCCTACTTAGACACATAGTTATTATCTTAAAATCAGTGTTCTATAATCTGACCTGCTAGTGGGCCCAGGTGGGTGTGAATTTGTCTTGAAAAAACCACAGAGAGAATGATCCACCTTGAGAGTTCATTTTGTATCTCTGTTGACATGGATGACATATAGCTATGTTTACAAAGGTTGGCTATATGCAGAAACCGAGATGCGAATCTGAATCTCTCTGGAATTTTGCTTAGATCAATTTAATAAAATATGCAGTAGATACATTTTCTGTGGAGCTCCTGGTTGGGATGAATTGAGTTGATGCACTATATTGTTATAATGCCAGAGGAGCTGAGCAATCAATAGTGAGTCAGTACTGGCGCACTGATATTCAGGGTCCAAATAGCCAGGATTCAGAAGTAAAACTTATTTAAATGGTATCTTATGTAATGCTGTCAGCATAAGAATATTGGGGTGGTAGGCCTCCAAATTCATGTGAATGATAGTGTTCCCAAAAGGAGGAAACTTTTCAAATACCTCTGGTGAAGGTGGAGAAGAAAAAAATGAGGAGAGTTGAAGCAGAAAGATTATTTAATACAGTAGACTGATTATTGCTACTTCCGTATACCAATGCATTCCATCTATTTAATGTATATTTTACATTAGCTTTTGCCATCAAATAACATATAGTTTAGTAGCAACTCAAATAATATAAAGGCATAACAAAAATGATTTTAACTAGTGCCATAGCAAAAAATTTTGATTAGTGCTATAAAAGAGGCTCTAATACCAATTGGTGGGATTGGGAATGGTTTTGCTGAAGATATAACTGATGAGATGAAATGCTGAAGGGTAAGTAGACTATCAGTGGGAAGATAGGGGGAATATTTTGGCCAGAGGGAATGGTATTAGCGAAAACCCTGGTTTAGAAGAGCACAAGGAAGGATGAGCAATCCAATTTTCTGAAATGTAGGATAAAGGTAGGAGAGAAGTGATACACAAAATTAGATAGACTTATGGTGAAGAAGACTTTGAGAGAATGAAGATATGGTACAGTGGCAGTAGGGGAAATCAGATAGATTTTAAGTAAGAAAATGGCACAATTGATATCTTGATTTAAAAAAATTTAATCTGGTGTGAAGACTGCATGGAGTAAAGGAAGACCCTATGCAGGGAGATTAGTTCAGCAGCTCTTATGAGGGTCAAAAAAAGGTGATGAAGGGCTGATTGAGAGGCAGTGAGAATGGAGAAAAAGGATTTGATCAGAGGGTCACTGATAGTAGTACTTGGCACCATATGGCTTGTAGGGTAGAGGGAAAAGAGTTACTCTGAATTTTGCATGTGGGTGAACGGGAGAAAGATTGCTAGTTCAGATCAGTAGAAATATTACAAGAAAGAATAGATTTTTAGAGGGAGAGGTATTGAACATGTTGAATTTGAAAGGACAGTGGGATGGCTACGGGGGGCTACCCTAAAAGCAGCTAAGGCGTCTACTATGCAATTTTTTTCCGAACAAAGACTAATTCAGGAAAATAATGAAACGATTTTTGTGGGGAATATATATAAATATATATATGTACACACACACACACACACACATATATACATAATACACATATGAAAATATATTTGCAAGTAAATTGTACTTAAGCATTCTTTTGCTATTTCTCTTTTGTTGCCAGAGGGGTTTGTTTGTTTTTTCACTACTGTATTTTTTTCATTACATAAAATAGATAACACATTTTGTGGGCCATGAGAATTGGTAGTATAGGGACAAAGGATTTGGGAAATGTGGAAGCATAAAGTTAATTTGGCGTGAAAGTTTAGCCTCTCCCTAAGACCTAAAATACCAGCCCCATTAGTAGAGACCAAGGTGCTGGTTAAAGTACATCAGGGTGGTGTCATTAAAGGCTGCTGGCTGGGGAAAAGCGGTTCTTTGTTGATTGCATAAAAGGTGGCATCATGGTCAGAGGTGGGAGGAGCTTATGGATTCAAATTACCACATAAAAGACTGAGTGCACATTTCAGCTTCTGATGAACACGTTACCAAGAGGGAAACATACATGCTGTATCACTTTTCAGAGAGGGGAACAAGTGTGAGCGTCTACTAAAATCTTTCTTCTGGGATCTGTTTTTCTTTCATGTCTTTGCAACATACTGCCTAATGATTTCTAAATGAAACCCTAAAAATATGCTCACCAGCAGTCAGCTCTTTTTATAGCTAAGCCCTGTAGCAGTGGCATATTTTCTACCTCTGTCTGTGGTTGTGATGATGGTGGAACTCTTGGTTAGGGAACTGTGTTAGGAAGGATAGGCTAGTCCATGCTGCAATAACAAATATACCCTGTAGTCTCAGTAGCTTAACACAGCAAAGCCTGGTGAAGGGCAGCCGAGGTTCTTTCCCAATCAGTGACTTAGAGATCCAGGTTCACTTAATTTTGTGCTTCTACTATCTCAACACATGGCTTCCAAAGGGGTCATCAGAGGGAAAAAGAGAGATTTAGAGGAGGCCCTGTGCTCTAAACTGTCTCACCCTGCAAGTGATTCATGTCAGTTCTGCTTATAGCCCTTTGGAGGCCAGAACTGGTCAAATAGTTTCAATCTAACTGTAAAGGAGGCTGGGAAATGTAGAGGACCATATGGGTATTTGATAAGTAAGTGTTTCTGTCACAATCCAACCTTCCAGTTACAAAATATACCCTTGCTCCTTTCATCCGGCTCATAGAACAAACTCAACCCCTCCCCAGGGAGACAAGCTAAAATGTGTTCAGTCACTGAATACAACTCAAGTCTTAAGAATTCTAGGTTCATGATAGCCTCTGAATTAGGTCTAATTGTATCTTCACTTCTTCTAGAGTCCCATGAACTTAAAGACAAGTTATATCTGCCTTCTCACCCAAACTCAACAATGGAATATTCTAGTTAAGAAATGGGAAGGATTGGAAACTATCCAACAGTCCTTGGTTCAAACCAAATCTGAAATTCCTCTGCACAGATGAGGTGAAGCCCCTACCTTGAAGGGGTGGAGGGTTGGGCAGAGAAAGGGTGGGAGTTTCCTTCATTAAATCATGATTCTCCTCTATTCCTTTGTTATTCTCAGCAGTCCCTGTGAAGTAGGTGCTGAGGAATGTGCCCTCTTTAACTTTAGCACCTTGTTCTCAGCCCATTTCTTTCTCTTGGAAGACTAGGCGGCAAAGAGTTGTTTTAAGTCTTGAGTAGACAAATTTTCAACCAGTCATGTAGTTTTTTGGCAGTGCAGTAGCTTTACAAACTTAATAGATTTCAAATCTATTTGTTTCCAGTAAGTTTCATGTTCCAGGAGCCCACCCAAAATTCTTCTTTTACACAGTGTCTTAATCTGCTATATGTCTTTGCTCCTAATACGTTTTTCTCTCTCAATTTCATAGTGGCAACCTTGAGGCTATTAGATTTGAATTAAAAGGTCATATATCCTTAATTTGATCTTTGCAGTGAATCACTTTATTCACTCAAAATGTTTGCCTTATAATAAATTAGAGCCTACACCTGTGTCTTGATAATAAGTTTTGGAAGAGATAATGGGTTAGAATCATCTACATCCATGGTTCTCACTGCCTTCCATGAGAGATTGACTGGGTCTGTATGCATTTTTTAAATTTTATAACTGGGTGGTAGGTGGTGCTATGGCTTAGTGGCATTTAGTGTGTAGAGGCAAGGGATGCTGCTAAACATTATACAGTACACAGGGCAGCTTCACATAACAAAGGGTTACCTGACCCAAGATGTCAGGAGTGTCAAGGTTGAGGACCCCCACTCCAACACACACACATATATTCCAGAACCTGCCACACTCAGTTACTCCAGAATTTTTCAGCAGTTTTTAGATCAATTAACAGAATCTCTCACCTTCTTTAGATTTCTTTAGAATATCCAGGAATGATATTCTAGGAGATAAAGCCAGTATCCAGTGATAGTTTATAATCTTGGTGGAAACCATCCCAGCTATACTTATTTTATATATTTTGATGTAAATGTACGATATGTATCTTTAACACAATTCCAAGTCCACAGCAGCTTCCTGACAATATTTCAGAATAAACTTTTCCCAGTGTTTTTCTTTTTTCCTTTCTTGCCGTAAAAGGGAGGCTTCTCCATTATGTCAATGTTAACTTATCCTTTAGAACAAATAAGAAGTATAAAAACTTGGCCAATTATAATCTTTCTCGAAAGTGAAAATCTTAATGATAAAATTCTAGAAATCGAATTGACCAAATACAGTGGTGATTATAGGCAAAAAGTTAATGAAGTAAAAATTTCTATAGTTTTCGTAAGAGGTAATGTAATATTGTACTCCTGGAAAGTGAGTAGCATTCTACCTGTTTTTTCTCTCTATTCTTGAAATGGTTTAGAGCAACTGATAATTAATCAGCATTTTCTTTAAGAGAACTAATATTGTTGTGGAAGGTTAACTTCATTTTAGCGTACTACTTAATGAAGAAATGGAAAAAGTGCCATAAGATGAACTACTTTCTATTAAGTTATTGCTTAAAACTACTAATCTTATCTGTAAAAATGTGCTTTTTGAGTTAGAGGATTTATATCATCTCAGTCTTCTCATCCATTATCAATACTTCCTCCATCTTTTTTTATCCGTGTTGTTGTTATGTCTATTTCCTTCTGTTGCTCATCTTAGCTGTAGAGAAGGAATGCTGAGGGAAACGCTGCCATTGGAGTAATTTCTCTGATCCTCAAAACATGTCTTCATAATAATCATAAACTTACATAGCTCAATAAACATAAGGGGGGATTAATTACAATCTGCTACATTTCTTGTACTTTCTATGCCTTATTTCCATTTTGCCTGTTTTGGTAGTTTTAGATTGGAGGCACATGGATTATCACTTGTTTCAAATAATATGCTCCTTTTTACAAAGAAAAGCAGCTAAAAATTATAGAAATTGTCCATTTTTTGAATAAATGAGAATGTCACAAGTAGAATGCCAGCTTGTTCACCTCGTCCTTTGCCCTAACATTAAACTGTTCTAGTTTATGTCTTTTTTGTAGTTACGAGTAATACCCCAAATATTTTACAGCACAGTGATGAGTCACAGAGTAGAGGAACTATAAATACTCTTGTTCTTGAGAAACAATAAAGCTATCTATTTTTTCACATTCACCCACCTCATATGCTGTTTCATTTAAGGTTAAGCTTTTTAAAAAACAACTTTTTCCTACTTTAGACATTTAATCTCCAGTACAAGTTATGTTTTCTAGTAAACTGTTTCATTTTATCTGACGCTTCCTAAATGTATCTAAATCTAGCTCATCATGCATTGCTAGCTATACCTAATCATACACACAGGTCTGAATTACTCCACTCCTATTTAAAGAAAAAGAACAAAAAGTAAGAATGGCAGATGTGTTCATAATTAATATCCTACTGGGTTAATCAGCAGATCCCTGGGAGTACTCTGAGACTTCAGTATTCAGAAAATCACTGCCTTGATCTATAGACCTCTCTTTAAACACATATGTACAACTGTTAGAGTATTTGGAAGATGTGATCCTTGCAAATAAGGTAGTAAATAGTATTAAGCCACAAACTTGTCTTTTTGAATAACCTAATTCCATGCTTGATTTTGACTATTTCAAAATAGTCAAAATAGTGAGGCATTTATGTTTGAAATATATAGCCAGTATATGCATTCAAAATTTCTTGCAGGTATTCCAAACAATTTGAAGTACAGCTCTTCTAAGACTAAATACAAACAAGATAGGCTTTTTTTAAAAAGTAGATATTTCGGAATTGTTGAATTGTTGAGTACTTCTGAAGGTGAGAACATAGCAGGCATGGTAATTCATTGAAGGAAAAGAAGAAGGGTGAGGGGATGACTTATAGAAAAAACTCAGTCTTTACAGTGAGAGAACCCGGAGTTGAAAGCTCGGTCTCCTATTGTATAGCTCCCTCCATTACCTAAAAGCTCTGCTCTTTGGTTGCCTCATCTATAAATGTGGAGTAAAAAACCTCTGCCTTCGAGTTAGAGGTGTTAAATAAGATGGAGCCGTGCTTGGGACATTAAAACATGCTAAATTTAAAAGTTCAGTTTAGTGGAGAATATAGAACTCTTATCGTAAAAACACTACTGTGTAAAAAGATAAATTTTAGTTATAGCACGGTTTGCATTTCACTTTTGGAGTTAATGTATTCAGGTATGTGCCTGGCACATGGTGGGTACTCAATAAATGTTGAATGAGAAAATGCTGGCTTAAACAGAAATCTTGGAATTTAACTAGGAACTTAGTAAAAGGGAAAAAAAAATAACAGAATGGAAAGAGGTTCATCAGTTCTCTCTTGGCTATCTTTAAATCCAGGCTTTATGAAGTATTTTCTGTAAGCAGGAGGATACACTACATGATAATTTTAGGTGTATTGTACCTTGGTAATTATGTTTCAAGTGCTTTTATTTTGTGTTTGCCTCATCAAGGCATTAACTTCTCCACAACCTGGTTTTTCCACTGAGAATGATAATATTAACAATTTTTCTGAGTCAGAGAATTTATACCATCTCAGTCTCTGAGGCAGGTCAGGGGTGTGGGAAGGTGAGGGTTTGGGTGCCCACACCCCACCATGTCGGTTGATGGGGCATGGTGCTGGGCATCCCGATGTACTTGTCCAGCAAGCATCCTCACGCCAAAGGGAGTTAGACATTAAATAGCAAATAGAAGTACTGTGACAGATTGAAACAGATTGAGGGGAAAAGCAAAATGGTTCATAATTTAGTACTTTAAACTACATTTCCCCCATATTTTAAAAAAACAAGGGGCTCCAAATTTTCATTTTGCAACAGGCCTTGCAAATTATGCAGTTCATGCTTATACATGTTGCTGAATTTTCAGATGCTTAGTGATTTAGCCTGACCTGCTGCATCTGATAGAACTCATCTCTTTACACTGCCTTCCAGCCTCACTGACCTTCTGTCTGTTTCTTTAGCATGTTTATTTGTGTTTCCTACCTCAGGAACTTTATACTTGCTGTTGCTTCCTCCCAGTATACCCTTCCTCCCTCTTGTCCTTCATTTTTCAGCCAAACTACCACTTCTTCAGACAGTTCTCTCTAAGCACTGTAACTGACAGAGCCTCTCTTCCACACCAGTTCCTTTCTATCACTCTTCCCTTTTTTATTTCCCTTATAAAATGTAACCACTATCTGCTTATTTATTTTGTTCAATCAAATGTAAAATTCCATGAAGAGACATCATGTTTGTATCATTCAAAGTGATGCACTTAAACCAGTGGGTAGAAAAATGCCCTGGCACATAGTAGGTGCAAAATAATTCCTTGTTAAATAAATAGCATGCTCTTTATTCATCCTAAAATTTTTATAAAAGATCTACTCTGACAAAAACACTAGGGTATGAAGGGGATATTAATATGGCTCTTCTAGGAGCCTTTAATTCAGTCAGGAGGATCTAAGCAGATATGCAATTGAAAATAATACATAAAACTTGAGTGGTCAAAATTAGTGTTAATTAATTAAAATTAATGTTATAAAATACCATATTATTACCTGGGTAGCAACAGAATAGAGTGGTTTGGAAAAGTTTAGAGCACGCAAGACTACAGGAAATCAGTTTTTGTGTGGCTGTATTCACGGCAAGGAGGTCAGATATTCAGGGAGGATAGCCTTTGAGAACCTTATCCTGGGAGTGCTAATCACAAATTTAAAGGTTTGTGGTAGCAGAATGGTTAAGAAGGGCTTTGTTTCCAAAACTGCATTCTGGGAGTCAGAGGAGATCAAGCAAACTGATCTCTAAGAAAGCAGGTAGAGTTTCAGTCTCCAGCTATGTAAAAAAGCTCAGTTACAAAAGGTCACTACTTATCCCAGGACCTTGGGTGTATATACCACATATCAGTGCTTCCTAACACTGCACCAAGCTCAGCCTTCAATTCACCCTCCCAAACCTCCATGCTCCATCTCTTGATCCTATTGTAAACTGTTTGCTTTAGAATTTATTTTCACCTTTTTGGAGTTGACTTAGATTGCCTCTTCTGTCCTGAGCCTTCTTCCTGTCAAAGCAGCTCTAGTCAGTTTTCCATAGATCTACAACATCCGTAGGTCCACAAGTCTTGAAGCTCTGAATCTCCACCCTCACAACACCACCAGGTTCACATTTATTCCAGGAGAGCAGCAGGTACACCTAGAAGATTCGCCAAGACATGAAGAGGTGGAAAGGCAATGATTTTGAAATTACCAGGCTGAATTTCAATATCCATTTTCAGCTCCAGTTTGATACAGCAGACAAGTAACAGATTTTAGGAAGAAAGTCCCACAATCCAGAATTTTGGAGTCATGTAACCAGTAAACTGGGTTATAGCCATTAATTCAGGGGGGAAAAAAGCGCCACATACTCTTTGTTTTGATTTTAGGCATTTTCTTAGGTCAGTTCCTCTGGAAGTAGAGCCTCACCTAAGACAGTGCCTAAAACTAGGAAAGACGACAGTATGTGTTCAGGAGAAATCTCTACATGAGTGAGAGACGAAGATAGGGAAAAGGAAAAAAAAAACAAACGAAGACATGGTTTCAAGTGTCCAACTTTAGCCTGACCCCGCAGGGAAACACTGGAGCACAGACTGCATCAGAGAGTCTGTCCCACCTTGAGGAAGTAGGTCTTTTGTATCCACATTAGTTACTGATTGGCTCAGCGTCACCCAAGGTGGGGTGTTTCTCCCCGGTGCCTCCAGTTAGGTGATTGCAAGACCTTGAAGGGTTATCCGTCTGAGGGGTGAAGGTAGGAGCCATGAGCAGCAGCACTCACAGCAGCAGTAGGATCACTGTAGGGCTTCCCTGGTGGCGCAGTGGTTAAGAATCCGTCTGTCAATGCGGGGGACACAGGTTCGAGCCCTGGTCCGGGAAGATCCCACATGCCGCGGAGCAACTAAGCCTGTGAGCCACAACTACTGAGCCTGTGCTCTAGAGCCCGCGAGCCACAACTACTGAGCCCGTGAGCCACAACTACTGAAGCCTGCGCACCTAGAGCCAGTGCTCCACAACAAGAGAAGACAGCGCAATGGGAAGCCCATGCACTCAACAAAGAGTAGCCCCTGCTTGCCGCAACTAGAGAAAGCCCACGTGCAGCAACGAAGACCCAACGCAGCAAAAAAATTAAAAAAAAAAAAAAAAGGATCACTGTATATCTGAGAGGGCAACCAATAATGTCTTTAGTGGGCATCCAGCTGGTAGAAGTAGCTATAGGTGCAGGTAAGTAATTGCAGCCAGAGAGCAGAGTCTTTAAAACCTATGGTAGTTGTGCATTTTAGAAGAGCCAGATTACAACACAGAAATAGAGCAGGGACCATGCACATATTAAATTCTATAGAGAAACCAAGAAAAACAAGCAGATGGGATTGGGCAGGTAGATAACGGAGAACTTTGACCCACAGATTTATTCGATTTGTAGGAACTAATTGCAATGCCTTAAGGAGGAAAAGGGTAGTGAGAAAGGGAGTGAGATACACACATGAATAGTCCTCAATTATTCATTAATGTATTTAAGCACACATTTATAAATTAAAACCATATTTGAAACTGTTGTGATCCATGACATCACAGAGTATATCACTACGAGCAGGAGATTTAGGCTTGGTTTTCATCTTATTGCATACACTATTTATCATTTTCGTGTTTATCATGAAATTTCAAAATCTCTTTGAATAGAGAACTGTGAGAAGATGCACACAGAGAAAGTTCACTCCTGAGAAGAATAAAAAGAGTTCATTTCAGAAAACTTGGCTCTAAGCGAGCTGTGTGAAACATTTAATACTAAAAAAAAAATGTCACCACTTATTGGGTGAGGAATAATATGTTTCTTTGTAGCAGCTATTCAAACCAACCATTTGATAAATGGCTGCATGAGAACTTTCTGAAAAAGAAAGTTAAATCATCACATATAGAGGGACAAGTTTAAAGCATGGAGCAGAAGAACATACATCATTTGATCATCTGATAATAACCTTGACCAGTATCTATAATAATGAGCATACTGAAGGCATCGTGTTTTTGAAAGAGGATACACTTTGGATTCAGGCGCAACTGGTTTTAAATTGTAGTTTGGCTGCTTATGTGTTTGTATGACCTTGGGTAAGTCTCTGAGTTCACTTTCCTCGTCTGATCAATGACCCTTGACAAGTTTTATCAAGTTTTTATTTTATCCTTATAGGTAAATAAAGAACTTATACACAGTACCTGACAGACAGCCAGAAATTGTTAGAACTCTGTCTCCCATTCCCCAGTACTTGAGGTCTTATCTCTTTGCTCCACAAGGTATATACCATCTTTGCTCTAAATTGGTCATCCCATTTCTGTCGGTGGCAGGTGTACGGCAGCCTCCCCTTAGGAGTCAGTGACTATCGAGTGGAGGATTAACAAGGATAGATTCTTTAGCATGCTGAGATGATGTGTGCGTGAGTAAGGAAATTAGGGAGCAAGTGGATTGAGGGCACCCAGCGGTTAAGGATATAGTAAAAAGCACTATGATTCCCAACGAAAGAGTCCATCAAATATCCATGGATTCATACATAATATATTCCTTAAACACATAATAGAGTCATAATGTTAAAGTAAAAAAATACTTACATGTTAGGCAGCGTTTATTTTTTCCCTTGAGATCTAAAATATATGATATACTCTCTAATTATACCTTGCCATTTAAACACACTCGTCAACAATTTACTTCTAGCATTTTATACAGGGCCCTTAATCTTATACTTGTCCTTCCTAATTGGAGTACAGTGGACTGGGCTTAAATCTGATGAGAGGCTGGTTGGGGCTGAAGGTGTGCCATGATGGGAAGCCTAACGATTTCATCTTTGTTTCAACCGTATTAAGCTCATGAGACCTATGATTTTTAATCATCATTATCAGCATTTTCAGTGTTCATTTTCCACTCATTCTGGCAAAATAATCAGGGCAAAGAGCAAAAAATATTCAAATAATTACATAAAGCCTGCTTTTAACAGACAAAGATGGCATGGCGGCCCAAACAGAACTCTTGGCTGTCAGGCAGTGCCACCACACATCAGCGCAAAATGTTCGTTGATCTGCGGATGTACGAAAGTCTGGATTTGGCATACAAAAGGCACTTGGGAGTGTCGATGTATAATGCATGAAAGTGTTGGCTGTTCAGAAGCTGAAAATATGAAAGTCAGGGACAGCCTGTATGTACATGAATAAAAAAAAAAAAGGAAACAGATATAATAAACCATGGCTGACTTTGTCCTATAGGTGTTAAGGAAGACTTCTGAGTGGAGGTGGCTTTAAGTGCAGTCAGTTCTTAGAGGTGAGTGGACTTGGATAAGGGATTGGCCCACAGTCTAAATGTGCTTCCATCTTGGAACTGTCAAGGAATATGGCGTGTTCAGGAAGGATGAGGGCAGAGCATAGTGTGTGGGAGGAGACATGAGGAAGTTAGTTTGGAAACAGAGTTTGAAGCGCCTTACATGCCAAATCAAGGAGTTTGTATTTTATGCTGTAGGTCAGCAGGTCTTTTTATGGTTTTGAAAATGAACTGAAGAGTTAGGTGATTTCAATAAAAAACCCAAATTTCATGCTTTTCTTAAGAAAGAACAACACTGAGCTTCCATTCCTATGAGGCAGTACTTGGCTAGACCAGTTCAGCTGTTGCCTTCTTTGTGTAAGGGCTTCTGTTCTCCGTCTTTTTTCTTACGCTTGACAGGATTCACTCATCTAAATGACCTGCCTGGCCCTGATAGGCACTTAAATTTATGGGCCCTGAATGTGATGAGGACCATCAGATGCTTGCAAAGATCAGAGAAATCCATTTAAAAATTTTATCATAAAATGGGTACTGTGTGAGGCTCTGTACAGTAGAAATATGGTCTGGGAGCCACAAGAAGGGTGGTTGGGGTAGGTTTGCTAGAGAGAGAAAGAGAGTGCAAGAGAGGGAAACCAGGAGATTATTTAGAAATTCCTAGTGACAGGTGGAGAAGATCTCAGTATCTTCTGTGTTTTTGTGAATTCCATAACAGTAGACATATTGCCTTGCATATGATAGGTATTCAATAAATGTTTATTTGCTGTTAGACATTGAATCATTATGTGGACTTTTTCATGCAGTCTTTGGACCCTAGTTTATCATTTATTAAGTACAAGTAAAGAAGTGGAATTCAGTGACAGCTCCAAGTAGGGACTGACACTGGAGATTTTCTTTAACTTGTTTTCATGTTTGACAGGATACGTATTGATGCATTATTGAAGCTTCTCCGATTTCTAATTCTGCTGATTTTGCACATTACCTTTGAAGTCAGTTGTACTGAATGTGTGAGAATTAATAAAACCATCCACTTTATATTAATACTTTTAATTGTTTTATAAAAATTGAGTAGATTTCAAGAAATATTTATAAAATATAGATAATGTACAAAAAACATTATTCAAAGAATGCTTTTGTAATCACAAAATTACAAAATGGAATACTTTCATTCCTTTGAAATCTCCTGTGTTGGCTTTTCTGAATCTATTCCATTCTTATGTAACTCAGAGAAAATAACTATGAATTTGATTTTGTGCCTATCATATCCTTGTTTTTCTTTATATTCTTAACCATATGTTTCTAACGCTAAATCATGTATTGCTTGCTTTCGCATTTTGACTTTAATTTTCCATAAATGGAATATACTATATGTGTTCAGTGACTTGCTTTTTTTCACTTGGTGTTGGGCTTCAGAGGCTTAGACATTGATTCAGGTAAATGTAATTAATTGACTTTCCATTGCTCTCCAGTATTCCATTGTATGATCACACCCTAGTTTATTTATCTATTATATTTTAAATGAACATTTGCTATTATAAACAGTGCTTTTATGAATGTTCTCCTGGTGTGTACAATAAGTATTTCCTTAGCACTTAAACCTAGAAATGGAATTTCTGGGTCAAAAGAGATACGTGTATTCAAATTTTCAGATAATCTCAAACTGTTTCTGGAAAGTAGTTTACCAATTTACACAATGACCAGCATTGTACACATGTATATATATTTGTTTGCGTCACATGCTTGTCAACACTTGGTATAGTCAGACTTAAATTTTTGCCAACCTAGAGGGTATGCAATACTATCTTATTGTGGTTTTAGTTTATAATTCCCTGAAAAAATGATGCAGTTTATTACCTTTCCATTTGTTTATTACCTATTTGGATATTCTCTTTTGTGAAGCATCTGTTCAGTTCTTTGCCCCTTTTCTCTTCTTATTGATTAGTAGAAATTCTTTGGACATTTTGGATCCTAGTCCTGTGTTACATATGTTGAAAACATTTCCTCTTCTTCTCTGGATGGTGTCTTTTGTTTAACGAAACTGCTTAATTTGAATATGGTTCACTTTTCAATCTTACCCTGTATAGGTTGCACTTTTTTGTGAAAGGTTGAAAAAGCTCTTTTATTACTGATTTTATAGACTAGTCTCCAAGTTTTATAGTTTTCTTTTCTGTGTTTAGGTCTCTAATATGACTGTATTAATTTTTGTGAAGGATATGAGTTAAAAATCCAGTTTTATTTATTTTTTCCATATGGATAACCAATTGCCCCAACACTATTTATTGTAAGTTGCATATTTTTACCACTGATCTGAAATGTCATCTTTGCTATAAATCAAGTTTCCTTGAATATGTGGGTCTTTTTCCTGGGATATTTTGTTTGACTGGACTGTATTGCAGTCTCTGTGGTAATATCACACTATCTTAATTTCAATAATTTAAAAATAATTATTGATATCTGGTAAGAGAAACATTCCAACTTGTTATTCAAGAGAGTCTTAGCAATTCTTAACACTTTGATCTTCCATTTTCAATCAGCTTGTCAAGTGCCACTTTAAAAATTTTATCATATATTCTTTAGAATTTTATTAATAAATTTGCAGAGATTTGACACCTTTATGATATCAAATTATCCAATCTATGAACATTATTTATATTCTTTAATTTTTAATAAATTTTATAATTTTCTCCATAAAGTTTCTACAGAATTTTGTTATATTTACTGCTCAGACTTTATATATATATATATATATATGTATAAATAAAACATTAAAAAACATTTAAAAATATTGTACACTCTAAATTTGTGGCTGGGAATATAGAAAGTGTAATTGATTTATTTTATTTTTTAATAATTTTTATTGGAGTATATAGTTGCATTACACAATAATAGTTGCATAACACAATATTGTGTTAGTTTCTACTGTACAGCAAAGTAAATCAGCTATACCTATACATATATACCCTCTTTTTTGGATTTCCTTCCCATTTAGGTCACCACAGAGCACTGAGTAGAGTTCTCTGTGCTACACAGTAGGTTCTCATTAGTTATCTATTTATACATAGTAGTTTATATATATTAATCCCAATCTCCCAATTCATCCTGTCCCCCCATTTCCCCCTTGGTATCCATATGCTTATTCTCTACATCTGTGTCTCTATTTCTGTTTTGTAAATAAGATCGTCTATACCAATTTTTTCAGATTCTACATATATGCGTTAATATGATATTTGTCTTTTCTCTTTCTGACTTACTTCACTCTGTATGACCCTCTCTAGGTCCATCCACATCTCTACAAATGACCCAATTTCATTCCTTTTTATGGCTGAGTAATATTCCATTGTATGTATGTACCACATCCTCTTTATCCATTCCTCTGTTGATGGACATTTAGGTCGCTTCCATGTCCTGGCTATTGTAAACAGTGCTGCATTGAACATTGGGGTGCATGTGACTTTTTGAATTATGGTTTTCTCTGGGTATATGCCCAGTAGTGGGATTGTTGTGTCATATGGTAGTTCTATTTTTAGTTTTTTAAGGAACCTCCATACTGTTCTCCATAGTGGCTGTATCAATTTACATTCCCACCAGCAGTGCAAGAGGGTTCCCTTTTCTCCACACGCTCTCCAGCATTTGTTGTTTGTAGCTTTTCTGATGATGCCCATTCTAACTGGTGTGAGGTGATACCTCATTGTAGTTTTGATTTGCATTTCTCTAATAATTAGTGATGTTGAGCAGCTTTTCATGTGTTTGTTGACCATCTGTATGTCTTCTTTGGAGAAATGTCTATTTAGGTCTTCTGCCCATTGTTGGATTGGGTTGTTTGTGTTTTTCATATTGAGCTGCATGAGCTGTTTATATATTTTGGAGCTTAATCCTTTGGCAGTTGCTTCATTTGCAAATATTTTCTCCCATTCTGAGGGTTGTCTTTTGGCCTTGTTTATGGTTTCCTTTGCTGTGCAAAAGCTTTTAAGTTTCATTAGGTCCCATTTGTTTATTTTTGTTTTTATTCTCATTACTCTAGGAGTTGGGTCAAAAAAGATCTTGCTATGGTTTATGTCAAAGAGTGTTCTACCTATATTTTCACCTAAGAGTTTTATAGTGTCTGACCTTACATTTAGGTGTTTAATCCATTTTGAGTTTATTTTTGTGTGTGGCATTAGAGAGTGTTCTAATTTCTTTCTTTTACATGTAGCTGTCCAGTTTTCCCAGCACCACTTATTGAAGAGGCTGTCTTTGCTCCATTGTATATTCTGGCCTCCTTTGTCATAGATTAGGTGACCATAGGTGCATGAGTTTATATCTGGGCTTTCTATCCTGTACCATTGATCTATATTTCTGTTTTTGTGCCGGTACCAAACTGTCTTGATTACTGTAGCTTTGTAGTGTAGTCTGAAGTCAGGGAGTCTGATTCCTCCAGCTCCATTTTTCTTTCTAAAGATTGCTTTGGCTATTCGGGGTCTTTTGTGTTTTCATATAAATTGTAAAATTTTTTGTTCTAATTCTGTAAAAAATGCTATTGGTAATTTGATAGGGATTGCATTGAATCTATAGATTACTTTGGGTAGCATAGTCATTTTGACAATATTGATTCTTCCAATTCAAGATCATGGTACATCTCTCCATCTGTTTGTGTCATATTTTTTTTTTTAAATATAAGTGAGTTTTAATAATTTGCTGTAAAATCAGAGGATTACTGCGGGCACAAGGAGGGAAACCACACGTGCGTGCATGAGCAGGTTGGCACAATCGTGGGGATGCCACCCGGGGACGCTGCCCGGAGCCCCTTCATTCCTCCCAGCACTGCCCGGCGGCCGCCTTCCTGAGGGTGGTGTCGTGGGGTCTCTAGCTGGAATTCTGGAGGACAGTTGGCGAGGCTGGCCCAGCCTTCCAGCACCCCTGCCCCACATGCCCCATAGCAGGGCAGCAGGCAGCTGAGGAGACGGGCGGCCGTTCTCAGCTGGGGTCTCCTTCCAGAATCCCGAGGTGTGATGGTGGGGCCCAGCGCGGGCAGCCCTGGCCACATGTGCCCCGCAGTCTGCAGTTCTGCCAGCTGCCCCAGTTTCCCCCAGTCTCACCTTTCTTTGCCTGCCTCCAGGGTCCTCAGGAGCTGAAGGCTGTCAATTCTGGGCCTGGGTTGGTTTTGTTGTCCCAACTTTTTAGGAAGTACATTGAGAGCAAGAAAGGGGCTCGGATTCCAAGGCTCTCGGTCCCCTGTGGTCCCCCAACCTACGCCTGTGTACACCACATTCACACATCTCCCATCGTGCATGTGGTCAACTTGCATGCACACACAGTCACACGTGCACACTCTTGCATGTACACATAGCTCCATACATCCACATGCACACCCAGTCACACGCACGTGTGTGCACACACGCAGAGTCCTGTCCCAGAAAGCCAGTAAGTTAGTCACCTGCCCGAGCTCCCTCCAATTCAGATGCAACTGGGAGACAGCATGCTTTTCATGCCCGCCTTTTGTCTTTTCCCACCGCCAAAACACACACACACACACACACACACCCCGAAAAAGGACCCTCTCCCCATCCTCCTCTGAGTTGTGCCCTGTTTGTGTCATATTTGATTTCTTTCATCAGTATCTTACAGTTTTCTCAGAACAAGTCTTTGTCCTCCTTTGGTAGGTTTTTTCCTAGGTATTTTATTGCTTTTGATGCAATGGTAAATGGGATTGTTTCCTTAAGTTGTCTTTTTGATCTTTCATTGTCAGTGTATAGGAATGTAAGAGATTTCTCTGTATTAATTTTGTATCCTGCAGCTTTACCAAATTCATTGATGAGCTCTAACAGGGTTCTGGTGGCATCTTTAGGATTTTCTTTGTATAGTATTATGTCATCTGCAAACAGTGACAGTTTTACTTCTTTTCCAATTTGGATTCCTGTTATTTCTCTTTCTTCTCTGTTTGCCATGGCTAGGACTTCCAAAATTACATTGAATAAAAGTGGAGAGAGTGGACATCCTTGTCTTGTTCCCGATCTTAGAAGAAATGCTTTCAGTTTTTCACCATTGAGAATGATGTTTGCTGTGGGTTTGTCACATATAGCCTTTAGTATGTTCAGGTATGTTCCCTCTATGCCCACTTTCTGGAGAGTTTTTTTTTAAATCATAAATGGGTGTTGAATTTTGTCAAAAGTTTTTTCTGCATGTATTGAGATCATACAGTTTTTATTCTTCAGTTTGTTAATGTGGTGTATCACATTGATTGATTTATGTATGTTGAAGAATCCTTGTATCACTGGGACAAATCCCACTTGATCATGGTGTATGATCCTTTCAATGTGTTGTTGGATTTGGTTTCCTAGTATTTTTTTTGAGGATTTTTGTGTCTATGTTCATCAGTGATATTGGCCAGTAATTTTCTTTTTTTGTGGTACCTTTGTCTGGTTTTGGTATCAGGGTGGTGGTGGCCTCGTAGAATGAGTTTGGGAGTGTTTCTTCCTCTGCAATTTTTTGGAATAGTTTGAGAAGGATAGGTGTTAACTTTTCTCTAAATGTTTGATAGAATTCACCCATGAAGCCATCTGGTCCTGGACTTCTGTTTGTTGGATGTTTTTAAATCCCAGTTTCAATTTCATGACTTGTGATTGGTCTGTTCATATTTTCTATTTCTTCCTGATTCAGTCTTGGAAGGTTGTACTTTTCTAAGAATTTGTCCATTTCTTCCAGGTTGTCCATTTTATTGGATTATAGGTGCTTGTAGTAGTCTCTTATGATCCTTTGTATTTCTGCAGTGTCCATTGTAACTTCTCCTTTTTCATTTCTAATTTTATTGATTTGAGTCCTCTCCCTTTTTTTCTTGATGAGTCTGGCTTTAGTTTTATCAATTTCATTTATCTTTTCAAAGAATCAGCTTTTAGTTTCATTGATCTTTGCTATTGTTTTTTTGGTCTCTATTTCATTTAATTTTGCTCTGATCTTTACGATTTCTTTCCTTCCACTAACTTTAGGTTTTGTTTGTTCTTCTTTCTCTGGTTGCTTTAGGTGTAAGGTTAGGTTGCTTATTTGAGATTTTTCTTGTTTCCTGATGTAAGATTGTATTGCTATAAACTTCCCTCTTAGAACTGCTTTTGCTGTGTCCCATAGGTTTTGGATTGTCCTGTTTTCATTGTCATTTGTTTCTAGGTATTTTTTATTTCCTCTTTGACTTCTTCAGTGATCCATTGGTTGTTTAGTATCATGTTGTTTAGCCTCCATGTGTTTGTGTTTTTTACAGTTTTTTCCTGTAATTGATTTCTAATCTCATAACGTAGTGGTTGGAAAAGATGCTTAATATGACTTCATATTTCTTAAATTTATTGAGGCTTGTTTTATGGCCCAGCAAGTGATCTATCTTGGAGAATGTTCCGTGTGCACTTGAGAAGAAAGTGTATTCTGCTGCTTCTTTATTAAAACAGACATGTATAAATTTCTTTCTAAATATTGTTTTAATTGTACCCCACAATAATGATACAAAATATCCTACTATCGTTTGGATTTAAGCGTATTATTATTTTTATTCTGTTTTCCTTTTATGATTCATTATTTGGAAGTATGCTTTTTAAAATTCTAAACGTGGTTATTCTAGTCATTTTTTGTTATTGATTACTTATTTAATTACACTGTGATCAGCAACATGGTCTGTGTGCTTCCAATCACTGTAATTATTTCTAGTGAATACCCTTCATATTTTAACATGAATATTTAATATATAATCATCTAATGTTAAGCAGTATGTTTGCCTTTTTTCCAGCAATATGAGGACCTTAATAATGTTTAACTTCAGTATCTCCTATCCCAAAGTATATGATCTTGGTAGTGAGTTTTTTTGGTCTATATTTTCTAACTATAAAAAATCATTTACCACTATTGTTATAAAAATTATAACATTGAATTCACAGAATTTGTTTTTCAAAATCATTTTTCCGTGCTCACTCCCTCTTGTGAGAGCACAAGAATCACAACTAACTGCTGAACAATCATCGACAGGAAGACACTGGAACTCACCAAGAAAGATACCCCACATCCAAAGACAAAGGAGAGGCTGCAATGAGATGGTAGGAGGGGCACAGTCACAATAAAATCAAATCCCATAACCGCTGGGTGGGTGACTCACAAACTGGAGAACACTTATACCACAGAAGTCCACCCACTGCAGTGAAGGTTCTGAGCCCCACGTCAGGCTTCCCAACTTGGGGTTCTGGCAACGAGAAGAGGAATTCCCAGAGAATCAGACTTTGAAGGCTAGCAGGATTTGATTGCAAGACTTCAGCAGGACTGGGGGAAACAGAGACTCCAGTCTTGGAGGGCACACACAAAGTAGTGTGCACATCAGGACCCACGGTGAAGGAGCAGTGACCCCATAGGAGACTGAACCAGACCTATCTGCTAGTATTGGAGGGTCTCCTGTAGAAGCAGGGGGTGGCTGTGGCTTACCGTGGGGACAGGGACACTGACAGCAGAAGTTCTGGGAAGTAGTCCTTGGCATGAACCCTCCCAGAGTCTGCCACTAGTCCCACCAAAGAGCCTGTAGCCTCCAGTGCTGGGTCACCTCAGGCCAAACAACAACAGGGAGGGAACTCAGCCCCACCCATCAGCAGGCAAGTGCATTAAAGTTTTACTGAGCTCTGCCCACCACAGCACCACCCAGCTCTACCCACCATCAGTCCCTCCTATCAGGAAGCTTGCACAAGCCTCTTAGATAGCCTCATCCACCAGAGATCAGACAGCAGAAGCAAGAAGAACTACAGTCCTGCAGCTTGTGGAACGAAAATCACATTCACAGGAAGATAGACAAAATGAAAAGGCATAGGGCTATGTACCATATGAAGGAACAAGATAAAACCCCAGAAAAACAACTAAATGAAGTGGAGATAGGCAACCTTCCAGAAAAAGAATTCAGAATAATGATAGTGAAGATGATCCAGGACCTCGGAAAAAGAATGTAGGCGAAGATCGAGAAGATGCAAGAAATGTTTAACAAAGACCTAGAAGAATTAAAGAACAGCCACTTAGAAGAATTAGAGAACAAACAGAGATGAGCAATACAGTAATTGCATAGAAAAATACACTAGAAGGAATCAATAGCAGATAACTGAGGCAGAAGAATGGATAAGTGACCTGGAAGACAGAATGGTGGAATTCAGTGCCACAGAACAGAATACAGAAAAAAGAATGAAAAGAAATGAAGACACCCTAAGAGACCTCTGGGACAACATTCAGTGCACAAACATTCGCCTTATAGGGGTCACAGAAGGAGAAGAGAGAAAAAGGATCCGAGAAAATATTTGAAGAGGTTATAGTGGAAAAGTTCCCTAACATGGGAAAGAAATAGCCACCCAAGTCCAGGAAGCACAGAGAGTCCCAGGCAGGATAAACCCAAGGAGAAACATGCTGAGACACATAGTGATCAAATTGACAAAAATTAAAGACAAAGAAAAATTATTAAAAACAGCAAGGGAAAAATGACAGATAACATACAAGGGAACTCCCATAAGGTTAACAGCTGATTTCTCAGCAGAAACTCTGAAGGGAGTGGCATGGTATATTTAAAGTGATGAAAGGGAAGAACCTACAATCAAGATTACTCTGCCTGGCAAGGATCTCATTCAGATTCGATGGAGAAATCAAAAGCTTTACAGACAAGCAAAGGCTAAGAGAATTCAGCACCACCAAACCAACTCTACAACAAATGCTAAAGGAAGTTCTCTAAGTGGGAAACACAAGAGAAAAAAAGGACCTCCAAAAACAAACCCAAAACAATTAAGAAAATGGTCATAGGAACATACATAACGATAATTACCTTACACGTGAATGGATTAAATGCTCCAACCAAAAGACACAAGCTTGCTGAATGGTTACAACAACAAGACCCATATATATGCTGTCTACAAGAGACCCACTTCAGACCTAGGGACACATACAGACTGAAAATGAAGGGATGGAAAAAGATATTCCATGTAAATGGAAATCAAAAGAAAGCTGGAATAGCAATAGTCATATCAGATAAAATAGACTTTAAAATAAAGAATGTTACAAGAGACAAGGAAAGACGCTACGTAATGATCAAGGGATCAACCCAAGAAGCAGATATAACAATTATAAATGTATATGCACCCAACATAGGAGCACCTCAATACATAGGGCAAATGTTAACAGCTGTAAAAGAGGAAATCGACAGTAACACATTAATAGTGGGGGACTTTAACACTTCACTTACACCAATGGACAGATCATCCAGACAGAAAATTAATAAGGAAACACAAGCTTTAAATGACACAATAGACCAGATCGATTTAATTGATATTTATAGGATATTCCATCTGAAAACAGCAGATTACACTTTCTTCTCAAGTGCATATGGAACATTCTCCAGGATAGATCACATCTTGGGTCACAAATCAAGCCTTGGTAAACTTAAGGAAATTGAAATCATATCAAGCATCTTTTCTGACCACAATACTATGAGATTAGAAATAAATGACAGGGAAAAAAACGTAAAAAACACAAACACATGAGGGCTAAACAATACGTTACTAAATAACCAAGAGCTCACTGAAGAAATCTAAGAGGAAATGAAAAAATACCTAGAGACAAATGACAACAAAAACATAACAATCCAGAACCTATGGGATATAGCAAAAGCAGTTCTAAGAGGGAAGTTTATAGCAATACAATCCTACCTCAAAAAATAAGAAAAATCTCAAATAAACAATCTAACCTTACACCTAAAGGAACTAGAGAAAGAAGAACAAACAAAACCCAAAGTTAGTAGAAGGAAAGAAATCATAAAGATCAGAGCAGCAATAAATGAAATAGAAACAAAGAAAACAATAGCAAAGATCAATAAAACTAAAAGCTGGTTCTTTGAGAAGATAAACAAAATTGATAAAACTTTAGCTAGACTTATCAAGAAAAAGAGGAAGAGGACTCAAAGCAATAAAATTAGAAATGAAAAAGAAGTTACAATGGGCACTGCAGAAATACAAAGCATCCTAAGAGACTACTGTAAGCAACTCTCTGCCAATAAAATGGACAACCTGGAAGAAATGGGCAAATTCTTAGAAAGGTATAACCTTCCAAGACTGAACCAGGAAGAAATAGAAAATATAAACAGACCAATCACAAGTAATGAAATTGAATCTGTGATTAAAATCATCCAACAAACAAAAGTCCCAGGACCAGATGGCTTCACAGGTGAATTGTATCAAACATTTAGAGAAGAGCTAACACCCATCCTTCTCAAACTCTTCCAGAAAATTACAGAGGAAGGAACACTCCCAAACTCATTCTATGAGGCCACCATCACCCTGATACCAAATCCAGATAAAGATACTACAAAAAACAAAAATTACAGACCAATATCCCTGATGAATATAGATGCAAAAATCCTCAACAAAATACTAGCAAACAGAATCCAACAACACATTAAAAGGATCATACACCATGATCAAGTGGGATTTATCCCAGGGATACAAGGATTCTTCACTATACGCAAATCAATTAGTGTGATACACCATATTAACGAAGAATAAAAACCATATGATTATCTAAATAGATGCAGAAAAAGCTTTTGACAAAATTCAGTACCCATTTATGATAAAAAGTCTCCAGAAAGTGGGCATGAGGGAACCTACCTCAACATAATAAAGGCCATATACAACAAACACACAGCAAACATCATTCTCAGTAGTGAAAAACTGAAAGCATTTCCTCTAAGATCAGGAACAAGACAAGATTGTCCACTCTCACCACTGTTACTCAATATAATTTTGAAAGTCCTAGCCATGACAATCAGAGAAGAAAAAGAAATAAAAGGAATACAAATTGGAAAAGAAGAAGTAAAACTGTCACCGTTTGCAGATGACATGACACTATACGTAGAAAACCTAAAGATGCCACCAGAAAACTACTAGAGGTAATCAATGAATTTGGTGAAGTTGCAGGATACAAAATTAATGCACAGAAATCTTTTGCATTTCTATACACTAAAAACGAAAGATCAGAAAGAGGAATTAAGGAAGCAGTCCCATTCACCATTGCAACAAAAAGAATAAAATACCTAGGAATAAACCTACTTAAGGAGGTAAAAGACCTGTACTTAGAAAACTATAAGACAGTGATGAAAAAAATCAGATGACACAAACAAATGGAGAGATATACCATGTTCTTCGATTGAAAGGATCAATATTGTGAAATTGACTATACTACCCAAAGCAATCTACAGATTCAATGCAATCCCTATCAAATTACCAGTGGCATTTTTTACAGAACTAGAAAAAAAAAATCTTAAAATTTGTATGGAGACACAAAAGACCCTGAATAGCCAAAGCAATTTTGAGGGAAAAAAACAGAGCTGGAGGAATCAGACTTCTTGACTTCAGACTATACTACGAAGCTACAGTAATCAAGACAGTATAGTACTGGCACAAAAACAAAAATATAGATCAATGGAACAGGAAAGAAAGCCCAGAGATATACCCACTCATCTATAGTCAACTAATGTATGACAAAGGAGCCAAGGATATACAGTGGAGAAAAGACAGTCTCTTCAGTGAGTGGTGCTGGGAAAACTGGACAGCTACATGTAAAAGAATGAAATTAGAACACTCCCTTACACCGTACACAAAAATAAACTCAAAATGGATTAAACACCTAAATGTAAGACCGGACATTATAAAACTCTTAGAGGAAAACACAGGAAGAACACTCTTTGACATAAGTCACAGCAAGATATTTTTTGACCCACCTCCTAGAGTAATGGAAATAAAAACAAAAATAAACAAATGGGACCTAATTAAACTTAAAAGCTTTTGCACAGCAAAGGGAACTATAAACAAGATAAAAAGACAACCCTCAGAATGGAAGAAAATATTTGCAAACACATCAACAGACAAAGGATTAATCTCCAAAATATATATATAGCTCATGCAGCTCAATATGAAAAAAACAGAGAACCCAATCAAAAAATGGGCAAAAGACCTAAATAGACATTTCTCCAAAGACATACAGTTGAGCAAGAGGCACATGGAAAGCTGCTTAACATCACTAATTATTAGGGAAATGCAAATCAAAACTACAATGAGGTATCACCTCACACCGGTTAGAATGGGCATTGTCAGAAAATCTACAAACAACAAATGCTGGAGAGGGTGTGGAGAAAAGGGAACCCTCTTGCACTGCTGGTGAGAATGTAAATTGATACAGCCACTATGGAGAACAGTATGGAGGTTCCTTAAAATACTAACAATAGAATTACCGTATAACCCAGCGATCCCACTACTGGGCATATACCCGGAAAAAACCATAATTCAAAAAGACACATTCACCCCAATGTTCATTGCAGCACTATTTACAATAGCCAAGTCATGGAAGCAACCTAAGTGCCTATCGACAGATGAATGGATAAAGAAGAGGTGGTACATATATACAATGGAATATTACTCAGCCATAAAAAGGAATGAAATTGGGTCATTTGAAGAGATGTGGATGGACCTAGAGAGTGTCATACAGAGTGAAGTAAGTCAGAAAGAGAAAAACAAGTATCATATATTAACACATATATGTGGAATCTAGAAAAATGGTACAGATGTACTGGTTGGCAAGGCAGAAATAGAGACACAGATTAGAGAACAAATGTATGGACACCAACAGGGGAAAGCAGGGGGTGGTGGTGGTGGTGGTGGTGGTGGTGGGATGAATTGGGAGATTGGGATTGACATATATACACTATGTCAATATATACTAGTGTGTATAAAATAGATAACTAAAAAGAATCTGCTGTTAAAAAAATTTTAAAAATTTTTTTCCCTTCGCACTGAACATATAATTTCATTGAATATTGGCCTTAAGTCAACTATCAGCCTATCCTTCACTCTGTGGAAAATAATTTGAGTTTTTAATTCATATAAAATTTTTCTCTTTGTCTTGGTGTTCTAAAGTTTCACTGTGGCGAGTCTGCTTAAAGATTTCTTTTCATTTTTTTAACTTGGGAAATTTGGGGCTTCCTGAATATGTGGATTGACATCTTTCATTTGTATCAGATAATTCTCAGAAATTTTCTTTTGAAATATTGTGTATACCTTGTTAGTTTTTCTCTTCTTCTTCTTCTGTATGTGTTTCTGCAAACTCAAACCTTAGGTTGAGTTTTTCAGAGCATAGAAGTTGTGTGAATTAAGACTGTCAACCTATGTGAAAGCTGGCCTTTATTTATATTTTTAACTTTGCATTTACTTTGAAGATTGGACCTTTTGAGGGGGGTCAAAGAGTTTTAGGGGTTTTCGTTTATATTGCTCATCAGTTTATTGATGTATCCCTGATCTATTTTTGTTAATTTATCCCTGATCAATTATTAAATCTATCTGCTAAGTTTTTAATTTTAATTTATTTTTATTTTCATAATTTCTCTTTGGTTCTTTTTGAAATCTGCTTGGTTACTTTAATAATCTACCGATTTTCTGCTCATATTTTAATATTCATTTTATTTTAAAAATAGATGTATGTATTTAATATTTTATATTGATAAATCCATTCCTGCTAATTTTATATTTCTTTTACCTTTTGATGTCTCTTGGGGGGGTTATGCAATTTGAACTATGATCTTATGTTCTTTAGAATCTCATCTGTAGTCTAGGATGAAGGTAGGTACACAAGAGAGAATTTCCATTTGACTTTGTGTGGTATCTGTGTGTACTACCTAGTTTGGGACCAAAGTAAATTCAGGTTTTTTTGGCTTAAAATTTTTAGAGTACCTACATTTGTGAATTTATGCTACAAACTGATGTAAAAAGTAGTTTTTGCTTATGAAATCTCAGGGGAATATCTTTAACTTCACTTTTGCTATGAAGGCTGGACCTCTGGTGTCACAGCTATTTAAGAATTTTTTCTTAGACGTCTTACCCTGAGCAGGCTTTCGTCTTTGCCTCTTTTCCCTTGAGTCCTTCAAGGCCATGAAAAGGAAGTATTGTTTACTGTATTTAGTAAATCCCTCAGGATGAAACCTAGCTTCAGTGATCCTCTTAACACTATTTTCCACCTTCATTTAGATTTTAGTCTGAATATTCCTTATTTCTTGTGAATTAATCAAAAGATTTAAGAAAATATTAACGATTTTAGAAGATTTTTAGTGGGAGTGTGGGTGTGCCACAGTGCCAGAAATGGAAGTCTGACTGTTTTCTTTTTGAGTGGCAAATATTGATGTACAACTTAGAGGAGAACTAAAAAGTTACCATTAGTTTTAATAATTTTCCTTCATTGGGGTGATCTCAGCATAGGCAAGCCAGTTAGGAGAGTGGCTCCTGACTATGCAGAGTTGTACAGGGCAGAGGCCAAAAAGAGCTGCTCCTGTGGAAAAAGTTAGTCTCAGAGAGGACTGGAGGAAGTTTCGTTGTGCAAAGGAGAAAAATCAGTGTGCGTATCCCAGGTAGGGTTGCTGTATCAAATACAGGATATCTACTTAAATTTGAATTTCAGATATATAATGAATATTTTTTAGCATATGTCCCCAATATTTTGTCTAGTCATCTCTCAACCCAAATATCTAAGGCGTCATTGGATATGGTGGAGTATATGATCTATGAGCACATTATTGTGACTAACCAAAAGCCTTGGAGAAGTACTTTGCAAACTTTAGTGTGAAATACACATTACCAGGAGGTTCTTGTCAAACTGAAGATTGTGATTTAGTAGGTCTGGGGTGGGGCATGAGATTCTGCATTTCTAACATGAGTTCTGCTCTGAGTGTAAACATGGCAGCTCCCCTTCATTTAAGACAAATTTCAAATAATAATCTCTCATCAACAAATAAAAATTACCTACTGCTCTCTCCTGTAAATGTCAGGGCAGAAATATTTTTCTAAGCTTTTGAACGCTGTTGTTAAGCTTGCTTATAAATAACACTGATAAAGTTTGGCTCTGTGTCTAGTAGGCTCAATTCTTGTAGCTAGCCCTTCCTGAAACGTATTCTCATAATGCCATCTCACCATTAAAATGCTGAGATTTTGGAACCTGCTGCTATTCCCTATCCCACTTTGTATAGATACACATAGTTCAGGATACCTCACAGACAACCAAGTAAATCTCAGTTTGCCGTATGTGATATTCCCTGAAACAAGACCATAGAAATCCTAAGGGAAGAAATTATTTTGGATAAATTTCCAAATAGTTCACAACTTTTTCCTTTATGTCTCCTTATATTTCAGGCCGAATCTGGACTTGTTTTAGGAAACATAGTAGCTTCTATTATACCAATTGCATTGAGAGGAGTTTTATACCTGCTGAATTTTCACATGAACTGCAGTAACTCTAAATGAGGAAATAGTAGAGTATCAGAGACAGAATGACAGAGACATGCTAGAATAATTTCCATATATGCTTACTTCTCCTTCTCCTCTAACCTCTGGCCAATTCCATACATTTGCAAAAACAGATGGGAATGCCTGGCATAAGTGGAGTAACTTTCTGGGGTTAGGTTTTCCAGCATTTTGTTAGAGGCTAGAAAGGTTTTCTCCCTTTGGAAAACCTGTTTTCAATTTTCCCATGAGATGAGTGCATCTTACAAATTCATGAGGAGCTCAGATGATGTTCAGAATGGTACAGTATAACATGACTAATGAGTGTGAGCTCTGTATCACCTTATTATCCTGGCTCTTTTTACCAGTATGTGAATTTTTACATTTGCTTTTATTCCCATGGGAGTTCAGTATTGCTTATTGTTTGTTATTATTCTGAAGTTTTCTTTCATTTATTTTTTCCTAGGGTTGCAATGAAAAAAAATACAAATCATGGTATATTTAAAAAGCAACAATTAAAAAAACTCAGTCTTTTCTCCTAATTCATCATATGTCTGCTTTTGCATGTGAATGGTTATACCTCATTAATGGCTTCATGGTGTAACTCTGTAATTAATATTTATATATTAGCTATAGTATTTGTTCTTATGGAAAAAGCATTATATAGTATGAAATTGAATGTTTTAAAGCATTCAAGTAAACCAAAAATATTTCCTCAAAAATGTGTTGAAAGGATGTAACAATCCAGCATGTGATTTTAATTAATGTCCAAGTAACTAAAAATGTATTTAGTTCATAAAGAAAACATATTGACATCTAATTATGGATCATAGAATTTGGTGCAGCGAAACCGTAGTGCATCTGTTCACTGAAAACACAATCATGGAGAATACTAAATGGCACAATATATAATGAAAAATTAAAATAATGCACAAATAAGACCAAATAGATTTGGAATTTAGCAAGAGAGTTTTGGTAGTTCTAGATTTATTAATAACAGAGATTGTCAAATTCATGTAAAACTTACTATGCTAATTTCAATGGTCACGCAGCAGAATATTCTCTCTTTTCTCCTTTGATGGAATTTAAAATTTTAAAGTAGAAGGGGAAAGTTAGTGCCATTAGCTCATTTTCATATTTACAGACTTATGTATAGATCGAACTGAGGGTTATCTTTTCAGTAAATCACTTTTCGTTAATTAATGGTGGGAAAGACTAACAAATGCCAAAAGTGTTCACTTGGTTCATGGTGGACGCTGGACTTCCTGATCTTTTCCCTTCCAGTGTATTCTGTACCTTACAGAAGTGTTTCTCAGATTTGAGCTTGTATCTGAATCACCTGGAGGACTATGTTAAAACATAGAATTTTGGGCTGCATCCCTAGGGGTTCAAATTCAGTTGGTCTGGGAAAAGGCCCCATAATTTGCATTTCTAATGATTCCCAGGTGATGCTGATGCTGTGGGTCCAGAAACCACATTTTGAAAACCACTACCTTGGAGTCTTGCCAGTCACCTTAAAGCCAATCTTGCCCAGTACTCCCATTTTCACAACCCTTTATTGGCTTCTTGTGGTCTCCCAAATCAAGCTCAAACCTAACAAGGTATCTTTTCTGCTCATGTCCAAGTTGCCTCTCTCTGGGTACTTAATTCTTCAGTACAGCAGTATAACTCACCACTACAGGACATGCCCCAATACTTTTCTACCTTCATATTTTTGTTATGCTATTCCAGTTCACCTGGAAAGCCCTTTCTCTTTATCTTCCTATTTCAGTCATTCAGGTCTCAGCACAAATGCTCCCTCCACCATGGAGTATCTCTTATTCTCATTTACGCAGGCCACAAATCATGTCACACTTCACTGAACTCTTTCCACATTTTATTTTTCTTACGTTAATTTCTGCTTTCTCTGCTTTTTATGATTTTTGCTTGAATACGTATCTAAATTATTCTATTAACTTGTTAATATTAAGAGCTCAGTCTTCTAACTTCTTAGATAATAAAATTTCTTGTATCATAAAAGTCTAGGTGCTTAAAACTTGGGCACAAATGGACAAATATGTCTGCAAAATCTTGTGGTTAAAAAACTGACTAATCAGTGACAACCACTAACTCATGTTTAGTGGCAGAGTGGTCCGGGATGTTCTTCCAGTTACAACAGGTAGATGTGATTTATCAACATCCTTTTAATGTGTGTGGGAGTACAGGGAAGTAGTTGGTGACAGCCCTGAGTTAGGTTGCACATAGGATGCCTTTGAAGGCACGAAACACTAAGCGAAGATTTGTTCCGAGACCAGGACTTCTTTAAAAATCATGGTAACTGTCTGGAGTTAGTGTAGGTTATTTTAATCAAGTAATCAAGTCATTTGCCTTTTAACACATACAGGGCTCAGTTATTCTAGTGATTTGTGATCTTAGATTATTTACCACCACCTTTTAAAGAAAAAAGCAGAGACAAACAAAACAGAAAAACATCTCTTTGACTGTCATAGTTGACTTTAATTATATTCAATATAAAGTTTCTTAAATATTGTACAGAAGAAAACAAAGTATATATTTTATACGACTATGAAATTAAAGATAATAAATTAAGCCCAAACAAAACTATAAAAAATAAAATTCAAGTAACATACATTAAAAATGAGGAAGAATTTTTATTGAAACTATATTTCTCATGTTATATTTAAGAGTAACAAATGTACCCCTTTGTTTACTGTGTTACTTTTCAACATAACTTTTATGCTTTTGAGTACAAAGGAGTATAATTTGATTCATTATTTTTATAATTATTTCTCCTTTTTAAATGAACTTTTTAAAATTTATTTTTATTTATTTTTGGCTGCGTTGGGTCTTCATTGCTGCGCGCAGGCTTTCTCTAGTTGTGGCGAGCGGGCGCTACTCTTCATTGTCGTGCACAGGCTTCTCGTTGCAGTGGCCTCTCTTGTTGTGGAGCATGGGCTCTAGGCACGCGGACTTCAGTAGTTGTGGCACGTGGGCTCAGTAGTTGTGGCTTGCGGGCTCCAGAGCGCAGGCTCAGTAGTTGTGGCTCACGGGCTTAGTTGCTCCACGGCATGTGGGATCTTCCTGGACCAGGGCTCGAACCCATGTCCCCTGCATTGGCAGGCGGATTCTTAACCACTGCGCCATCAGGGAAGCTCTTAAATGAATTTTTAACTTAAGCTACTCTGTTATGTTCATGAGCTGATCAATTTAAGAATCTGTAGAGAATGTAAAATGCAATAACAACGATAAATGAAAAATCCTCCAGAGCATATTTATGTTATGTGCACTGATAATATACTGTTGCGAGATGTTCTTTAGTCAGACCAGCCTGCATTGTCTGTTGGGCAGTTTTTTTTCTGATCAGTGTATTTCCACAACTACAAGCTTTTTGATGACAACTACTGTAAAAGTTTGATTCAGAGAACATGCTGGACATCATTTGGCCTTTGGGTACTTAGAATGTGATCAAATGTAACCTAAGTAGCTAGTCATAAAATAGTCATGTAGATGGGATGCAATACGCTAAACATCAGTATATTAAAATCCTTTTAGAAAAGAAAGTATACCATTAACAACAAGAACAACAAAATTTCTGGAGCTTCAGAACCAAAATAAGTAGACCCTTGCTCTTGGGATCTTTGAGAACTTGGAACCATTCTTTGGAGCTTTGGTTTGGATTAAGAATATAGAGTGCATGTAGAAATTAGCAGAACAGAAGAAAATTTTGCATCATAGACACAAACTTCAGTGGATTGAAGGTTCGTTAGATACTCAAATGAAAGAAGATTTGAAGAAAGGAGAAATACTGTATGGAGAAAGTTGGAAAAATAAAAGATAAACCATGGGTACCCTTCCTACTTTGTGCCCTCTACTGGCACTCTCCTTGCCGACCACTCAGGCAACTTACAAGAAGTGACTTCTGATACAAGTAATTGAATAAAAAACCCTAATGTGCTCAGATTGTTTTTGGTCTCCATTCTGCTGCAGCAAGAAGTGACAGTCCTGCATACATTATGTCTGCCATTATGCAGTCTTCACCCTGGATTTCTAATTGTTTAAGATCTTTTGAATATCTTTATTCACTATATCAAATGATATAACTCACAAGAACAAAGAAATAAAGTCCACTTTCCTGACTTCAGAAATAATTCTTAAATATCCTTTTCTGATACAAATCTGAATTAGTTCTAAAGAGTTCCATATTAAGAAAATTCAAAACTATTTTTCTCCAGAAACTTATTCCATTGTATAACTCCCCACATTTCTGTGTAGGCATCCTTCCTCATATCTAATCTAAACTCTCTGTACTGCATTTTATTCTTTTCCCCTTTGTCTGGCTTTAGCATCAGAACAGATGGCCATCTTTTGTCAGTAATTGAAGACTGTTTCTAAGAAACATTGAGTCTGCATCAGAACTCACTTGTTAGGCAAAGCTCCTACTCAGGACAGAAGCCGGGACAGTCTTTGAAATCATAAGTGTGTCTTGAAGCTCTAGTTCCCCTTTTCCTCACTTTCAGTCATTTAATACCTTCATTTTTTTTTTTCTTTTCTCATCCCTTTTTTAAGATATATGACTAGTTAAATTTACTCACATTGAGGTGTAAATGACTGCTAAAGATTAAAATGTAACCCATTGGGGGATGGTGTCAATTTTAACAAAGAGCATTTTTTCTTAGATTGAGGTTTTAATCACAGGGTTTCAGTATCTATAAATTGGATAAAGTAGAGTGGGAGGAGGGAGGAGGATCACTGTCGACATCATTGAATCATTCTGTGCAGGCAGTCAGTTAAAATGCTCCATATGCAAGCAGCAGCCCTCTTCACTCATGACTCATTTAACAGATATTCACTGGGCATCTAGTGAGTGGGGCACTGGGACTCCAGCAGTGAATTAGACAATGTCTTATAGGCCTTATATTCTTTTGAGGGGAGAAAAACAGTAAATGAACCAATAAAACCAAGAAAATGCCAAGTGTGAGAAATGTGGGCAGAGATTAGAATAAGGTGAAGTGAATAGAGAGTCACTGGCTGGCTGCTTTGGACTTGGGTCAGGAAAGGCACTTCTTGGGAGAGGTCACCTCTAAATTGAGATCTGAATGTAATACAGGGCCAGCCGTAGGCAAAGAGGGAGAGCAGTATTCCAGGGAGAGGTAAGAACAAGTGCAAGGACTCTACAGATAGGGATAAACTTAGCATGTTAATGTCTGTTTCTCACTGGATCGAGGGAGTCTAGAGGATGAGGTTGGGGAGAGAAGGAGGGACCAATTGATGCAGGGCTTTGGTATGCTAGTATAGAAACTTAAGATTTTATTCTAAGCATTGAGGGAAGCATCTAGAGCTGGATCTGATTGACATTTTTAAAACACTACCAACTTTTCTGTGTATGATAGCAGGAATGAAAGCAGGAAGACCAGTTGGGATGTTGAGTATTCGGGTGAGAGAAAATGATGACTCAGGATAGGATGGTGAAGGTGGAAACATAGAAAAAAGATTCCTTTAAGAGTGAGGTTGACAGGTCTTGCTGATGTGTTAAATGTGGAGTGTGAGTGAAAGAGAGGAGTCAAGAGTAATGCCTAGCGTTAAGGCTTGACTAATTCAAGGGTGATGCTTCCTTTACTATTATAGAGAAGACTTAGGGAGAAATAGGTCTAGAGGTAAGACCAAGATTTCATTGTTCAATATGCTATAGTAGTTAGGGTCACAGATTTTGAAGTTAGGCATACCTGAATCTAAATCCTCCTGGCTTAGGTGCTTTCCAGCTCTATGATCTTGAGCAAAATGGACATCGTATGAGCACAGGACTGTGAAAATGAAAAAAACAGGCAGTTCATAGAGAACAACTTAGGCACATCAGCATCATTACTAAATTTGAGATTAGAATTTAAAATCTGTTTTTTCTGTTGTCCAAATTTTAACATTCTTGGTTAATATTTTATGCCATGACTCCAAAATATCATCTCAAATTGCAGAGTTTAAGAATTAGAAACAGTATTGTTATTTTCTGACCAATTCCTTTGCTAAAAGTTTACATTCCTTTAAATATACCACAGTGTCGTTTTAGCCATGGAGTATGTTGCTTCCTAATGGTCAATTTGTCTACTAAGACATAGAGATAGTTATACCATTTTCCAGTACAAACATTGGTCATTTTCACATCTTTCATTATCCTGTATGGTTTTCTTTATAAAGACTAGGAACCAGGGCTTCCCTGGTGGCGCAGTGGTTGAGAATCTGCCTGCTAATGCAGGGGACACGGGTTCGAGCCCTGGCCTGGGAAGATCCCACATGCCGCAGAGCGGCTGGGCCCGTGAGCCACAATTGCTGAGCCTGCGCGTCTGGAGCCTGTGCTCCGCAACGAGAGAGGCCGCAACGGTGAGAGGCCCGCGCATCGCGATGAAGAGTGGCCCCCGCTTGCCACAACTGGAGAAAGCCCTCGCACAAGAAACGAAGACCCAACACAGCCAAAATCAATCAATCAATCAATCAATCAAAACATACGCATCTGATTCAAGATCCTCATTAAAAAAAAAAAAAAAAAAAGACTAGGAACCAGCAATTATCCACTTTATACATATACTTTTAACTTTTTATTTAAAAATGTCATATTATATTCTGGTCTTCCAGAAGCACTTCTCTATTTGTTGTCTTTATCAAGCATAATTCATGAGTATCTCTTGCATTTTTCTAGGTTTCTGATGAAAATAGAACCCCGAATTCTGAATTTATTATGATGGTCAGTTTTTCAAGGGGGGTATAGTAGGAGGAATTAGAAAGAGTAATTTTTTCCAGTTGTGAGGAACTTACAGTATTCCTCTTTTTTAGGCCATGTCTTATGAGAAGTGGCATAGATTACAGTTGGGAGGGACAGAACTTGGAATAGCACTAAGGTCATTTTAAAATCATCAACTCTACAAAATACTTGTATGAAAGAAATTTATTTATGTTTTGAACACCTAAAATTTGTATATGCTCTTGATTAGTCAATATTCTGTGGTCCCACATTAGCTACCTTGGAGTTTCTAGACAGATAAAGAAGAGAGGATTATTTTCACTGATTAGGTGGATGCAAGGCCTTGAGGACAGATAGATGGTGATTTAGTACTTTATGTATCAAAGTTTTTTTTAAGTTTATTAATGAAAATACTGTTGAAAGAAGAATCAAGAAAGATAAATTGCACGTACCTCTTTCTCTCAAATAACAGTGCACTTAAACATGGCCCATTAATTTTCAGCCTGGAGGTATTATTGATGATGTAATACTCCTGCGAGAGTAGACTTTGAATTTAACACATTTTACTCATTCACGTTTAGCTCATTCAATATGATCAATTTATCAATATGTATGAGACCACCAGAGAACCTATTCCAGAAATATGCATGCTTTGATACCTAATGCATATGCCTCTTCGTTGATGTAGAAAATGAGTTTGGTGGGCTAACTCGAGATTCTGAATGAAGGTGCAAAATAAAGATTCCCAAAATAATCAAGAGGTACTTTCAGTTGAAAGCATTATAGAGCCCAAAATTCTGAGTAAAGAAATCATTTTGTATTTGCTTCAGAGAGGCACTATTTATCTCTGTTGGCCAACATACTTTGAAACAACTATTTGGTTTTAATGGATATATATCGTGCCACTCTGCCATCAGTAATTTGAACAGCTTGAAATACTGTATGTCATCTTACATTGCTTTCTCTTTGAAGAAAACACAATCACTGGATTGTTTTTCATTGATTTAAAAACATTGACTTGCTGAAGTATGAGCCTGTGTGCAGTCATAATTCTTGTCTTTTCTTCCTCGGCAAAGCCTGTGATAATTCTTTGAGTTTCAAGCAGGTGTCATGCATCAGATCCAAGTGCTTAATAAATGCACCAGAAGTATATTTTTTTAAGGCCTTGTGTTTATCCCATTTCCATTTATCTTGTGAAATGTCTTCAAATGCTTTTCTAAAATCCTGGGAAAGAGCAGGTTAGCATTTCGACTTGGCAAGCAAAGCTAGTATGTGTAAGACTCTCCTGTCTATTTTGACCTTAACCAACACTGGTGATTCCTAGCCTGTATGCCAAGGGACCATGAGGAGTGACGGAGTTATTGGATGGGGCCCACAAATCCATATGTACACCAAGCTTTTTTTTTTTTTGGTAATCTGAATAAATATCTGTAACATGAAACTGTACATGCAAATTGTGGTTTTTTTCTAAACGCTGCTGTGATCAATAAAATCAAATGCATTTAAAAGTGATCCTTAATTCATGGTGACTTTTCGTCATGTTATATTTTCTCAGTTAATGGAAGGTACTGGGTACCTGTATTTTTTACATTGTAATTGACAGTGTTCTATGCATTAAATTTTAAGAAAACATGACATTATTGACCACAGGTACCTCACTGATACCAAATTGAAATGATTTTTTATCATATCCTTGTTGTGAGCTGGTCATCAGCAATTTCACATTCATTTTGATCAACAGCATACTAATAAGTTAATATAACTAACAACAACTATAATAGCTATTGCATTGGGCGCAGACAATTGTTTCATTTTTACACCAATCCTGTAAAGTAATTGTTATTATTATTTCCATTTCCCTAAGAGGAAACCAAGTATATTGCCTTTGTACCAATGGAACACTTGTAGGTAATGTGGCTATTAACCCTAACTTGGCCATCCGACTCTAAGTGCCTTTCTCTTTTGACTCCATCACATTGCAGAGCAGTATGACATGTAAGACATACATATCAAAGTTGTGCTTGATTCTAGAAGGCGTAGACTCATGGAAGTGATATGACTGGATCTGCCTTAAATTATTTTGAATCTGATCAATTGTGATATTTTGAGAACATTTAATCTAGAAAGATTTGTTTGTGAAATCCATGAAATCATATGAATGCTATGCAAACCAGGCAATTAGAGCAACTACCCCTCACTACTAAACCAGCAGCCGCCTACTAGATATGTCCAAATTTGACTTACTATTTCAAATATCAAGAGAGACTAAGAAAAGAAAGGAAAGAAAAACAAGCAATGATATGGAAATTTAAAAGTATAGGAAAGAAAAGGTGGGAAGAGCTGCATGCAGTACATGGACTTTAAAAATTAAGAGATCTGGGGGCTTATAGTAGAGTCCCTGAAGGTTTTCAGCTCATTAATTTCTCTGGTGAACTAGGTGCTAGCCTCACCTACCCGCTCTCTTCTGCATCCTTCGTCTCATTATTCTCCCTTCCACCGTGGAAAATCCTACTGTTTGTTTACAATCCAGAGTTTTAAAGAGGCTGAACTAAAATTGGCTGCTTCTGGGACATCCCTGCCAATGGATGGGGTCCAAATTGGCTCTGCCATGAAGAGGCAGCTATGCCCACATAAGGATATTTTGGCTTAGTGCTTCTGTCATCTTGTTGCCAGGCAGACAATCATCCAGGAGTGGGAAAATACAGCCAGGGCAAATGTTTATAGCTAGAGTGGTCAGCTGGTTAGAGCACTAGTCTGAAGGAAAGGCTATCTGGATGTCATGTTTGACTCCGCATGGGAAGCACCTAATAACAGACAAACCACTTAGCCTTTTAGTCCCCAGTCTGATGGACAAGGAGTACATACACCTCCTACCTGCCTAGGGATATTTTTTAAGTTTTCAGTTTATTTCTTCCAGTCCTGACTATACAGGAGACAACCACTTTCTTTTCTGTTTTGTGAACAGGGTTATAACTATCTCTGTAGCTTTTCTAATGTTACAGTCAAGTTTAGGAGAAAGAACAGTTCTCGCAGCCTTGGAAGAAAGGCTTCCCTTTAAATGGTTTTCATCGGCTAATATATTACCTGAAGATGAGAAGACAGGGTGTGTGTACAAAAATCACATGTAGAAAGCATATGTGTAAAACATAGATGTATATACAGTATTTATGTAAAGATGTCTTTATCTAGACATTCCAGCACAGCTCCAGTTAAGCCACAACTTTTGTAACAGGAAAGCAAATCAGATTTGACTACATTGGCTGTTTAACTGAAGGAGCCACACAGATGGGAAAGAAGCACAGACAAATTGCTTTTGGCTCTGCTTTCCTTTATAACAACATCAGATATTTTTAGTTTCTTTCTCTCTATGCGTTGTGCATGTTTCTGCCTCATATAGAAAGTCATTGCACATTGTCTTCATCAGTTTTGCCACGCTTTACTAACCCCATTTAGCTTTTCACTTACCTTTTAAATTCTGCAGATACCATGGGAAAGTCCATTTTTTCAGAGGTAGGTGATGGGCAGATAGAAATAACTTAATGTCATGGAAATGATTCTTATTAGTAGAATAGAGAATCTTATACTTTTGATCTCATGGTGGATGCATATTTCTGATTAGCACAAAGTACCTTTCCAAGCTGGGTGGATCTATACAAACCTTAGTTCCAATAATTAGAACAGAATTTTCTCTATGACAGTCTCAGTGTAATGTAGTGAACTGTGAGAATCATTAAAAATTATTATTTGGGTAATGTCCACATGAACCTTTCATAGGCTGCCTATTTGGTTTTCACTCTCTTGAACTTTCCCATTTGTAAATAGCAATAGTTGTTATTTTCATATCCAGGTTCCTTGTGATATTACAGTGTGAGATTGGAAAGAGATGAGTATGGCTACAGATTTCATCAAGTATTCCAGCAGGCTATCTCATCATTGTTATCCTCCAAAAGTGGTCTGTGAGCAAGGACTTAAATACATATGACTCAAACAATGTGACACTTCTTAAAAAGTTAATCATAGAGTGCCATTTGACCAAGCAATTTCACTTCTAGGTATCTACCCCAAAGTTGTATTCATGTAAAGACTTGTTGACCAATGTTTATAGCAGCTTATGCATAATAGTCCCAAATTGGAAGCAATCCAAATGTCTATCAACTGGCAAATGAGTAAAGAAAATGTGGTATACCTGTGCAATGGACTACAATTCAGAAATAAAAAGTAACAAACTACTACTGATGCATGAAACAACAGAGGTTATACTAAGTGAAAGAAGCCAGAACAAAGACTACATATTGCATAATTAAATTTACATGAAATTTCTAGAAAAAGAAAATCTGTGAAGAAAAATGCAGATCACTAGCTGCGTGAGGCAGGATATAATAGTGGAGATTAACTGTCAAGGACATGAGGTAACTTTTTGGAGTGATGAAAAGTTTTAACTAGTTAAGTGATGGTTGCACAATTATATATTTACTAAAAATCATTGAACTGATACTTACAATAGGTAAATTTTATGGTATGCAAACTAACCTTATAAAGTTATGATTCTGAATGCTAATTATTGATAGTTTTTATAGCTCTGTATCCACCTCATTATAATTTTGCATGCTGTGTGTTTCAGGGAGATTGGAGTGTGTATGTATGTATGTGTGTGTGAGTGTGAGACAGGTACTGCCCTCCCCAATATATTCCAGCTATTATGGATTTCTATCTGTTTTTTGAATATGCCAAATTCTATTCTGCTCCAGGAAATTCTTCTGCACATACTGTAACTTGCCATCCCTGGAAAGTTCTTTTCCAACTCACTTCTCAAGGCTGGCTCCTTTTCTTTCAGGTTGTTGCTAATGTACCTCCTCAGTGAGGGCTTCCCTAGTTTTGTAAAGGAGATTCCTGTCCCCAGTAATATTTTTGGCCACTTGTGAATTTCTTTCATAGCATTTGACCCAACTTTGAGTTAGTTTCATATGCATATATGTTTATATGTATATATTTAATATCTTCCCTAATAAAATATAAGGCATGTAAGTGGAAGTATATCCCAATGATCATTACAGTGTGGGTATTTAATATTTTGTAAGTAATTAATAAATGAATGAATAAGAGT